>NC_091953.1:19185607-19503107 GCF_031021105.1 Erythrolamprus reginae | reverse complement strand
TGTACATGTGTATGATATTGGACTATGTAACTACTATTGTTTTTGCTTATCTGTATATAATAATATTGTTCTATTTTGTACTAAGTCTGTTTCATTGACTGACTATGCCTCATTGCTACATTAACTCTACTTAAAGTTTGTTGAAAGTTTATTATATTGCCTAGACATTCTAACATGTATAATTTAAAAACTAGAAGTAAACAGACCACAGAATAGTACAATGCTCCCAATTCTCTTGTGTTTTTTTTGTTCGGAGTACGGTTTTTGGTTTGTTAGTTTTTACTTTTAGAATGACTTATCTGTGTTTTCCCCCTTTGACTAGGAGAGAAGGCTGGCTGTGCTTTCTGAACTGGCTCGGCTGCTGAGACCTGGTGGGAAAGCCCTTGTTTACGTTTGGGCCATGGAGCAGGAATACAAGGAGCAGAAGTCGAAGTATCTGAAAGGGGAAAAAGCTAGTGATAAAAGGCTTGCCAAAGCTGTCAGCACCACGCTAAATAAAACAGGCGCCACTGAATGCCAGGATTTGACACAGTCCAGCAAGGACTGTAATCAGCCTAACGGGACAACGAGCAACAGTCCAAGCCAGGTGGTCCCTGCCAGCCTTCCAGTTCATACAAATAGAACTTCCTTTGAAACTCAAGATGTCTTGGTGCCTTGGCACCTGAAAGATGGGATAAAGAAAAAGACAAGACATGCCAAGCTTTCTCAACTTCTGGATGCCTCTACATCTGCTCCGGAAGCCAACCCTGTTTTTCACCGCTATTACCACGTCTTCTGTGAAGGTGAACTGGAACAGTTGTGTAAACAACTAGACTGCATAAAGGTGCAAGGGAGTTACTACGACCAAGGAAACTGGTGTGTGGTTCTTGAAAAGCAGTGATGCCCTTCACGGTTCCACCGAGGCAGCTGTGTCTTTGATGGATTTATTGATACAATTATTTCCATGGGTATTTCTAAAGCATGGTTGGTTGCCCTGGCATTTGGTGTTATTAAAATTTATTTTAAAAAAAACACAAATACCACTTTTACATGTTTATTTTATTGATTGATTGATTGATTGATTGATTGATTGATATTGTCCAATACACAATGAGGGTTTTAGTGGGTATACACATAGTAAAGTATATAATGAAGGTTATAGAGGATATACAGTGATACCTTGTCTTATAAACTTAATTGGTTCCGGGATGAGGTTCTTAAGGTGAAAGGTTTGTAAGACAAAACAATGTTTCCCATAGGAATCAATGGAAAAATGATTAATGCGTGCAAGCCCAAAATTCACCCCTTTTGCCAGCCGAAGTGCCTGTTTTTGTGCTGCTGGGATTCCGCTGAGGCTCCCCTCCATGGGAAACCCCACCTCCGGACTTCTGTGTTTTTGCGATGCTGCAGGGGAATCCCAGTAGGGGAATCCCAGTAGGAGAATCCCAGGATTGCAAAAACAAATGCTTCACTGGCAACGGAAGTCCAGATGTGGGATTTCCCAGCGAAGGGAGCATCAGTGAAATCGCAGCATCGCAAAAACACCGAAGTCCTCGAAACCCCACCTCCGGACCTCTGTGTTTTTGCGATGCTGCGATTTCACTGAGGCTCCCCATGGAGAGGAGCCTCAGGGGAATCCCAGCAGCACAAAAACGGGTGCTTTGCTGGCAATGGAAGTCCAGAGGTGGAGCATCCCAGCGGCGGCGGTGGGTTTGTAAGGTGAAAATAGTTTGTAGGAAGAGGCAAAAAAATCTTAAACCCCGGGTTTGTATCTCGAAAAGTTTGTATGACAAGGCGATGGTAAGATGAGGTATCACTGTATTCATAGTAAAATGTTGCGAAGAGAGAGAACTGTTTTTCCTTCCCCGATTTATGAAATTCTAGCCTGATGATTAGGTTTCGTGATCATCCTTGCAATTTACAGATCTCTTGAACTCTTGGTTCTAGGAGATGTGATCAAATACTGAAAGCTTTTGATTGGATGCACCCGTGCAGTGGAACAATTGAGAAGTGTCAAACTTATGAAAGGCTATAAATGACAATTTTTTTTAGCAAAAGTATCGGGTTGCAGTGAATTCTGGTCAAAGAGATTTGATCACGGAAACACAATGTCAGGGTTTGTTTGTTTGTTTGTTTATTTATTTATTTTGTCAAACAAGTATATATTGTAGTTTGTATAAGCATAAGATAAGTACAGTGAAGCGTTATCAAAATTTTTACAGCCACGCTGTGGGTGTGGCTTATGCAGGATGTCCTGCATTTTCTTTCAACATCTTTCAGTGCAAATTGGGTGCTCTGGGATCGAGCTCCATTTTTGCTATCTCACTGCATTCCCCCCCGTCTGGGCAGTAGCCTATAGAGATATCATAAAGTAGTTAAAAATTGTAGTAATTGTCTATATAATTTATCATTATTTATTAATTAGATTTCTATGCTTCCCTTCTTAAAGCGACTAATATAAGGAACGTTAGTTATAAGAATAGAAACATAGAAACATAGAAGACTGACGGGAGAAAAAGACCTTATGATCCATCTAGTCTGCCCTTATACTATTTTCTGTATTTTATCTTAGGATGGATCTATGTTTATCCCAGGCATGTTTAAATTCAGTTACTGTGGATTTATTTACCACGTCTGCTGGAAGTTTGTTCCAAGGATCTACTACTCTTTCAGTAAAATAATATTTTCTCATGTTGCTTTTGATCTTTCCCCCAACTAACTTCAGATTGTGTCCCCTTGTTCTTGTGTTCACTATATAGAAATGAATAACAAAGAAATGTAAAAATGTACAAATTTTAGACAATTATTCCTCCAATATGTTCGACAACAAGTTCTGATGAAAATGGGGTTGTAAATAACCTAAATAGCTGTCGTATGTTTTTCTTTGTTTTTGTGTTGTAATTAATTTTTTAAAAAACAAAGTACTAAGTCCTGGAATTCTGAAAATTGCTCCATTTGAGTTATCGTAGTTCAATAATTATTTATCTATACCATCTAATTTTGTCCAATTTAAAGTTACAAAACAGACACGACAATTCTTGTATATAGATACAGCAGAAATGCGTAAATGCGAGTATGGTATTTCCATGCAATTTAAAATCCTGGATACAGGATTTGGTGGGGAAGGAACACAGGATAAAAAATAATAATATTGTCTTTATTACCAAAACGTAATTTTTAGTAAAGTATGTTACATGATATTTCATTTGCAAAATAAAATATACACACAATTAAAATCTAATTAGGCCTCAACACAACTCACAGTAAATGAATCTAGTCCAATAAGATAAACCTAACTGGCACAATATACTTAAACTAAGTATCCTATCCTATCCAAATAATAAGCATCAGTGAATATAATAATATACAGTAATCAGGTTCAAGAATCCTGCTTCCATTAGCTTCCATGGAAATCCTAAAACACAATGCCATGTTATTATTTGGCGAATCAATTAAATTTTGTATTAGATCCAGAACCAGACTGCAATCAAGCAAAATTATATTACTAGATTCCTGTAAGAGAATACCTTGACGTACGAGTACAATTGAGCCTGGAATGAGTGTCATAAATCGAGATGACAGCTGTTAATACCCACATGATTGCCTTACTTAATGGCCACAATCCCAGCTCCCCACTATTGTTAAGAGGAACAAGGGTTGCTGGGGGGTGGGAGAAGACACCTTGGGAGATGTACAGGTCACATGAGGCCTGTCCTGGGTCAGTATCAGGTTACTACCGGTATAGATAGTGAAAATTGAGCTGCATGTGCAAAAAACTCACCAAAATCTCCCTCATGTGCATGTCCCCTCACAAGATTTTGCTTCCTGTGCATGCATTGGTTGCCGATCAGTTTCCGGTCACAATTCAAAGTGTTGGTTATGATCTATAAAGCCCTTCATGGCATCGGGCCAGAATATCTCCGGGACCGCCTTCTGCCGCACGAATCCCAGCGACCGATTAGGTCCCACAGAATTGATCTTCTCTGGGTCCCGTCAACAAAACAATTCATCTGGCTGGACCCAGGAGAAGAGCCTTCTCTGTGGCGGCCCCGACCCTGTGGAATCAACTCCCCCCTGAGATTAGGACTGCCCCCACCCTCCTTGCCTTGCGCAAACTCCTAAAAACCCAGCTCTGCCACCAGGCATGGGGAAATTGATTCCCCTCGGCCGTCTTGTTTTATGTATGGTTTGTTTGGGATGTATGATTGTTTTTATATCAAGGGTTTTAATTGTTTTGTTTTTAATCATTGGATTTGTATTGTATATTGTTGTTGTGAGCTGCTCCGAGTCTTTGGAGAGGGGCGGCATACAAATCTAATTAATAATAATAATAATAATAATAATAATAATAATAATAATAATAATAATGATGATGGAACTTGTGCTGGAACTACCATCTACCAGTGACAAAGAACTGGTGGGATCATAAGCCCGAAAAAGTGGTCGAAAATGAGCAAGTAAAACTACTGTGGTACTTCTGACTTCAGACTGACCGAATTCTGAAGCATAACACACCAGACATCCTGATTGTGGAGAAAAAGAAAGTATGGATCATCGACATCGTAATCCTAGGGGACAGCAGAATTGAGGAGAAGCAGCTAGAGAAATTAGTGAAATACGAAGATCTAAAAATCGAGCTGCAACGACTCTGGCATAAGACAGTGAAAGTGGTCCCAGTGGTACTTGGCACGCTGGGACCATTGTAGAGTACAAAAATAATACAAGATCAACCTTTTGCTTTAATTTCACAACATTTCAAGCCACTTCTCTAATTATAAAATAATTCTCACCATCAAAACCTAAAAATCAACATTTCAATGTTTTTCATCTTGAGCAAAAAGTCCAGAATTCATTTCCAAATAGAAACAAAAGTAGATGAGTTATTTTCTTTACTTTGCCATCTCCACTAATTCCACCTTTGAATCAGTCACACATTCTTTTGGGCCAACCTCACAGGGGTATTGTGAGGGAAGATCATTTAGATAAGTTTGCCACCTTGAATTATTAAAAGGTGGGATAAAAATAAATAAAAACAAGGAAAACTCAGGGCAATTACATAAATTGAATAAGTTCCCCCCCTCAAAAAAAGAACACATATTCCAGCCCTTCAGAGGTTTTTTTTGTTTTTGTTTTGAAGTACAGTAGTACCTCTACTTAAGAACTTAATTTGTTCCATGACCAGGTTCTTAAGTAGAAAAGTTTGTAAGTAGAAGCAATTTCTCTCATAGGAATCAATGTAAAAGCAAATAATATGTGCAAACCCGTTAGGAAAGAAATAACAGTTCAGAATTTGGGTGGGAGGAGGAGGAGGAGGAAGAAGAGGAGGACAGTCAAGGCCAAAGGAAGAAGGTGAGGTGAGGGGAATCAAAAAAATACAAAACTTTAAGGCTTTAAAAAAAAGAGGTGGCGAGGAGGAACATGCACCTCCCATACACCCGGCGCAAGGCTGCCTCCCATACACTGCACCAGAGAGAGAAACCCACGCGGGCGAGAGGAGGGAATCTCCCACTCCTTTGACCGAAAGGTGTCTGCTGCTGCTACCTGCTTCCTCTTCCTTCCCATGCTGAAGGGCTCCCCTCTTCTCTCGCTCGCTCGCTTTGTAGCCAGCACCTTTCCTTCGCTGTGGTGACTCCTCGGTTTGGCTGAAGCCGAGTTGATCCGGCCAGGGCGAAGCGCCCCTTTTTGCCTTTCGCCCCCAGATGCTCCAGGAGGCAACCTCACGACGGGTGTATGGGAGGCAGCGTGAAGGAGTCACCACAGCGAAGTGATTTATTCCCTCTTCAAACGTCCAGAGAAAGGAAAATGCCTTGTTCGTTCTGAACTGTCAAAGCCTCCTTAAGTGCCACTGAAAGGCTCCTCTGGCAGCCCAGAAAAGCCCGAGATGGCTGGGATTAAAGGGGGAGTGGCAGTAAACTGGCCGGGCCTTCATGCCGCTCTCAAATTACCTGGGAAATTTTCCAGGCTTGGGTTCTTAAGTAGAAAATGGTTCTTAAGAAGAGGCAAAAAAATCTTGAACACACGGTTCTTATCTAGAAAAGTTCTTAAGTAGAGGCGTTCTTAAGTAGAGGTACGACTGTACTTGAAATTAACCCAAATAATTCAAAATGAGAAACTGCATATCTGTAAACATTCATTGCCCTTAAAATAGAAATTACATCCAGCTTTTGAGCTTACTTGGGATGGGAATCCCTTTATTCTACGTTTAGAATTTGCTGAGTTTTTAGACGAAGAAACCAAGAATTCTGTAACTTTAAAGGGTTCTGACAGAGGAGTAATATGAGGTCAATGCAATTTAGCAAAGAGGCACCATTAGTTTTAATAGGAGTGGAGATGGAGTTTGGTTGCTGTTCTGAACTGGATATGAATGTACTAATACGAATAAATACTAGCTACCTCCAACTCCCCCAGTCTTTGTTCCTTTCTTGCAGGAGGCTTGACTTAATTAGCTAAGACCTGAGTCTGCTCCCTTTAATTATACCGGTCTACAATTTGAGATCCAGAAGAAGTTGGAAATTACAGGGAAACCCGTTTGAGGAGTATATCCGTGTGCGGAGCGGAGACTGGCAGAGGACAATGTCTTTGGTGAAGGTCGAAAAGAGAGCTGCAGGTAATGAGACAACATACTAACTAGTTGAAAAGTTGGAGGGCCAGGAGCAGATCTAAAGTGAAAGAATTGGGTTAATGCAGCTGCAGCAGGGGTTTAATGGCATCAGATAAATGAGCATGACAGTGGGAAGCTGAGACAAATGGTAGCCAATTAAATGGAGTCAGCCCAGTGGAATGGGAAGTGTGAGGAGTGCAATTAAAATAAATGACCATGGGTAGATATTAAATATAGCACAGAAGCAGAGCCATCACTCTGCCTGGCATGGACAAATAAGAGATTGCTCAAATTGATTAGAAGCAGACAATTGGAAATGTCTGCAAAAGTTGTATACAGTGGCACCTCTACTTACGAACTTAATTCGTTCCGTGACCAGGTTCTTAAGTAGAAAGGTTTGTAAGAAGAAGCAATTTTTCCCATAGGAATCAATGTAAAAGCAAATAATGTGTGCGATTGGGGAAACCACAGGGAGGGTGGAGACCCTGTTTTCTCCCAGGAGATTCCTAGAGAGGCCCCAGGGAGGCTTCTCCCCACCTTTTCCGTAACTGTTTCCTCCCAGATTCCTAGAGAGGCCCCATGGAGGCTTCTCCCCACCTTTTCCATCACTGTTTCATCCCAGGAGATTTCTAGAGAGGACCCACGGAGGCTTCTCCCCACCTTTTCCGTCACTGTTTCCTCCCAGGAGATTCCTAGAGAGGCCCCACGGAGGCTTCTCCCTGCCTTTTCCGGTTACAGTTTCGGAGGCTCGGGTTTGTAAGTGGAAAATGGTTCTTGAGAAGAGGCAAAAAAAATCTTGAACACCTGGTTCTTACCTAAAAAAGTTGGTAAGTAGAGGCGTTCTTAGGTAGAGGTACCACTGTACCGCTGTACTGCAGGCCACTGAAGCTGACTGTAGATCTGTAGGTCAGCTGTTCAAATCCCATCACCGGCTCAAGGTTGACTCAGCCTTCCATCCTTCCGAGGTGGGTAAAATGAGGACCCGGATTGTGGGGGCAATATGCTGGCTCTGTTAAAAAGTGCTATTGCTAACATGTTGTAAGCCGCCCTGAGTCTAAGGAGAAGGGCGGCATAAAAATCGAATAAATAAATAAATAAATTTCAAAAGGCTTAAAACAAACACTTTCTGTAGAACATTCAGTTCTTGCTGCACCAGGCTGCTTTTAACTCTGACTTTAAAAAAAAAATTGGCTAATGCTTAGTTTTAATCTTTTAATCTTCTTTTAGTAGACTTACTTAATTTACATTAAGTAACACAAATTTATGTGTGCTTTCTGCCCAGACAGGACACGGATTTTATTTATGAAAGGTGCGCAGTAAATCACAAAATGTACAGTGCTGGGAGAGGCATGAAATATGCAACGGTGAAGATAATGCATATGCAGCTCCCAATAAAAAAGGGCAGTGAAAACTATGAAATTACTTTTGCTTCTGGCATCCCTGTTTGAATACAGAACTCGTTAGAGCAGGAGGGTCAAACTCAAAACCTGTGGATCAGACCCGACCTGGCCGGTGCTTAGATGTGACTCACAGGGCTGGCCTGGAAACAGCAAATGACAGGCCTGCAGTGCCTCTGCTAGCGAAAATGGACCTGGGAGGGCCACGTGTGGCTGCCCACAGCGGCGGGCTACAAGCCGGAACACTAAATTGCACTCGCCACTGTTCTGTCGGGCTCTCTGGTAGACTCCTCCCAAAAATTCACAGGTATCAATTTCAGACACACACACGTTTGAAAATTCAAAACAATGTTCTTTATAATGAAAATTCACTTAAACTAAGGCCTCTTTTGGTATAGCAAAGAGCACTTGTCTCCAAACAAACTGGTAATTTGTGCAAGTCCCTTATCTGTTCTGTGATACTTAGCTTGCAGCTGTGAGGTAATTCACAGTCCTTCTTCTTTCACAAAGTGAAACACACTTTGCTCTGGTTTAGTTTCAAAGCGGGGGAAAATCAGCACACAAAAAGTCAAAGTCAGCAAAGCAGGCACGAAACACAGGATCAGATAATCCTCCACAATGGCCAAACCCACAGGCTGCTATTTATAGCAGCCTCACTAATGACCACAGCCCCACCCAACCACAGGTGGCCTCATTTTCTTTGATAATAATCTCTCAGTTGTTGTTGCCTATGCATCGCTCTCCGCATGCGTGGCTGTATCATTAACTCTTGTTCTGAATCCAAGGAGGAGCTAGATAATTGATCTCCTTCTGAGCTGTCTGCCCCACTCTCCTCCTCCCTGTCACTCCTGTCTTCTTGGTCAGAGGAGCCTTCATCAGCAGATTCCACCGGGGGCAAAACAGGCCTGCAGCATGTGGATGTCTCCCCCACATCCACAGTCCTTGGGGCAAGAGCTGGTCCAGAGCTAACCACAACAGCCACCGTGGCTCGTAAGTGCTTGCGGGGCCAGCGCTATTTTGCTTCTGCATCTTTGGAGGTAGCAAAACCGTGCACGAAGCCACAGGTGCACCCGTGTTTCGGTATGCGCGGCATGAGCCACAGCGGTGAGCGCAATTTAGCGTTCCGGCTTGTAGCCCACCGCTGGCTGCTCAGCACTCTGTTTTCAACCTGGATAGCCTCCTGAGCCCTCTGCCAGTGAAAATGGAGCTTGTGTGTGTGTATGTGCGTGTGTGTGTGTAGATGAGACCTTCTCACCTGGTAGAGGCTATCAAAACAAACTAAAAACATAACAAAAAGAGAAATGTTTCCCCTTTTCTATTTGAGCATGCAAGAAAGGACAGGAGAAAAGAGAAAGGGAAAGAAGAGAGACAAAGAAAAAGATGGGAAGAGAGCAAGGAAGGAGAAACGAGGAAGGGATAAGGGAGGAATTTAAAATCTCAGCAACAGTTCTAATTGCCAATTCTAGCGACCTCTGCGTTAGAATTGCAATCTTCTGCGCTGAGATTTTAAATCTCCTGCGCTACAGTGCACAACTCAGATTAGGGGGAACAGTGGTCTCAATGAAGTCCTGCCTTAGCACTTGGCCATGCCCATTCCCCCACCCACTGAAGTTAAACGCAACCCTAACAACTTAGAGCTTAGTGGAAGTTATTATATTAACTAGATAGAACACCTTAAACGCAACCCTAACACCTTAGGCTTAGAGCTTAGTGGAAGTTCTTATATTAACTAGATAGAAATAACATTAAGAAGATTTTATAGTGTTGCTGCGTCCCCCCTGCAACCCACCCCCTCTTTGGTTCAATTGTGTCCAATTTTGGGGGACAGCATGAACAAGTCCCTGCGGTTTTGTTGGCAAGGGTTTAGAAGTGTTTGCCATTGCCTCCTTCCTAGAGCTGAGAGAAAGTGACTGGTCATCCCAAGGTCATCCACGTCTCAGGCAGGACTAGAACTCTTTTTCTTTTAAAAAAATATATTTTATTATAAACATACATAAACAAAACATTATAAAAGCATTGGACGATGTTGGCAGTCCTGTTTTTTATTTTCTGTAATGATATTTCTATATAACATCATCTAATATTTCTAATACTATATACATCGTATTTTACATAGGTCTTACATTGGTATCTCTGTTATTCCTATATTCAACCAATCCTCGATTCTTTTCTTTCCCTGTTATTTGCCTATTTAAGTTAGTTGACTATTTAATAGGTTGTCTTTATTTTATTTTTCATTTTTCCCATTAATGTCCCCAGTCTGATGCCTTAAGCATTAGACTAGATCATTTTTTTCGTGTTGCTTAAAGGCACCAAAATTCTTAATTCTTGGGCTGGTTGTCAGGGTTTCAAGTAACACTCCAAACAGAAGTAAATATTATAATTATTTTTCTTATACAGCTTTGTAGAAATGTGCTGTTTTGATACATAGATGTTTACTTTAACAGAATGGAGTGATTCATCTGTGGTTTGATCTAACTTCAATAACCTTGAATGTTACATGGACTTCTGTTTCTCATGCATCATAGATAATCAATATATATCAACTGACAATAAATTGCTTTAGGGTTTTTTTTACTTTATTTTCCAAATAAGTACAAAGAAAAACTTCTCTTTTTAATGTCTTCTTCACGTTCTCAAACTTTTCTTAGCATTCTGGACTTTTTCATCTGAATCTGAAAACTATTTAATGATCTTGACTTTCCTCTGGAGTAGTAAATACGTGTTTTTTTTCTGCTTAAATATGATATTTTCTGTATTCTCAGTATGCTAAGCAGAGTTGAAGTTTAATGTTTCTTCATTTGAATTATTCTTCTTTTTTGCCATTAATCATGCTTTGATTAGTTACTATCATTTATTCTGATTTAATTACCAGAGTCAATTATATTGCAGTGCTTCATTTATTGTGCTTTAATGCATGTATCATTAAATATATGTTATCATTGGGGGTTTTCCCCAAAATTTGTCATATTTTTGCTTAACTGTCTTAAACTTATCTTCACAGATGCTGTTTTGTTACATTGGACAGCTTCCTGGAGCAAACCAAGATCAAGAAGATAAAACAAGTTGTAGCTTTACATTGAATTGAACCATATCACAATATTTAGGTTTTTGTTACTGTCTGACAGCTGTTCCTATTATTGAACATATTTATAGAGCTTAGTTGAAAAATTGGCAAGATCACCATCAAATAAAAGATAACAAAAGTGGCTCTTCTCTACTTCTTCATTTACATTTACATGCTACCCATCTCACTCTGCAAAACAATGAGTGTTAAGTGGCATGCAAAATCTCTGCTATTTAGATAAAATAGCATTTTTTATTGCAGTTGCTATGTAGCAACAGAGATAGCATCCGAATAAACTAAATTCAAATAAACATTGGTGTTGAAGAAACATAGAAACATAGAAGACTGACGGCAGAAAAAGACCTCATGGTCCATCTAGTCTACCCTTATACTATTTCCTGTATTTTATCTTACAATGGATATATGTTTATCCCAGGCATGTTTAAATTCAGTTACTGTGGATTTACCAACCACGTCTGCTGGAAGTTTGTTCCAAGAAACTACTACTCTTTCAGTAAAATAATATTTTCTTACGTTGCTTTTGATCTTTCCCCCAACTAACTTCAGATTGTGTCCCCTTGTTCTTGTGTTCACTTTCCTATTAAAAACACTTCCCTCCTGAACCTTATTTAACCCTTTAACATATTTAAATGTTTCGATCATGTCCCCCCTTTTCCTTCTGTCCTCCAGACTATACAGATTGAGTTCATTAAGTCTTTCCTGATACGTTTTATGCTTAAGACCTTCCACCATTCTTGTAGCCCGTCTTTGGACCCGTTCAATTTTGTCAATATCTTTGTGTAGGTGAGGTCTCCAGAACTGAACACAGTATTCCAAATGTGGTCTCACCAGCGCTCTATATAAGGGGATCACCATCTCCCTCTTCCTGCTTGTTATACCTCTATCTATGCAGCCAAGCATCCTACTTGCTTTTCCTGCTGCCCAACCACACTGCTCACCCATTTTGAGACTGTCAGAAATCACTACCCCTAAATCCTTCTCTTCTGAAGTTTTTGCTAACACAGAACTGCCAATGCAATACTCAGATTGAGGATTCCTTTTCCCCAAGTGCATTACAGTGATCCCTCAATTTTCGCGATCTCGTTCTTCGCGAAACGCTATATCGCGATTTTTCCCACCCGATGACGTCACTCTCTTCCTTCCTTTCTCATCTTTCTTTCTCTCTCTCTTTCTCTATCTTGCTTCTTCCTCTCTCACACTCTCTTCCTCCCTCTCTCATCTCTTTCTTTCCTTCTCTCTCTTTCTCTATCTCTCCCCCTCTTGCTGGCGGGCGGCGGGCGGGCGGGCGGGCGGGCGAGCGGGGGCATCAGCGAGGAAGACCCAGGGAAGGTTCCTTCGGCCACCCAGCAGCTGATCTGCTCGGCAGCGCGGTAGCAGCGAGGAGCCGAATCGGGGTTTCCCCTTTGCGTGGGCGGCGGGGAAACCCCGATCTTCGTCTGCTCGCTGCTGCTGCGCTACCGAGCAGATCAGCTGCTGGGCGGCCGAAGGAACCTTCCCTGGGTCTTCCCCGCCGCCCACGCAAACTCCACCATCTGCGCATGCGCGGCCATGGAAAAAAAGGGCGCGCATGCGGAGATGGTGTTTTTACTTCCACAACCCTACATCGCGAAAAATCGATTATCGCGAGGGGTCTTGGAACGGAACCCTTGCGATAATCGAGGGATCACTGTATTTTACATTTGGAAACATTAAACTGCAGTTTCCATTGCTTTGACCATTTATCTTGTAAAGCTAAATAATTTACCATATTACAGACCCCTCCAGGAATATCAACCCTATTGCACACTTTAGAGTCATTGGCAAATAGGCAAACCTTCCCTACCAAACCTTCCCCTATGTCACTCACAAACATATTAAAAAGAATAGGACCCAGAACAGACCCTTGTGGCACACCGCTTGTAACCTGTCTCTGCTCAGAATACTCGCCATTAACAATAACTCTCTGATGTCTACGCTTCAGCCAGCTTGAAATCCACTGAACTATCCAGGGATTAAGTCCAATCTTCACTAATTTATCTATCAGCTCTTTATGTGGAACCGTATCAAAGGCTAATCAAAGAAGACTATTGAACTGTGAGACCTCTTGAGTTCTGCAAACCAATGGGCACAAATGACCAGATTCAAATTATCCTGCTTCAGACACATACAAGTGGTACCCAACCTTTTTTTGGCCATGCCCCATCTAAGCATCTCTAAAACCTTGATGCCCCCCCCCCTGTGACATATACTTTTTACTATTCAAATAGTGAATTCTTACTCACCTGGAGGAAGCCTAAAGGACCATTAACTTGGTTTAAACAAGGTTCCAATTATTTACTCAACAAACATTTGGAGTTGTCCTGAGCCAAGAAACCATCTTTTCTAATGAAAGCCAGACATGAAAATGTGGGATGGCATTTAACTATAATACCATATCCTTTTTCTCTCTTTCTTTTTTGGAAAAAATGAGAAACTGCACGTGCCGTCTACACCCAGAAGCTGTGTATTAATTAAGTATGATTTGATCATCTGTGCAACAAAAATAAATTATTGCTCTTGTTAATGGAATAATGGTCTTGTTAATGGGATAATTCCAGATAAATGAATCGGTCTACACATTGAATTATCACAGTGATGGATGATTTGGCTTTCCCTGGAGCATGTTATGAAACCTCGCTTAAATAAGAATGAGTAAAACATTTTTAAAAAATCTCTGCTCAGAACAAGTGTAGAAATATTGGATCAATAGGATAGCTGGAATTTTTTTTTAAAAGAGCACTTCCCCGCACAAAAACATGTAATATAGCTATTTTCAACCACTTAGATCAGCGGTCCCCAAACTACGGCCCGCGGGCCACTTGCGGCCCACTGAGGCCATTTATCCGGCCCGCCATTGAGTGACAAGAGCACAGGGAAAAGAGAGAGAAAAAGAATGAAAAGAGAAAGAGAGGGAGGGAAGGAGAAGTGGAGAGGAAGGAAGGAGGGAAGGAAGGAAGGAAAGAAGGAAGGAAGGAGAGATGGAGGGAACAAGGAAGAAAGGAAGGAAGAATGAAATGAATGGAGGGACAGAGGAAGGAAGGACTGTTTTGGGGGGGTAATTTTTTTTTAATTTTTCTCTCAACATACATTCAAACAATACAGTGTACCATCTAATTTTCCATGAATAAAATGCGGTACTTTGTTAGTAACTAATATCAATCATCAAAAAAGTTGGAAAAGGTTTTTTTCTAATTTTGTCATCCAGTTACATTCATTTTCTTTTAATTGAATTCCCTCCTTAATGTTCCTTCAAAAAGTGCAACACCAATTATATTTCTAACTTATTAACCATTATGCCAAAGTGCTTCCTTCTTTCTTTATACATTTTTCATGAGCCAAGAAAACCTTGTATAGCCAATCAGATGTTAACAAAAGAAAATTAAAAACAAAATATAAACATATATGAATTTCAGATCTTCTCCCCCCTCTAAATAGTACGTTCCCATTTTGTTTTTTACTTTAAAACAAGGTATGTGCAGTGTGCATAGGGATTTGTTCATAGTTTTTTTAAATAGTCTGGCCCTCCAACAGTCCGAGGGACAGTGAACTGGCCCCCTGTGTAAAAGGTTTGGGGACCCCTGACTTAGATGGTAAAGGTGAATAATGGGCAGTCTCTAAGATGCCCATTACAGAAAGAACCCTGTTAGAATATTCATGACTGGGAGAGCCAGTGTTAACAAGGTCAGCCAATGAATAGCCATAGCAACTAAATCAGCCAATGAGAGCTAAACACTTCTTAGTCTGTGCAGAGAACCGAAACTAAAAACTGAATCCCAAGGCTGGGCATGGCTCAATCCACTCCTCACTCTCCTCTCTGTGCTCCTCTGTTCTGCTGAAATGAAACTAACTGTTCTCTGCTATCTGTAACTGCTTGAAGAAGAACTCTGCTTATAGTATTGTAAATTCATCTGTTACTATGTTTATGAAAAAAAATTATGAATCCAGCTGAATCAGTCATCTGTGTGTGCTTCTGGAAATTGATTTTTCTGCAACAAATTTTAATAAACTCTACTCAGCTTCAAGGTTGCCAAGTCTCCCACCAAATGGGTGGAAGAAAGAACCTTGAGTTTAAATGCTTTGGAATTTAAGATCTTTATGTTTTTGCATGAGCAATGGGCAAAAAATTAGTTTATAAGATTTCATTCTTCTCTACAATTGATATCTTAAATTATCAGAACCTCATCTGAGACTTTTCAGGCAAGTCTAGCTAAGGAATCTAGCCATGGTAGCACAGGGGTTAGAAGGCAGTACTGCAGGCTACTTTTAATGATTGCTGGCTGCCATCAGTTTGGCAGTTCGAGTCTCACTGGCTCAAGGATGACTCGGCTTTCACTCTTCTGAGGTTGGCAAAATAAGGACCCAGATTTTTGGGGGGCAATATGCTGACACTGTAAACTGCTTAGAGAGGACTGTAAAACACGGTGAAGCAGTATATAAGTCTAAATGCTATTGCTAAACTATAGAAACAGTGATTTATGGCTGAGTCCAGGTGAGCCCAGGTGAGGATGTCTGGCAAATATTAATGAAAATATAATTCAATTCAATTCAATTTATTAGACTTGTATGCCGCCCCTCTCCGAGGACCCGAAGCGGAGATATCACTATTAGCTGACTCCAGCCTTCCAAGTGAAAGTATCTTGAAAATCAAGTCCATATTTTCCTTAGGGAAGCAGGTATAAGGTGTAGGTGGAAACTGCCTTCTCTTGCCCTTCAAGTTTAGTAATCTGAAGGCAGATTCTAGCATAGATCTTTCTCATCACTTCCCTGATGGTTTCTAACCAGAGATTCACCCTGGAATATTTTGCTTTACCAATGAATCTGAAGTAAATGCTAAATGCTAAATGCTAAAGCCCACTGCAACAATATCGCCAAAAAGGCTTCTAGAGTTGTTAACCTGATCCTACGCAGCTTCTGCTCCGGCAATCTCACACTACTCACAAGAGCCTACAAAACTTTTGCCAGACCCATCCTAGACTACTGCTCATCTGTCTGGAACCCATACCACATCTCAGACATTAACATCCTTGAAAACATCCTAAGATATTTCACCAGAAGAGCCCTTCACTCCTCCACTCGAAACAGAATATCCTACGAAAATAGACTAACAATCCTGGGTCTAGAAAGCATAGAACTACGGCGCCTAAAACACGATTTAAGTATTGCCCACAAGATCATATGCTGCAACGTCCTACCGGTCAATGACTACTTCAGCTTCAACCGCAACAACACAAGAGCACGCAACAGATTCAAACTTAATACGAACCGCTCCAAACTTGACTGTAAAAAATATGACTTTAACAATCGAGTTGTCGAAGCGTGGAACTCATTACCGGACTCAATAGTGTCAACCCCTGACCCCCAACATTTCTCCCTTAGACTATCTACGATTGACCTCTCCAGGTTCCTAAGAGGCCAGTAAGGGGCGTACATAAGTGCACTAGTGTGCTTTTCATCCCCTGTCCAATTGTCTTTCCCTTATCTCATATATCATATATATTTTCTTCCTTTCATATATCTTCTCCCCTATGTTCACTTTCACCCTTATATATATTACTTCATGTCTATTTTCTTCCTATGTATTTGTGTATTGGATAAATAAATAAACAAATAAAACAAATAAAACAAATAAAACAAATAAAACAAATAAAACAAATAAAACAAATAAAATAAATAAAATAAATAAAATACTGTAAATAAATAAAAATAAATAAAAATAAATAAAATAAATAAAATAAATAAAATAAATAAAATAAATAAAATAAATAAAATAAATAAAATAAATAAAATAAATAAAATAAATAAAATAAAATAAAATAAAATAAATAAATATACACTAGATGGATCCCTTAAGGAATTGTAATTATAACAGAAATTCAAGTTAGAGAAAAAAATTGCTTATAAAACTATGGTAGAGAAATATTCCAGGAAAATTATGGGGAGATATTCAACTTTTATGTTTTCTATAAAATATTTTTCTACAATAGAGGCTATCTATTTTTTTAAAAAAAATAAGGCTCTGACCTTAATCAGAGCTGTTAACATTGTTCCCTATTAATGATTGGCTATGCCTGAAGCCATCTGGAGTGTGAAGTTTTAATCCATCTGTTTAAATGTTCTAGTGAAAGTGTTGTACGTGTGAGGTCTCTGATTTGTGACGATGTTGGCCCTACTTTCTTATGTATATCAAAGTATCTGAAAAACACAGATATTTTCTCCAAATGGCATGACTCATAAAAGGAAGGATGTTCTCCACTAACTTCTCCTGGAGATTTTAAACATGGTGTCCACTTACTTCCACTGTTCTTAAGATTTACGCCTTCTGCGGTATGAATCTCAGCAACCGGTTAAGTCCCACGGATTTGGCCTTCTCCAGGTCCTGTCAACCAGCTCTCTCCTAGGGGGAGAGCCTTCTCTGTGGGGGCCCCTGCCCTCTTGAATCAGCTTCCCCCAGAGATACGCACTGCCCCCACCCTCCTTGCCTTCCGTAAGAGTCTTAGAAACATAGAAACATAGAAGACTGACGGCACAAAAAGACCTCATGACCCATCCACTCTGCCCTTATACTATTTCCTGTATTTTATCTTAGGATGGATATATGTTTATCCTAGGCATGTTTAAATTCAGTTACGGTGGATTTATCAACCACGTCTGCTGGAAGTTTGTTCCAAGGATCTACTACTCTTTCAGTAAAATAATATTTTCTCATGTTGCTTTTGATCTTTCCCCCAACTAACTTCAGATTGTGCCCCCTTGTTCTTGTGTTCACTTTCCTATTAAAAACACTTCCCTCCTGGACCTTATTTAACCCTTTGACATATTTAAATGTTTCGATCATGTCCCCCCTTTTCCTTTTGTCCTCCAGACTATACAGATTGAGTTCATTAAGTCGTTCCTGATACGTTTTATGCTTAAGACCTTCCACCATTCTTGGAATCCCTCTTTGGACCCATTCAATTTTCAATGTTTCGATCATGTCCCCCCTTAAGACTCATTTATGTCGCCAGGCTTGGGGCAATTAGATCTTAGGCCTCCTGGCCAATGAATATTGTGAGTGGCTGAGGTCTGAGTGTGTACGATTGATTTTGAAAATATTAGGGATTTCAGGTTAGATATTTGGCTAATTAATTGGATTTACCATGATACTATTTACACTCACAGCAGAGTTGGGGGGCATGAAATGTTTACTTCTTTCTGTGGGGGGCGACATAACAGAAAATAATTGAGAAGCACTGCGTAATGTAAGCTGCATTCAAAGGTTGTACTCAAAGGAAACTGTGCTTGTGGGGTGCTTTTTTTTAAAAAACCCACACATTTCACACAACTACAAAGGTGGAACTAACTGAATCTGACAGTATTTCCCCTGTGGTACAGTTCTTAATAGTACAGCCGACACTCTTGATAACCCTATTAATATGTACAATGGTGAGAAATATAAGGATCTTGTGCTGTTGAGAACTTCAACTCCCTCCGACATTGAAACCAACAGGGAGGGGTAATTGGAGTTGTGATTTTGAGAAGGGATGTCTGAGATGAATCATAGATCTTAGATTCTGCAGTAAATGCAATGACTATACTGGATCTTTTCGATGTTGGACATATCGTCCCTGTTCATCAAATTATTTCTTTTATGGAGGAGAGATAACACAATATCCTTACTTTTATCTCTCTTTTGCTGCTATAGGATGTTACTCAGAAGCTGGAATAACCAAACTTCCTCTAGGACAGTGATGGCAAATCTTTTTTCCCTCGGGTGCCAAAAGAGGTTGCGCACACACTATTGTACAAGCACGAGTGCCCTCACCCACAATTCTTATCCTAGACTACTTATCACAATTCACACCCACAATTATTATCCTAGACTACTGCTCATCTGTCTGGAACCCATATCACATCTCAGACATCAACACCCTTGAAAATGTCCAAAGATATTTCACCAGAAGAGCCCTTCACTCCTCCACTTGAAACAGAATATCCTACGAAAATAGACTAACAATCCTGGGCCTAGAAAGCCTAGAACTACGACGCCTAAAACACGATCTGAGCATTGCCCACAAGATCATATGCTGCAATGTCTTACCAGTCAATGACTACTTCAGCTTCAACCGCAATAACACAAGAGCACGCAACAGATTCAAACTTAATATGAACCACGCCAAACTTGACTGTAAAAAATATGATTTCAACAATCGAGTTATCGAAGCGTGGAACTCATTACCGGACTCAATTGTGTCAACCCCTAAACCCCAACACTTCTCCCTTAGACTCTCCATGATTGACCTCTCCAGGTTCCTAAGAGGCCAGTTTCTAAGAGATCCTAAGAGATCAGTTTCCGGTCACAATTCAAAGTGTTGGTTATGACCTTTAAAGCCCTTCATGGCACTGGACCAGAATATCTCCGAGACCGCCTCCTGCCGCACGAATCCCAGCGACCAATTAGGTCCCACAGAGTGGGCCTTCTCCGGGTCCCGTCAACTAAGCAATGTTGGTTGGCGGGCCCCAGGGGAAGAGCCTTCTCTGTGGCGGCACCGGCCCTCTGAAACCAACTCCCCCCGGAGATTAGAACTGCCCCTACTCTTCCTGCCTTCCGTAAACTTCTTAAAACCCACCTTTGCCGTCAGGCATGGGGGAATTGAAACATCTCCCCCTGGGCACGTTTAATTTATATATGGTATGCTTGTGTGTGTGTCTGTTAGTATATGGGGTTTTTTAAATCTTTAAAATTTTAAATTGTTTGATTACTTATGATTTGTTTCTACATGTTGTGAGCCGCCCCGAGTCTTCGGAGAGGGGCGGCATACAAATCCAAGTAATAAATAAATAAATAAATAATAAGGGGCGTACATAAGTGCACTGGTGTGCCTTTCGTCCCCTGTCCAATTGTCTTTCCTTTTTTTTCACCTATCTTATATATTCTCTTCCTTTCATATATCCTCTCCTCTAAGTTCACCTTCACCCTCTTTATATTATCACATGTCTATTTTCTTCCTATGTATTTATGTATTGGACAAATGAATAAATAAAATAAATAAATAAAATTCAATGCCCGGGGAGGGTGAAAACTGTCATAGAAATTAAAATCTGTTAGGACCTTAACTCCGGAGGTCGATGGATAGAAGCCTCAATCATTTTTTTTAAACAAGATATTTATTTTAAAAACAGAGATAAAACAAATAAAAGACTGTTTCGAGGGACAGGAGAACGTATACCGTATTTTTCGCTCTATAAGACGCACCTGCTGATAAGACGCACCTAGTTTTTAGAGGAGGAAAATAGAAAAAAAATATTTTGAGCCAAAAAGTAGGCTAAAATATTTATTACAATAACACTGCCCTAGGGGAATTGGGAAAATATACAAACAAGCCCCCCTCTCTCTTTCTTTCTATCTCTCCCTCTTTCTCTCTACCTTTCTTTCTCTTTCTCTCTCTCCCTTTCTCTGTCCCTCTCTTTCTTTCTCTCTGTCCCTCTCTTTCTTTCTCTCTGTCCCTCTTTCTTAAAGAGAGGAGGATCTAATAAGACACACTAATTAACTGTTTTATTACTAGTTAACTGTTTCATTACTAAATGTCTCTGAGGGGCTGTCAATATACAGCGTGACACCCCTTCTTTGACAGTCTTCAGTGACATTGTTCACATGAGACACATTCTTTTGCGGAGGTATTTGTGTTGGTCAGCTGGCAATGGTTTGTTCAGCATGTCAGCAATTTGTTCAGTTGTAGGCACATAATGTAGTTTCACGAATCCTTGTTTCACATATTCTCTGGCATTCTTATATCTTATGTCGATGTGCCGTGAACGCGCTCCCACATATTCAGTTTCAGATATGAAGGTAACGGAGAGATTGTCCTCCATTATGACAATTGGTTTCATAGGATCACTCCAAATACTATCAACAAGAGCAGAAACACAGGCACTTTGGAGGCTGGAAAAGGCCTGTTTCCCAACTTCTGGTGACCCAGTATGATCGTGTTTTGCCCTCCCCAGGCTCCAAATGCTTCCCTGGAACCAAGGGAAGGTAAAATCGCCTTCCCCACCCTCCTGGAGGCTCTCTGGAAGCCAAAAACTCCCTCCCAGAGCCTCTTTGTGAGCCAAGAATCATCTGGCCGGCACACACATGCATGTTGGAACTGAGCTAGGGCAACAGCTTGCGTGTCAGCAGATATGGCTCCGCATGCAACTTGTGGCACCCATGCCATAGGTTCGCCATCACTGCTCCATGGTAAATTGATCCACTGATCCATGGTAAGTATGCATAGTATCTTTCAAGTTATCCTGGGAAAGGGTATGATATAGTTATAACTATAATGTTTGGATTGTTGATATTAAGTCATTGGTGCTGTGTCCTCACATTTATGACTGCCCCGTTTGCTGCTCGAAGCTGACTGGCTCAGACGCAACCAACCGGAAAGCGGGAAAATGAAGCCCTGCTATTGGTTCGGAATTTGACAGCTCCACTATAAAAGGAGCTGTCAAGCTGCTTGTTCTCTGTTCTTTCTGTTGGTGCTGAATTAAAGGTTGCTGTTGCTGTTACTCCTGAGTCTGCCTCGTTACTGTCAGCTACACCTTACTACCTATTTAACACTCTAGCTATTCATTTTTCTATTTCTTAGTGTTCTGCCTGCTCTTGCTTTGGTCTAGCAAAAATATTTTCATGTTTGCTGATGTTTATTAACGAAACCTTAAGCTATAAATCTATTTTTTGCTAGCTTAATTGAATTTGTTTCTGCTTGCTCTGATGTGAAGTTGACAGGGTATGTGCTAAGATTCAAACTAAACTGGAAATTACCCAATTGTAATTTTCTAGCACTTGTCACATTAATATGGAATGGCAGGCTTGAAAATATCTAGATCTTGTAGCAAAATGACTCTTAAAAATAGCAATATGAAAAGGGAGGAGGGATATTAATGTGTGTATACAGATAAGTCTCATTGGGACAGAATGTAGGTATGGGATTTTGTTAACTTTGCTACACCTGGAGCTAGGATTGTTAGCATACCCATCCTACAAATAGGATTTTCCCAACAGTTGGAACAATTGGTCAGTGAAATGACTTGCCTCCAGAAGTTGTGGATGCTCCAACACTGGAGGTTTTTAAGACGAGATTGGACAACCTTTATTATTATTA
Organism: Erythrolamprus reginae; assembly: GCF_031021105.1. NCBI lineage: Eukaryota > Metazoa > Chordata > Lepidosauria > Squamata > Dipsadidae > Erythrolamprus > Erythrolamprus reginae. Next base: position 19,480,901 of record NC_091953.1, on the reverse strand, counting down.
TTATTTATTAGATTTATATGCCGCCCCTCTCTGCAGACTCGGGGCGGCTCACAGTAATGATAAAAACAATATACAGTAACAAATCTAATATTAAAGTTTAAAATAACAATTTTACATTAAAAACCCTAAAAACCCCAATATATAAAAAAAGCATACATACAAACATATCATACATACAGCTACATAGGCAAGGAAGGGATGTCTCAGTTCCCCCATGCCTAACGGCAGACGTAGGTTTTAAGGAGAGTACGAAAGGCAAGGAGGGTGGGGGCAGTCCTGATCCCTGGGGGGAGCTGGCTCCAGAGGGTTGGGGCTGCCACAGAGAAGGCTATTTCCCTGGGTCCCGCCAGACAACATTGTTGAGTCGATGGGACCCGGAGAAGGCCAACTCTGTGGGACCTAACCGGCCGCTGGGATTCGTGCGGCAGAAGGTGGTCTCGCAGATATCCTGGTCGGGTACCATGAAGGGCTTTATAGGTCATAACCAACACTTTGAATTGTGACCGGAAACTGATCGGCAACCAATGAAGACTATGGAGTGTTGGAGTAACACGGGCATACCTAGGGAAGCCCATGATTGCTCTCGCAGCTGCATTCTGCACAATCTGAAGTTTCCGAACACTCTTCAAAGATAGCCCCATGTAGAAAGCTTTCCTCTGAAATGGTGTAGGGTTTCCTGTCTGGCCATGGGGTTGGACTTCCACCTTTGCCATACTGTTATTACTGTTACATCCAGGTCCTAACCAAGGTACCATCTCATTCCCAAACAGCCTGGCTCAGGTTTCTTTCTTATTTAACAAACTTAGGTTGCTGCTGACATATGTAAGGAATTCTGAGTAGAAAGAGAGCCATAATTCAATGCCCCCTCCTGCGCACACCTCCACGCTCCCCCATTTCCCAAGTTCTGGTGGGCCCAGTAGGCCCATTTTTTGGTCCTCCCCAGCCTTCTGAGACTTTCCTGGAGCTTGTGGTGGGCAAAAATGCCTTCCCCTCCTCCTGGAGGTCCTCCAGAAGCCAAACATGCCCTCCCAGAGCCAAAAATCAGCTGGTAGGCATCCACATATGCACTGGAACTGAGCTAGGGAAACGACTTGGGTGCCGGCCAATATAGCTCCATATGCCACCTACGGCACATGTACCATAGGTTTACCATCATGAAACTACACCAATCCAAATTAAAAGAAAGGGGGTGAAACCCCTAAAATGACCTCATTAATATATCATACAAACTCCATTTATTCTAGAGTGCCATCTTCTTACCAACACAATTGGTATTTTTTAAAAAAATTGGAAATTAAAAACTCCCATACACCATTTACTCCTACACATCAGTTATTGGGATTTTCAAAGTGGGGTATGAGCAGTCCAATTTCACTTACCTATTGATATGTCAGTTTGGGCTTTCTGCGCCTAAAGGATGCTACTATGAAGGCATTCTTCAGAATATTTTGCTGCACAAAAATCAGTCACTGAGGAACAAGCTGAAAGATTCTGGGGTGAGAGTTTGTGGTGGGAGAAATTATTAAGGATAATATTCAAGGTGTCGGTTGTTCCTTACAAAGTCCTTCAGGCCAAGATACTTACTTACTTACTTACTTGCTTACTTACTTACTTACTTACTTACTCACTCACTCACTCACTCACTCACTCACTCATTCATTCATTCATTTATATTTATTTATTTATTTATTTATTTATTTATTTATTTTGTCCAATACAAATTGAAAGTTAAGAATAAAAATGTGTAGTAGTAAATATCAGGGAAGGGATAGAAGAAGAGATATGAGAATAGAATACATCAATGAAGAGTAGAGGAAGGATATATGGATGGGAGAAAAGATACATAAAATATAGGAGAGACAATTGGACAGAGGACGGAAGGCACACTAGTGCACTTATGCTTGCCCCTTACTAACCTCTAAGGAACCTGGAGAAGTCAATCGTGGAAAGTCTAAGGGAAAAATGTTGGGGGTTGGGGGTTGACACCATGGAGTCTGGTAATGAGTTCCACGCTTCAACAACTCGATTGCTAAAGTCATATTTTTTACAGTCAAGTTTGGAGCAGTTGATATTAAGTTTGAACCTGTTGTGTGCTCTTGTGTTATTGCGGTTGAAGCTGAAGTAGTTGTTGACAGGCAGTATGTTGCAGCATATGATCTTGTGGGCAATACTTAGATCATGTTTAAGGCGCAGTAGTTCTAAGCTTTCTAGACCCAGGATTGTAAGTCTATTTTCGTAGGGTATTCTGTTTCGAGTGGTGGAGTGAAGGGCTCTTCTGGTGAAGTATCATTGGACCTTTTCTAGGGTGTTGATGTCCGAAATTCGGTGTGGGTTCAAGACAGGTGAGCTGTATTCGAGGATGGGTCTGGCGAAAGTTTTGTAAGCTCTGGTGAGTAGTGTGAGATTGCTGGAGCAGAAGCTGCGTAGGATCAGGTTGACAATTTTAGAAGCTTTTTGGCGATATTGTTGCAGTGGCCTTTGGCACTTAGGTCATTTGATATTAGTATTCCAAGGTCTTTTACTGCGTGGGGGTTGTTTGTTAGATTTTGTTTATTTAGTTTGTATACGAGGTTCGGATTCTTTTTGCCAATGTGGAGAACAGAGCATTTGCTAGATGATATTTGAAGTGGCCAAGTGTTAGACCAATCTGAGATGAAGTCAAGGTCTTTTTGGACTTCAAAGTCCTTCTCTCTCATTCTCTCTGTCTGGCCTATCAGACCTGCAAGAAGTACGCCTGAGGATAGCCATGTTCCTTGAGATTTGTTGCTGTTGGTTTTCTATTTAATTGTACGTTGCCCAGAATCAACGAGAGTACGGCAGAATGAAACTGAATGGATGGATGGATGGATGGATGCCATGCCTTTCAATGGCAATCTTCTTGTTCCATAACAATTGAGCACCTGAGATTAGATTGGTCTCTTCGTTGCTGAATGGAAAGAATAGGCCAGTGATGGCAAACCCATGGCATGGGTTCCACAGGTGGCATGCAGAGCTATATTTGCTGGTACGCAAGCCATTGTCTAGCTCAGCTCCAACCTGCATGTATGTGCCGGCCAGCTGATTTTTGGCTCAGACAGAGCCTCTGGGAGGGAATTTTTGGCTTCCAGAGAGCCTCCAGGGGGATGGGGGAGGGCATTTTCACTCTGCCCAGGCTCCAGGAAAGTCTGTGGAGCCTGGGGAGGATGAAACCCCGGCCCTCTGGAATCAACTACCCCCGGAGATTAGAACTGCCCCCACCCTCCTTGTCTTTCGTAAATTACTCAAGACCCACCTGTATCGCCAGACATGGGGGAACTGAGACACCTCCCCCAGGCTTTTATATTTTATGTTTGGTATGTATGTGTTGTTTGGTTTTAAATGATTCTTTTTCCCTTTTAATATTAGATTTGTTCCATTGTAACATTGTTTTTATTATTGTTGTGAGCCGCCCCGAGTCTTCGGAGAGGGGCGGCTTACAAATCTAATAAATTAAGAATTAATTAAGAAACACAAGCCTACTGGGGCCACCAGAAGTTGGGAAACAGGCTGTTTCCAGCCTCCGGAGGGCCTCCGCGGGTGGGGGAAGCTGTTTTTGCCCTCCCCAGGCATTGAATTATGGGTGTGGGCACTTGTGCATACGTGATAGTGTGCACGGATGCTGTTTCGGCACCCGAGGGAAAAAAAGATTCACCATCACTGGAATAGGTTTTTGGCCACACAAGGTCCATTGCACTTGTACCAGTAAAAACTCTGAATGAATGAATGAATGAATGTTAGCAGCACTGTCATGTTCCTAGGCCAAATTTCTTTTATTTACAAGATTCCCCTTAGGAGGTGCTATCTGCCTATCAAATGAACGCATATCTCACCTAGATGACTGAAAGCATCCGTGGCAGTTAAAATCATAATTCAGGCAAGCCTTTATAAGCTCCAGTGAATAGATATACATTTCCCCCCCTTTATGCTATTATTGCGCAATGTCTCACAGGCCCAAAACTGTTACTTTAATCACAGCGTATAATATTCCCACTTCTGTCTCTGTGATCCTTGAAAAACAGATCAAGAGTACAGTACTCAACTGAGAAATGGATGATTTCCTAAAACAAGGGGATATAAATAACTGAACGAGAGAGGCAGCTGATTTTCAACACAGGGATAGCCCATCTCTCTCCATATTGCCTTCCTGCCTTATGAGATATGACTATACTTTCTGAAATAGAGTTAACAGCAACAACAACAGAGTTAGAAGGGAGCTTGGAGGTCTTCTAGTCCAACCCCCTGCTTAGGCAGGAAACCCTACACCACTTTAGACAAATGGTTATTCAGCTTCTTCTTAAAAACTTCCAGTGTTGGAACATTCACAACTTCTGGAAGCAAGCTGTTGTTCCATTGATGAATTGTTCTGTCGGGAAATTTCTTCTTAGTTCTAAGTTGCTTCTCTCCTTGATTAGTTTCCACTCATTGCTTCTTGTTCTACCCTCGGGTGCTTTGGAGAATAGTCTGACTCCCTCTTCTTTGTGGCAACCCCTGAGATTTTGGAACACTGCTATCAAGTGTCCCCTAGTCTCTCTTTTCATCTGACTAGACATATCCAGTTTCTGCAACCGTTCTTCATATGTGTTAGCCTCCCATCCCCTAATCATCTTTGTTGCTCTTCTTTGCACCCTTTCTAGCGTCTCAACATCCTTTAAGATTAAATCCATCAAGATTCAGGCGGAGACCTCCTGCAAAAACACCCAGAATTTATTTATTAAATCCCAGTTTTTCCTGTTATTCTTTTAATGGTCCCAAACTACTTAAAAAAAAATAATAATAATTCCCCTACTTTGGCCACCCTTGGTCAAAAATCTTGCTTTTTTCCTTCCCCTCCCCTCCCAGACATTAAATATCCCATCTTCTTTTTTACCCAATGGTCTTTCCTGTTTTTTTTTTAAATTGTATGCAGTTGCTCACTGTGGAAATTGCCAATGGCTCATGCTGTTTCTATCAGGGAGCACATTAAAACTCTCTGCTAAATGGGATATGGTGACTCACTTTGCAAAGGTTAATGCCTTCCTGCTGGAGTTCATGTCATCTGAGACCATTGCCTTTTATTAACATGATCATTTCCCCCCAGCTACCAGAGATGATTATAGAACAAAGAGAAAACATTGTCTGCTAGTAACTATGAGGGCTAAACTTAGGTAAGGTTTTCAAAGTAGACAAATGGAAGAGTGCTCGTCTTTTCTATACTTCATTTTTAAAATGTTTTCTCTAAGGTATATTTCTTCTAATATAAAAAGGATTTTCTCATCTCCTAAAGACTTTGTTTTAGGAATGTCTTGGGGCATTATCCCATTGTTATATATATAATATAAATATTATTTTGCTACTCTAAAGAGGCGTGCATAAGCACAACATTGTGCCTACCGTCCATGTCTTATTGTCCTATTCTCCTAATTTACCTGTACCTACCATATTTTTTGGAGTATAAAATGCACCGAAGTATAAGATGCATCTTAGTTTGGGTGAAGGAAAATAGGGAAAGGAATCTGCTTACCAGGTATTCATCTGGCTAGCCCTTAGTCTGGTCAGCTTCAGCACATTATTTTATCCCCTGGTTAGGGCTTTAAAAAAACTTTATTCGGAGAGAGTAACAATGAAAGAGCTTGCAAGCGATTAAGAATAAGTTCCAGTCTCAGACCGGAATGCTAAAGTATGCCTATGAACTGATTCAAAGAAGGCCAAAGAATGCCAAAAATATCAACAGGTGCTTTATTGACTCTAGAAAGGCCTATGATTGTGTTGGTCATATTAAACTGGAATGTGCTTAAAATGTATTTACCTCCAACCTCATATTGAGATATGTGTCCTGCGCAGTTTTAAATTCTGTATTTGAGTGCCTGCCTCCACTCTCTAGTGTAAAATTCAAGATAAAAATTATGAATCTAAAGAATATATCTTTTTTGAAAATGGATTTTTCCCCTTAACAGAATGATACTTTGCCTGGTCCATTTGTCATCATAAATACAGGAGACTCTATTCTGTGACTGTCCAAGAGACCATTAATCTGAAGGGAACTGTAAATGATTTCCAAAATGGAAGGCAAATATTGTAAAAATATTCTCTATGCAGAAATGAATTCAGCACTTGTGTACATATCATGCTGTAATCGGTTTGAATTATTGGTCCTGGCACATCACATTTATTTTCTTCTGCACGGGTAAAATATATCTTCCTTAGCATCTCCGCTTATACAGTTGAGAGATTGAGGTTTGGAAATCCGCCTTCTCTTATTTAGGATTTTATTGCTTGCTTGTGAAAAGATAAGTGTTTATAAGAGTATGTATCTCCTTGAAAGCTATGTTTCATAACATTTCAGCTTGGTATCCCTCCTTGACATTTCCTTCTGACATTTGTCTTCTTCCCCAAAAGCTTCAAAATTATAAAATGATAAATGGAACATTTTGGTTTAAACGAGTCTTTAAAAATGGAGTAACTCATAAACTCAGCTATGTGCACAATGGTCCCGGAAATTTGAACAGATAGCTGAGGAAAGGATAAAGTAACACCTCCTCCTCCTCCTCCTTTATACAAAATCTCAGTATTTTAATGTTATTTTTACATTGGAAATGAGCCAGTGTCTTTACTGTACCTTTCTTAGGAGGCAGGGCAATTGTTTAGTAAAAATAGCCATCCAATATCTGTTACTCCTGCTTCCAACAGGAAAAAATCTTACAGATAGAATGGGATGGGATGAGTTAGGTTGGAATGGAATAGAATGCAATATTCTGATCTGTAGGTCAGCGGTGCAAATCTCATCACCGGCTCAAGGTTGACTCAGCCTTCCATCCTTCCAAGGTGGGTAAAATGAGGACCCGGATTGTGGGGGCAATATGCTGGCTCTGTTAAAAAGTGCTATTACTAACATGTTGTAAGCCGCCCTGAGTCTAAGGAGAAGGGCGACAACAAAATTGAATAGATAGATAGATAGATAAATATAAAATCCATTACTTTTGTGTTTCTTTGCCCTCTTATTTTCCTAGCTTTGCTTTCTTCTTTAATTTTACCTTGCAATGAAACTTAAAAATGGCACCATGTGGCATCTGTGTAGGAGAATCACAGAGCAATATCCGGAAAGCAGGGTTGGGCAAGAGTCGGGACATCACGGAACGCCTTTCCACTAGCAGAAATGGAGCTGCAGCACTGAAGAAAGTTAAAATGAGCCGGGGTGGCGCAACAGGTAGAGTGCTGTACTGCAGGCCACTGAAGCTGACTGTAGATCTGTAGGTCAGCGGTTCAAATCTCATCACCGGCTCAAGGTTGACTCAGCCTTCCATCCTTCCTTCTGTTAAAAACGTGCTATTGCTAACATGTTGTAAGCCGCCCTGAGTCTAAGGAGAAGGGTGGCATAAAAATTGAATAAACAAACAGACAAACAAACAAACAAACAAACAAACAAACAAACTGTTGTGGTTAGCTCTGGCCCAGCTCCTGCCCCAAGGACTGTGGATGTGTGGGAGACATCCACATGCTGCAGACCTGTTTTGCCCCCGGTGGAATCTGCTGATGAAGGCTCCTCTGACCAAGAAGACATGAGTGACAGGGAGGAGAGTGTGGCAGACAGCTCAAAGGGAGATCAATTATCTAGCTCCTCCTTGGATTCAGAAGAAGAGTTAATGATACAGCCATGCATGCGGAGAGCGATGCATAGGCAACAACAACTGAGAGATTATTATCAAAGAAAATGAGGCCACCTGTGGTTGGGTGGGGCTGTGATAATTAGTGAGGCTGCTATAAATAGCAGCCTGTGGGTTTGGCCATTGTGGAGGATTATCTGATCGTTGTGTTTCCTGACTGCTTTACTGACTTTGACCTTTTGTGTGCTGATTTTTCCCCGCTTTGAAACTAAACCAGAGCAAAGTGTGTTTCACTTTGTGAAAGAAGAAGGACTGTGAATTGCCTCACAGCTGCAAGCTAAGAATCACAGAACTGATAAGGGACTTGTACAAATTACCAGTTTGTTTGGAGACCAGTGCTCTTTGCTATACCAAAAGAGGGCTTGGTTTAAGTGAATTTTCATTATAAAGAACATTGCTTTGAATTTTCAAACGTGTGTGTGTCTAAAATTGTATCTGTGCATTTTTGGGAGGATTCTACCAGAGAGCTCGACAGAACACAAACATTCTGGGGGAACAGAATGTTTAAACAGCTTTGCTATAAAATATTACAGAAAACGAGGATTTTCTGTAATATTTTATAGTAAAGCTGTTTAAATTTGGGGGGAAGAGGAGTAACAGAATATCAGAGTTGGAAGGGACCTTGAAGGTCTTCTAATCTAATTCCCTGAGAGCAGGAGATCCCATACCATTTCAGAAAAATGTGTTGGATGAAATATCCAGGTCCAGTTCCAAGCTGGGAAAAAGGCACTGAAGGCAAAATGGAAGTTGGAAGCTGATTGGAAAGAGGCTCCATTTATTGATGTACAAGACCACATTTGTGGTCCTGCTACAGCTGATCACATCGAGCTGAGAGTGTGTGTGGGTATTTATACCTTCTCTTGGGCTTTGTACTTGAGCCTCCTGTTCCTACGCAAGTACATGTATTCCTTTTTTTTAAAAAAATATTATTATTATTTTGATAAACTTTATTGATTTTTCATAAAAAAGACAAAACTGACAAACTTACATTAAACACAAAGTTGGGGTTGCAACTTCCCCACTTATTCTAGAAGTCGAATTTCCATACAGAAAAAAAGAATACATTATTAATACTTTAAATCAACTTATTACTTTCAATGAAAAGAAGAAACTTGTTTAACCTTATATAATATACCTTCATATATAAACTAAACCAAACACAAAATTTAAATCATATCATACTTCTACAATTCTCACATTATTTTTACTTTTGCTTCTTCTTCTTATTTATCCATATATACACTTTATTCCAAATCTCATAAAATTCTGATTTCTCTTGGTCTTTTATTCTATTGGCTATTGTAGGGTCATAGCTGGCTCTGTATGTTGTCTGAGCCAAACGTGGTTGAAGCGTGGTCTCCTGATGCAATTAAGGGGCTTGTTGGGCAATTCCTATTGTGGCTGAGGACTCATCCCACCTTTCTTCAGACCTTGCTGCAGGAAATTTGCTTAATAAAACTACCTAGATCTCAATAAGTTCTTTATCTAAGTGCTGATATCTGCTGAGGACTTCAAGAAAGATGGGGGCTGCTTTCTGTCTCCAAGAACACGTTTCTCAATTTCTCATCCAGAGAAATATAATAATCTGCCTTTTTTAATATTTCTCAAAACACTTCATTCTTCTAGGACAGTGATTTTCAACCTTTTTTGAGCCGCGGCACATTTTTTACATTTACGAAACCCTGGGGCACATTGAGTGGGGAGGGGGGGGGGGGCTAAAAAAAGTTTGGACAAAAAAATTCTCTCTCTCTCTCTTCCTCCCTTTAGTTCTATTTCTCTCTCCCTCCCTCTTTCTCTCCCTTCCTCTTTCTTTCTCTTTCCATCCCTCTTTCTTTTTCTTCCTTCCTCCCTCTCTTTTTTGCTGTCTTTCTCTCTCCCTGCCTCCCTCCCTCTATGTCTTTCTCTCTCTCTCCTTCCCTCCCTCTCTTTCTCTCTCTCTTGCTCTCTCTCTTTCTCTCTCTCTTGCTTTCTCTCTCTCTCTCTCTCGTTCTTTCTTTCTCTCTTTCTCTCTCTCTCTGAGCTTCACGGCACACCTGACCATGTCTCGCGGCACACCAGTGTGCCATGGCACACTGGTTGAAAAACACTGTTCTAGGAGATGGGTAGATGCTAACTTTCTACAACTGGTTGTCTATTCTCTGCTTAAAAACCTCCAGTATTGGACCATCCACAACATTTGAATGCAAGCTGTTCCACTGATTAATTATTCTGTCAGGAAAATTCCCATTTCTAGATTCTCTCCTTGATTAGTATTTTGAGGCTGTGCCTTTGGCATTAATTAGATTTTGCCTTTAGCTGTAATAAATTATATTTACCTATTTATCTGTCAAAAATGGCTACTGTGATGGGTTTGGGAATAAAAAGCCTGCTTTGAAATGATTAAATTTCATTGATAAAGAGCCAGAGGGACTGTGGAATGAAATGAAAGATGACAGCAAATTAGTAAAGTTGCTTCACTAGACCCTTTATTAGGAATATAGCTAATGTTTGGGGTTGATATATCATTTTTAATTTATTTTTCATGGCAATAGTATTACTGTACTCTGCAATATTAACATATTAATGTTTTAATATCAAAATCTGTTTTTGATTAAGATTAATTATAAAAATAATTCATAAATAATTCCACAGAACTATAAAACTGCATTATATTGATCAAAGTCTGTCTAGATTATTCCAGATTTCTATTCTGGCCCTTCCTGAGTAATTCCACAAGGGAAACTGGGACTTCAGCACAAAGAATTATAATTGTGCCAGTTGATGTCCAAGTTTTAGTTAACCTGCCATAATCATAATTATTAATATTCACAGTCTTCCCACATTTGTTCTAACCAAACTGTTTATCAAAATTTAATCTTATTTCTTTCTTTTAGATGGAGGATAAATTCTGCCACACTGCTTGATTTCTGATCTTTAAAGACACGTACTCTCAGGTTTAAAATCTATGTGTTGCTTATAATCATCCTCTCCAACCATGTATGCAATTTTGTCCAATATTTTCTTGCCTTCACGCATGTCCACCACATCTGATGCTTTTGGAGTTACTTGGCCATTTCCACTGATGTAATCAGACTGCGAGGACTTGGAGGTACTTGGAATCTGATTACATTTCCAACATTCCAACATTTTTGCTATAAATTTATGACAAAGGGACTATATACTTTATGTTACATGTATTGACAGCAGTGAGAATTGTATTTGCACAATATTGGAAAAATTAGAACAACCCACCAGATGAAAATGTAATCTGGAAAATATTGGATTATGCAGAGATGGATAGATTGACACTGAAAATAAAAGATAAAGGAGACACCGAATACTATTTAAGGCAGTGGTTCTCAACCTTTCTAATGCCGCGACCCCTTAATACAGTTCCTCATGTTGTGGTGACCCCCAACCATAAGTCTAGCGCCAATTCTCCCAGCAGAGCTTTGAGCTGATTGGCAGGAAGGTCAGAGGGACACCCCCACTGTAAACGCCTGATTGGTCGGATTGTAAAAATATGTTCCAAGGCGCCAGAATAGAAGCTTTAGTTCCTGACATGGGGAATTTTTGTCTTTTCTCATGGTCTTAGGTGACCCTTGTGAAATGTTCATTTGATCCCCAAAAGGGTCCTGACCCCCAGGTTGAAAACCACTGATTTAAGGTGAATAGGTTTTATCAATGGTTAGAGATAAGAAGTAGACATTGGATAAAGAAAGAATATTGTTATGTTTAAGTAAAATATGAATGTTGTGTATACTTATATGCATGCAAATATATTTAATAGGAACATAAATAAGCGAATATAATTATGGTTAGAATTAGAAAAAAACCCCATGTACTCTCAGTTGGTCAACTGAATTTTAAAAAGTTTATCCAATAGAGTTCCATTAATTCCAATTCCCCCTTTCTTCCCAAAGAGGAAGAATGCATGATGGGCTAGAAGCCCTCCAAAGTCCCTTCCAACTTTGTTATTCTGTTATGGAGAAGATTGCAATTGTTGTTAGTCTAAACTAGTGTTTTTAACTTCAGGAACTTCAACAGCACTTAGACTTATATACTGCTTCATAGTGTCACCAGCATACGGGCAGGGGATTCTAGGAGTTGGAGACCATATATCTTAAGGTTGCAGTTAAGAAACATTGGTTTACCAATCTGAACTATTCATCTCAAATATTATTTCAAGAAACAAGAAGTCTGGTTACTTGTACAAGTAGTCCTCAACTTACGACGACAAAATTTTGTCGTTAAATTTCTGTTGTTAAGAGACTTTTTGTTAAATGAGTTTTACCCTTATTGATGCATATGCACCAATGCCAAATTCCTTGTGTGTCCAATCACATTTGGCCAATAAAAATTCTATTCTAATCTACCCCATTTTACGATCTTTCTTGCCACAGTTGCTAAGTGAGTCACTGTGGTTGATAAGTTACTAACCCGGTTAAGTGAATCCATTGACTTTGCTTGCCAAAAGGTCTGAATTTTGATCACCTGACCATGGGGATGCTACAAAGGTCGTAAGCTGAAAAAGGGTCCCAAGTCATTTTTTTCAGTGACGTTGAAAGGTCACTAAATGAAATGTTGTAAGTCAAGGACTACCTGCATGGGGCTGTTTGCCTACTTTATACTGTAGTTCTATGGGCAAACCCAAAGCCCCAAAGAAGAGGGTGTCAAATTAATCAAACTAATCAAAGAGAGAAGCAACCTGGAATTATGGAGAAACTTCTTAACAGTGAGGATAATTAACCAGTGGAACAGCCTGCCTCCAGAAATCGTGGGCGCTCCATCACTGGAGGATTTTAGGAAGAGACTAGGCATTCACATGTAAAATAGAGGTTCTCCCTCTTGACCAGGGGGCTGGACTAGAAGGCCTTCAAGGTCCCTTCCAGCTTATTCTATTCTCTATTCTCCATTCTTTCTCAATACACTACTCTACTCTACTCTTACTCCTATTCTATTCTGTTTTAAAAGGTTGCCCAATAAGAAGAGTCCTCCACTTCTTCACTCGCAACAGAATACCCTAGGTTTATGAAGCTTAGAACTACATTGCCTTAAACACAACCTAAGCATAGCCCATAAAATCATCTGCTACTACAGCATTCTTCCTGTCAATGACTACTTCAGCTTCAACCACAACAACACACGAGCACACAACAGATACAAACTCAAAGTAAACCGCTCCAAACTCGACTGCAGAAAATACGACTTTATTAACCGAATAGTTGATGCGTGGAACTCACTACCAGACTCTGTAGTATCATCACCTAACCCCCAAAACTTTACCCTTAGACGAGGGGTAGGCAAAGTTGGCTCTTCTATGACATGTGGACTTCAACTCCCAGAATTCCTGAGCTAGCATGATTGGCTGAGGAATTCTGGAAGTTGAAGTCCACAAGTCATAGAAGAGCCATTTTTGCCTACTCCTGCGTAACTATCCACCGTTGACCACACCCGATTCCTAAGAGGTAACTAAGGGGTGTGCATAAGTGCACCAGAGTGCCTTCCGTCCCCTGTCCTAATGTTTCTCTGTTACTAGTATCACATTTATAAACATTGTTATAATGTTTACTACCAATACACTGCTTGACAAAAATATAAATACATAATCCATGTTGCCTGAACGGTAATGAAAACTACTTCCATACTTCCTACAATACATTACGGACGCCTGCCATATGTTCAAGCCAACACAATAAAAATGAACCCAGGGAAGATCCTTCCAAACTGCCAAAGAGAAAAGCACCAGCAGCTATGTTCAGACCCTCAAGACTCCGACTACGCACGCGCAAAAAATCCGGAAGCCTTTATTAAATGAAGACTGGCAGATCTTGACGACTATGCGTTGCGCAGGCGCACTAGCCGGTTTCCTTTACGGCCAGCCACTCTTTCCCCACCCATCCCTTTCCCTCCCCTCGAAACAATCATGGCGGCCGCGTTTGAAAGCGAGCGGGTCTTAGCGGCGCGTAAGGAAGAGAAGCGTCGCCAGCGCGAGGCGCTGCTGCAGCAGGTGACACCCGCCCCCCCCTCGGCTTTTCGCTCCGCGTCGGGGGCCATTTTGCTTCCTGTTGGGGGGGGGGAGTCTCGCGTTTCTGATCTTTAAAACAAAACTCCGGAATTGGGACTCCGCCTTCCCTGCTCTCTCTCTCTTAGGACGTGACCGAGCTCTCCCGTCTAGACCAGGAATAGGCAAAGTTGGCACTTCTATGACATGTGGACTTCAACTCCCAGAATTCCAGACGTAGCATGATTGGCTCAGGAATTCTGGGAGTTGAAGTCCACAAGCCATAGAAGAGCCAACGTTGCCTACCCCTGGTCTGGACCCCCTTCTCGCCTTGGGGACGTCGCCATAAAAAAAATAAAATGACCCTTCATTTTGAAGGACTGCGCCTAATGGCTAGAGTAGCCCCCCAATGTAATCCCTGGGCTTTCTTTATCTCGTTTCGAACCTTTCCCGGAAATTATGGGCAATGTAGTTTTGACCAATGAAGCCATCTCTAGTTGTATTTGCTCTTAGAGAGATGCTCCCATGCAGGGATCTCCAAACTTTGACGACTTTAAGACTTGTGGACTTCAATTCCCAAAATTGGAGTTGAAGTCCATGCACAAGTCTTAAAAGTTGCCAGGTTTGGAGACATCGGGGAGTCCCTTGAATTGCAGTCACTGACAGTTTTTGGAGTAAGGGGTAGAGAAACCCCCGCAAAGCTCACATTTATTTATTAATGTAGACCCCCCCCCCTCTTCTACCGAAAGTAAAGCGATCAAAGTATAAATCCACTATTATTTGATTGTCGGGCATCTTCATAAGGAAAGTCTACCTGTACAGTCTTATTTACAACTAAATTCTTTATATACACTGCTCAAAAAAAATAAAGGGAACACTCAAATAACACATCCTATGAAATATTCTCATTGAATACTTTGTTCTGTACAAAGTTGAATGTGCTGACAACAAAATGAAATTGATTGTCAATCAGTGTTGCTTCCTAAGTGGACAGTTTGATTTCACAGAAGTTTGATTTACATGGAGTTATATTCTATTGTTTAAGTGTTCCCTTTATTTTTTTGAGCAATGTATGTATGTATGTATGTATGTATGTATGTATGTAGATTGTTGTGAGCTTAGGTTTTTTCCCATGTAATATTTTGAATGTCTGCGACGTTTCGACGAAACCACATTCGCCATCATCAGGCTGAAGTTATTGGCTTCATGCTGCTTTGTGTATGATTGAATGTGATTTCGCCGAAATGTTGCAAAAACACTCAAAATATTACATGGGAAAAAAACCCAAACTCACAACAATCTATACACATATACCTGTGAAAATCTACAAAAACAAATCTACATACATACATACATATATATATATATATATATATATATGTATATAATGTATGTATTTGTGTGTGTGTGTGTGTGTGATATTTTTTTTTTTATCACCCTGGTATATAGAAAGAGCATCACAGCTTCCTTTCTGACAGAGGCCCCAGGTGTTTTTCTATTGAGTCGTCTGGCATATCCAAATATGGGAGGGAGCTCACTGCTCCCTTTTGCCTTTCAGACCCATTCCCGGGGCCATCCAGACATCAAACCATATTTTCCAAAGTTGCAAAGAACTGATAGAGAAATAAAGGGAGAATGGTATAGATCTATTTCAAAGCTAATAAGCTTGAAATACGTAGATTTATGCCAGTCTCCCTTTATTTTTTTATCAGTGCTTTGCAAGTTTGGAATATATATGTATATGACTGTGTGTGTGTGCTTGTGTTTGTGTATGTATGTATGTATGTATGTATGTATGTACGTACGTACGTACGTATGAATGTATGTATGTATGTATCACCCATCTCCCTAGGGACTTGAGGCAGCTCACAACCAAAATTAAAACATACAAATAATATTAAACAATGTCGTCTGGCGGGGCTCAGGGGAAGAGCCTTCTCTGTGGTGGCCCCGACCCTCTGGAACCAGCTCCCCCCGGAGATTAGAATTGCCCCCACCGTCCTTGTCTTTCGTAAATTTCTTAAAACCCAGCTCTGTCGCCAGGCATGGGGGAATTGAGACATCTCCCCTGGGCCTATACAGTTTATGCATCGTATGTTTATGTGTATGTTTTGCTTTTTAATAAGGGTTTTTTAATGACTTAATTATTAGATTTGTTATACATTGTTTTTATTATTGCTGTGAGCCGCCCCGAGTCTGCGGAGAGGGGCAGTATACAAATCTAAATAATAATAATAATAATAATAATAATAATAATAATAATAATAATAATTAAAACCTCTAAAAATATTTTTAAAACTATTTAAATCCAACAGTTAAAAAAAACATTTATGGCTGGATTTCGATGGTACACCATCAGATTAACGGCACCAGACCTGCCGGAAAAGCCAGATCTTTACAGAAGGCCAAGAGGGTGGGGGTAGTCCGGATCTCAGGAGGTAGCTGGTTCCAAAGAGTCAGAGCAGCCACAGAGAAGGCTCTCCCCTGCGGACCCACCAGCCAACACTATTTAGCTGACAGGACCCGGAGAAGACCAACTCTGTGGGCCCTTATCAGTCACTGGGAGCTATGCGGTATAAGGCGGTCTTGAAGATTGCTATGAAATGAGAGAATTATACAATACAGTCTTGTACAAAGTCTCTTAAATTGCAGACAAAGTATTAATGGACATTCTGAGTGGAGGTATCATAGTGAGAAGTCCTTGCTGCTGTCTGAGGTTGGTTGTTTTCTTGCTTTCTGCAGATTTTTCATTACCCAAACTAGGGATTTTGGAGTCCTAGTGGACAATCACTTAAATATGAGCCAGTATGTGCATCAGCAGCCAAGAAAGCCAACACAACCCTTAATCTAGGGTATAATCTTTCATTTTTGGCAACCTATTACTATTTATGCAAGAAATGTTTTTTTTCCTGTGTTGGTTTCCCACCAATAGTGTGGGAAAAGTTCTACAAATTAGAAACATTTTTGGGGCATTTCATGGCTCCTATCCTTATATTTGAGGATGTGAAACTAGTGGTTTTATTTATTGTAGACTATTCCAATCCCAAAGGATTCTTCTGGCGGTTCACAAAAAGCAGAATTAAGGACAACAAAATAGTATAAAAATAAAGATTCCTAACCGGAGTAAGATTACAGGCAATGAGCTCAGACCAAAAATATGATGGAAAATATATATATTTTTTTAGAATCTTGTGATAAGCAAGAATGGAGCCAAGTATGCCTCTGGGGAAAGTGTGTTTCATAGCATGGAGGTCCTAATAGCTGAGAAGGCCTGTGGTATTATTTTTTAATGCATAAAATAATCTCTCTGTATGTAAATCAATAGCGCAGAACATCCACTATCCTAAGATTGCTGATAAAGAGTTAACAATCCTACCATTTGTAGGTGATAATGACAATGAACTGTGGTGCTGGAGAATATTGTTGAAGGTATCTTGAAGGATCAATAATTCAACGTATGAGGGGAGACCAGACAGTTCACTGAAGTACTAACAAAGCTAAATTTTAAATAACATTGATATGTAGCAGGGAAGATAGACTATTTGGAAAACATACCGATCCTGGAGGAAATCAAAGACAATAGAAAAGGTATCAGAAGACAAAACATCTTAGTAGTTTTTCTGATATGAGCTTTTGATTATAAGAACTTGAAGCAATTATGGACTGAAAATCCTTGCAAACCATTATCTGATCACAAAGAATCAGAAGTGACTAATGATTAGCAGATTTGAAACTCTTCGTGCAGAATGCAGCTGCGAGAGCTATCATGGGCTTTCCTAAATACGCCCATGTCACACCAACACTCTGCAGTCTGCATTGGTTGCCGATCAGTTTCCGGTCACAATTCAAAGTGTTGGTTATGACCTATAAAGCCCTTCATGGCACCGGACCAGAATATCTCCGGGACTGCCTTCTGCCGCACGAATCCCAGCGACCAGTTAGGTCCCACAGAGTTGGCCTTCTCCGGGTCCCGTCAACTAAACAATGTCGTTTGGCGGGACCCAGGGGAAGAGCCTTCTCTGTGGCGGCCCCGACCCTTTGGAACCAACTCCCCCCAGATATCAGAGTTGCCTCCACCCTCCTTGCCTTTCGTAAGCTCCTTAAAACCCACCTCTGTCGTCAGGCATGGGGGAATTGAGACTTTCCTGCCCCTAGGCTTATAAAATTTATGCATGGTATGTTAGTATGTATGATTGGTTTCTAAATTGGGGTTTTAAATTAACTTAAATATTAGATTTGTTTACGTTGTATTATTATTGCTGTGAGCCGCCCCGAGTCTGCGGAGAGGGGCGGCATACAAATCTGATTAATAATAAATAAACTTAATTTATTATACAGGAATATGGCTACTTTGCAGGAAAAAAACTTCTGCTTTATAGATCAGGAGTTCCAGGAACCATTTTCATATGTGCTATGAGAATACTGAAAGGCTGAAATATTAGATTTATATAAAGCAAAAAGTTTGAATACCTCAGAAAAGGCTGATGTGCTGTGAAAGGAAGCAAGAGTATTGCAGTAATTCGGCCTTCTAAACTAATAATGAAAATCAGAAAATGATGGCTAATAAAGTCTGCAGCCTACATTTTTCTCCCGTATTCAGAATACAGTAGATGAAATGAGTTTGAATTTTTATAGAAATGGGAATACGATTTAATAGGCATAATGGGCCCTTAGGAGGATTACGCTCCATATCGGAACTGAGTTGTGAGAACTATTACCTATTCATACCTCCAGTTGAGCTATCTTGAGAAAACATCTCCCAGTCCTTCTTCCAGTTACCTTGTCATCTATGGATATACAAGATGAATTAGAAAAAGAGGTGGTTGGAGAAGCTGGAAGGGAATTTGACAGTTCCATTTAATCATTATTTCAGGGGACAAAGAGTTTTGACGGTTGTTTTTCTATTTCTATATGCAAATCCTATTCGTGTGCCTGAAATGGGTTGTTAGCATTTGGGATAGAAGTAAAAATGAAGGAAGGAATAAATTTATTTACAGTTTCTGCAAGCAGAAGGGATTTCTCAATTTTGGGCTGGTAGGAGAATTTAGGAGGTACAGTGTTCCCTCGCTTTTCGCGGGGGATGCGTTCCGAGACCGCCTGCGAAAGTTGAATTTCCGCGAAATAGAGATGCGGAAGTAAATACACTATCTTTGGCTATGAACAGTATCACAAGCCTTCCCTTAACACTTTAAACCCCTAAATTGCAATTTTCCATTCCCTTAGCAACCATTCAGATTATTACTCACCATATTTATTTATTAAAGTTTATTAAAAAAAATATTTATTAAAGGCAGACGAAAGTTTGGCGATGACATATGACATCATCGGGTGGGAAAAACCGTGGTACAGTGATCCCTCTATTATCGCGAGGGTTCCGTTCCAAGACCCCTCGCGATAATCGATTATTCGCGATGTAGGGTTGCGGAAGTAAAAACACCATCTGCGCATGCGCGTCCTTTTTTTCTATGGCCGCGCATGCGTAGATGGTGGAGTTTGCGTTCCCCGCCGCCCACGCAAAGGGGAAACCCCGATTCGGCTCCTCGCTGCTGCGCTACCGAGCAGATCAGCTGCTGGGCGGCCGAAGGAACCTTCCCTGGGTCTTCCCCCTCTTGCTGGCGGGCGGGGCGAGCGGCGGGCATCAGCGAGGAGCCGGGGTTTCCCCTTTGCGTGGGCGGCCGAGAAGACCCAGGGAAGGTTCCTTCGGCCGCCCAGCAGCTGATCTGCTCGGTAGCGCAGCAGCAGCGAGGAGCCGAATCGGGGTTTCCCCTTTGCGTGCGGGGAAGCGGGTTGGGGGTTGGGGGGGGGTGCTGGGAAGCCCCCCAGGCCGGCTGCGACCTTTTAAAACAGCCGCGCCGCTTCCCAGCTGAGTCCTGAAGCCAAACGCCAAAGGCGAACTTCCGCGTTTGGCTTCAGGACTCAGCTGGGAAGCGGCGCGGCTGTTTTAAAAGGTCGCAGCCGGCCTGGGGGGCTTCCCAGCACCCCCCCAAACCCCCAACCTGGGTTCGGGGGGGTGCTGGGAAGCTCCCCAGGCCGGCTGCGACCTTTTAAAACAGCCGCGCCGCTTCCCAGCTGACTCCCGAAGCCAAACGCGGAAGTGGGTTTTTTTTAATTAATATTTTTTTAAAAATCGCAATATAGCGTTTCGCGAAGATCGAGATCGCGAAACTCGAGGGATCACTATAGGGAAAAAACCCGCAAAATATTTTTTAATTAATATTTTTGAAAAACCATGGTATAGACTTTCCACGAAGTTCGAACCCGCGAAAATCGAGGGAACACTGTATTTGTAGTACAGGACTGGCTCCATGGTGTTTCTTCCTTTTGCCCATCCTACCCAGAGAAACTAACACCCCCAGCCTTTGATTGCTTCTCCTGTCTGCCTTCTCTGATTCTTTTCTGCATTCTTTCTTCCAGTATTCTAAATATTCTAAGCAATTATTTGAACCTTCTATGTCAGGGGTAGGCAAAGTTGGCTCTTCTATGACATGTGGACTTCAATTCCCAGAATTCCTGAGCTGGCATGATTGCTAATAATTCTTAGTAGGGTTGGCATAGCTATTAATATTTATTTTATTTATTTATTTTGTCATACAAATATAGTATTGTATTGTAGTATGTTTAACATAATATAAGTATAAAGTAGAGATAGAAAAGATAAAGAAATTAGGACAGGAACGGTAGGCACAAAGGTGCACTTATGCATACCCCTACAGACCTCTGAGAAAAGGGGAGAGGTCTATTGTAGATAATGTAAGGTTGAAGATTTTGAGATTGGGGGAAGAAACAACAGAGTCCGGTAGTGAATTCCAGGCGTTGACCACTCTATTGCTGAAATCGTGTTTTCTGCAGTCTAGTTTGGAGCGATTTACATTCAGTTTGTATCTATTGCATGCTCTCGTGTTGTTGTTGTTAAAGGTGAAGTAGTCGCCAACAGGGAGTACATTGTGATGCATGGTTTTATGAAAAACAGTTAAATCAGTTTGGAGGCGGCGTAGCTATAAATTTTCTAAACATAGTAATTGAAGTCTGGAGGAGTAAGGTAATTTGTTGCGTGAGGAGGAGTGGAGGACTCTTCTTGTGAAGTATTTCTGGACTCCTTCAATTGTATTAATGTCTGTTATGCAGTGTGGATTCCATACAGGTGAGCTGTATTCAAGAATTGGTCTGACAAATGTTTTGTATGCTCTGGTTAGTAGATCGGTGCTTCTATATTTTATTTATTTATTTATTAGATTTGTATGTCGCCCCTTTCCGTAGACTCAGGGCGGCTCACAACACAATAAAACAATTCATGACAAATCTAATAATTTACAATTTAAAATTTAAAATAGTTAAGAAAACCCCATTTTTAAACAGACATACCTACAAACATATCATACATAAATTATATAGGCCCGGGGGAGATATCTCAATTCTCCCATGCCTGACGACAAAGGTGGGTTTTGAGGAGTTTACGAAAGGCAAGGAGGGTAGGGGCAGTTCTAATCTCTGGGGGGAGCTGGTTCCAGAGAGTCGGGGCCGCCACAGAGAAGGCTCTTCCCCTGGGGCCCGCCAACCGACATTGTTTAGTTGATGGAACCCGGAGAAGGCCGACTCTGTTGGACCTAATCGGTCGCTGGGATTTGTGCGGCAGAAGGCGGTCTCGAAGATATTCTGGTCCGATGCCATGAAGGGCTTTATAGGTCATAACCAACACTTTGAATTGTCACCGGAAATTGATCGGCAATATATATCTTAGAAGACCAAGGTTCTATAACCAGAACTAGAACTGGGGATGTTGTAGGCACTAAGCAGTTACAATAAATTAATTAATTGAATTTTTTTTACTAAGGCTGCTTAATATTGGTTCATTAGAAAGAATCACATAACGATGTGCTATGACTAGAAATGCGATTGGGGCTTCCTAACAGTTGTTTAAATGAGAGTAAATTAAGAAAAACGTCAAAAGTTTATATTTTTCTTATTCTGAGGTGGATAAGCCCCCGAGGAAAGATTATAAGAGAAAACACAGTAGATAGGTTACTCTATGGTAAGATGGGCAGTTAATACATTTTATAAAGACCAAGGTTCTATAACCAGAACTAGAACTGGGGATGTTGGAGGCACTCAGCAGTTACAATAAATTAATTAATTGATTTTTTTTTACTAAGGCTGCTTAGTAGAAGCAGGGAGAGGGAGATTGTGATCCCCTTATGTAGAGCGCTGGTGAGACCACATTTGGAATACTGTGTTCAGTTCTGGAGACCTCACCTACAAAAAGATATTGACAAAATTGAACGGGTCCAAAGACGGGCTACAAGAATGGTGGAAGGTCTTAAGCATAAAACGTATCAGGAAAGACTGAATGAACTCAATCTTTATAGTCTGGAAGACAGAAGGAAAAGGGGGGACATGATCGAAACATTTAAATATGTTAAAGGGTTAAATAGGGTTCAGGAGGGAAGTGTTTTTAACAGGAAAGTGAACACAAGAACCAGGGGACACAATCTGAAGTTAGTTGGGGGAAAGATCAAAGGCAACATGAGAAAATATTATTTTACTGAAAGAGTAGTAGATCCTTGGAACAAACTTCCAGCAGACGTGGTTGGGAAATCCACAGTAACTGAATTTAAACATGCCTGGGATAAACATATATCCATTGTAAGATAAAATACAGGAAATAGTAAAAGGGCAGACTAGATGGACCATGAGGTCTTTTTCTGCCGTCAGTCTTCTATGTTTCTATGTTTCTATAAATAAATAATAAATGTTCTTCTAAAATGCCAGTTTTCACCAGCTTGCTATCCTTCATTTACCAATTTTCAATCTGCTGTTCTTCAAATTTCCAGAAGTCCTAGCTGATGATATGATAGGGAATGTCAGTTGTGACTCTAAAATGTTGGAGGAGGGAAGAGGGACACACATTTGGATAAAACTGATCTTTGTCTTATAGTGGATTTGTATGTTGTTGAGTAAATATTTTATTACTTGTGTTCCAATCAATAGATATATATATATTTACTATACTTTGGAATCAAGAAAGCAATTATCTAACATGAACCAGAAAAGATTAAGTCACTTCAAATTAACCCTAAATCAGTCTTGATGTAACCTCATGATAATTGCTGGCATTGCCTGATAAATTTATTCTTGAAGGTTATTCAGGAAAGGTAAATGAAAAAGTTTTACTCTGGTCTGGTTGTTTCCATATAACCAATGAAATATTGAAGTTTCTTTTCTTTGGAAACATGAACCAAATCCTGATGAAAGAATAATGTTGGGTGGATAAACTGAGTAGCGCAGAATTGCATAGATGCTATTGTTTCATGGACTGTTACCATTTGTTATTCGCTACCGTATTTGTGGAATATAAGATGCACCGGAGTATAAGATGCACCTTAGTTTGGGGGGAGGAAAATAGTGGAAAGAATCTGCTTATCAGATATTCATCTGGCTAGCATCCTTAGTTTTGTCAGCTTCAACATATTATTTTATCTCCTGGTTAGGGCTTTAAAAAAACTTATTCAGAGAGAGTAACAATGAAAGAGCTTGCAAGCAGTAAGAGCTGGGAACATCGTTAGCACCTGATTAGGGCTGGAAAGAAACATTCAGAGCAAGTAGAGAATGGAAAAATAACCAAAGGCAGGGTTTGGAAAACATTCTTAGCAGAGAGTAACAATGAAAGAGCTTGCAGGCCGGTAAGAGATGGGAACATCGTTAGCACCTGGTTACGGCTGGAAAGAAAATTATTCAGAGCAAGTTAGTGCAATGAAAAAAACCCTGCAAAGACTTAGGACTTGGAAAACATTTTTTGCAGAGAGAAACAATGAAAGAGCCTGCAAGGTAAGAGCTGGGAAGATCGTTAGCAGCTAGTTAGGGCTGTGGGGTAAAAAAGCTACATTCAGAGTATAAGATGCACCCAAATTATCAGCCTCTTTTGGGGAGGAAATAGGTGCGTCTTATACTCCGAAAAATACTGTAATCAAGCAAGTCTTGTATGAACGGGACCATACCAAGTTTAGCTAATATTTTAAAGTTACTATTAAGCACATGTTAATATTATGTACATGTAAACAATAATAAATAAAACATATTCTTCATGGTTTATTAGCTTTTTTACAGTTAATAAGTTACATAGATTAACAGCAAACAACTCTAAAATAATCCACTTCCCACTCAAGGTAGTTCTGTGATATGGATGTTTATGTATCTTCTTATTAAATTCAAATATGTATTCAAAAATTAATGAGCACAAAACCTCATTTGCACAAGAAAGTATTAAATGAAAACAAGCCTATTAAGAAAACATAATCCTATTATATGTAATATGTTTATGGTTTTAGTTATTGCAGTAAGATGTACTGTATTCATTTACCCTATTTGTCAATTTTAATCCTAGCTTGTGTTGAAAAAGATAAGGAAAGTTTATTCAGTAATTCAATAATTCTTCCACCATTAGATATTTCAGTATGAGAGTATGAGGGCTAAATGGTTCATTCCTAAATCTGTTTTGGATTACAGCCCTATCAGATGATTTGGGTGGCATTGAAGCATGCAACTAAAATAAGAGTTGTATATTATCAATTTGTGTTTATTTTGTCATTCCACCAGTAGGAGCTAATTAAATTAAACATAAGCAGTGGTGGTTGTCTATAATTCTATTACCATTAATTTTACATATCTGTTGTGACTAAAAAAATAAAATAAAATGTTTTTCGGGGGAAGGGGATTTACTTTATGCAAAATGCCAGACAGGCTTTTATGCTTGTCAGATATTAGCTTTTTCAAGATCTTATTATCTGATCTTTCATTATTTTCTGTTGCTAGGCAGGAATGAAAACTCTATGAATAATGTATAGAGATGTATATCATCAGAATATCACAATTTGAGTTAAGGATGTCTAACTTCAGCAAAAGTCCTACAATGACATAACTTATAGCTCTGTTTGCTTGGTTATTACGGTAGGATAAAAAACAATAACTGTTTAAATTTTTAAGTTTAAATTAAGTTCATATCTAATAAATGAAAGAGTGTATTCGGCCAAACATTGAAAGACATTACTAAATGGATATCTTATTACTTAACTTAGGAATTCCCTCTATACTGACTGCCAGAGGGAATTATGGAAAAACCTACAGTATTTAGAACAGGTTCTCTATTCTTATGAAGAAAAATATTGAAATATGTGACCAGTGACAAGACTTACTTGTGTTTTGCTCACTGATTTGTGACAGTCATCAAAATAGAAACTAGTTGAGGAGAACCTAAAATTTGGGGATATTTTTTGAAAAAGAGTAGTGGCATCCGAGGTGCATCTCTGAAGCTGTCATCCCTTCTATGAAACAACTAATATTTATTTCCTTTAGATTTTTATATTTATTTTATAGAAAGTTATGCCGTTTATTTATTGATATACGTGTAATTTTTTAAATTAAGGATTTTGATTATAATACCGTGTTTCCCCGAAAGTAAGACAGTGTCTTACTTTCTTTTTATCCCCAAAAGCCCCACTATGTCTTACTTTTGGGGTATGTCTTATATTGGAAAAAAATTGTCGAATTTTTTGTTTTAACCATAAAATTAACATTTAGACGCGGTGACGTATGGAGGGGAAGCGGCGCGGAAGTGGGCAGCAGGCGGCGCTCATTAAGATCAGAGGGAGGTGGCAGACGTGGCGACGTATGGAGAGGGGGACGGTGCGGACGTGGGCAGGAGGCTGCGCGCAGACTAGATGAGAGGGAGGCGGCAATACCCCCGTGTTTCCCCGAAAGTAAGACACATGTCTTACTTTCGGGGTACGGCTTATATTAGCCGACCTCCCTGAAACCCCCGATACGTCTTACAATCGGGGGTGTCTTACTATCGGGGAAACAGGGTAGTAAAATCTGATACAAACTTAACTTAGTGGTTTAAGGCAAGAAATAGAATAGAAAGGAATAAAAAGTGTAACAAAAAGGGTAGAAAGAAGTTAGATGTAATAAAGAAGAAAAGAAATGTATAAAGTGACTTCCAAATTTATCACCTATAAACAGATTTAGTGGAAACTCTTCACTCCTAAGATTACAAATGTTTATTTCTTCATCACATATTCCATCTGTTATCCATAAACAAATCCATAAAACATATTTTCAGTTGGGGATCAGAAGGTTCAAAAGGGTTGCCAGAATTAACATACAGTGGTACCTCTACCTAAGAATGCCTCTACTTAAGAACTTTTCTAGATAAGAACCGGGGGTTTTTTGTTTTTCTTTTGAAGACAGTCTGCAAGAAGTACTAAGAAGCAAAAGGTCTTCAAAGAAAAACCAGAAAGCCCAGTTGCCTCTTTAAAAAAACACTTTTGGGGCAACCATGACCTGGATGACCGAGAATCTCAAAAGACACTTAGAACCAGAGATTTTATTTTAGAGAACAGCACAAATGGATCGGGGGTGAAATTCTCCCAGTTCACTCGTGCCTGTGGGTCATTGGAGAGCCAGTCGCGAAGGGAGCATGAGGCTCCACCTACCCATTCAACTGCATGCTGCCATCTGGGTTGTTTTACCCTTTGCGCATGCACAGAAATTGCATGCATATGATTAGTTAAATAAATATACAGTAAAAAGAAAAAAAAGAATATGCTAGTCTAGGATTCCAAGCAATGCAATCTCACAATTTTGTGTGGGTGTTCGTGTGTGTGAGTGAGAGAATGAATCTTTAAATATAATACAATTTTTGAGTAAGTTTTAGCTTGTGAAATAAACGTTTTCTTTGATAAATGGGATGATTTAGTGTAAATTTTAGAATTCAGTTTTATTTTCGTTCAGCATTCATAGGCGTATTATACTTTCCAGATCTTTTAGTAGCAAAATTGAGCTCACTATAATTCTTTTCCTTTTTAAACTCTCCAGCTAGTCTTATGCTTGATTGATTTGGCATAATCAAGTATCTTTGAGACATAATGGAGCATCACTGATTTATTCCAAATAGAGTATTTCACTGAAGAGCTAAGCATTGCTTTATACACATATTTGCAATTTGGTGCATTATCCATGTCTATTTCTCCACTTCAGGCAAAAGCTAATTATGAAAAAGATGAAAGACGCGAGGAACTGAAGCGATTGCGAGGGGAAGATACGTGGATGCTGAATGATGTGAATGAGCGTTTAGAAGAAATGAAAAAGGTGAGGCTTGTGATGTCGACTAATGAATATTTGCTATGGGAAATATATTAATGTTCTGCCGGGCTCTCTGATAGGAGCCTCCCGAAAATTCAAGGGTACAAATTTCAGACACACACACGTTTGAAAATTCAAAACAATGTTCTTTATCACAAAATTCAAAATAAACTAAGCACTCTTTTTGTATTGCAAAGAGCACTCTTCCCAAATCAACCGGGTAGTCTGTACAATTTCCCTTAAGCAGTCATTAAGTACTTAGCTAGCAGCTGTGAAGAAACTTCACACCCCTTCTTCTTCCAACGAACGTTGCTTTGCTTTGGTTTCAAAGGTGTGAAAAAGCAACAAAGTTCAGCAACACAGGATTCCTGACGAACTCCGATCAGATATTCTTCCACAACTGCCAAACCCACATGCTGCTATTTATAGCAGCAGCCCTAATTACTGGAGCCCCACCCAAACACAGGTGGCCTCCCTTATTTCCTGTAATGTGTTCTTACTTGGTCTCTTCTACGCATAATTCTGCGCTTACGTGGGTCCAAAACGTCATCATCTGAATCAAAGGAAGATAAGGGAGATTGACTGCCTTGGCTGTGTGCCAAGCCCTCCTCTGCCGAGTCACTCCCACCTTCTTCTTCGTCCGAGGAAACTAAACTCTGAACTGATTCTGTCGGCAATAACACAGGCCTGTGACATGTTGAATTTTCCCCTGCATCCACCTCCCCATCCCCTGGGGCAGGAGCTGGGCCAGAGCCAACCACAACAATTAATGATTGTGGTCAAGCCAAGTTTTAAAAGGTACTAGTGATATTGCTGCTGCAATCATTTTTAATTTGTGAGTAAGAAGAAGATTTGCCCACTTGTTTCTATTCTAGTTATGATGAACAAGTAACAGTGATTTGAAAAATACAGTACAGTGATCCCTCGAGTTTCGCGATCTCGATCTTCGCGAAACGCTATATCGCGATTTTTCCACCCGATGACGTCACTCTCTTCCTTCCTTTCTCATCTTTCTTTCTCTCTCTCTTTCTCTATCTTGCTTCTTCCTCTCTCACACTCTCTTCCTCCCTCTCTCATCTCTTTCTTTCCTTCTCTCTTTCTCTATCTCTCCCCCTCTTGCTGGCGGGCGGCGGGCGGCGGGCGGGCGAGCGGGGGCATCAGCAAGGAGCCGGGGTTTCCCCTTTGCGTGGGTGGCTGGGAAACCCCGATCTTTGTCTGCTCGCTGCTGCTGCGCCGAGCAGATCAGCTGCTGGGCGGCCGAAGGAACCTTCCCTGGGTCTTCCCCCTCTTGCTGGCGGGCGGGCGAGCGGCGGGCATCAGCAAGGAGCCGGGGTTTCCCCTTTGCGTGGGCGGTCGGGAAGACCCAGGGAAGGTTCCTTCGGCCGCCCAGCAGCTGATCTGCTCGGTAGCGCAGCAGCAGCGAGGAGCCGAATCGGGATTTCCCCTTTGCGTGGGCGGCGGGGAACGCAAACTCCACCATCTACGCATGCGCGGCCATAGAAAAAAAGGGCGCGCATGCGCAGATGGTGTTTTTACTTCCGCAACCCTACATCGCGAAAAATCAATTATCGCGAGGGGTCTTGGAACGGAACCCTCGCGATAATCGAGGGATCACTGTAGTACCTCTAGATACGAGCTGCTCCATATGCGAGTATTCCAAGTTACGAGCCGAGACGCGAGCAAAATTTCTGTTCGACACCCGAGCTCAAATTCGGGATACGAGCCGAGCTTCCACTAGGTGGCGCAAGAATTCCATGCTTCCAGTTATCTTGGCCCGGAAAGCAATAAAGGCATTCGTTCGAGGTGCGAGTTGATCGACATATGAGCTCGGGTCTGGAACGAATTAGACTCGTATGTCAAGGTACCACTGTATATAAAAGTATTGCTTAGTTCAGTTAAAAACGGATGAAATATTACATGATGCGGAAATGACTACATTGTTAATATCATCACTGAAATAGATTTCATTCATCATCTTTCTGTAATGATTGAGGGGGAAGGACATCCTCTGAAGTAAATTTAAGAATCCAGGAGGACTCTTAAGAAGTTTAAATACAGGTGAAACTTGAAAAATGAGAATATCGTGCAAAAGTTCATTTGTTTCAGTAAGGCAACTTAAAAGGTGAAACGTAATATATGAGAGAGACTGATTACATGCAAGGCAAGATAGTTCAAGCCGTGATTTGTCATAATTGTGATGATTATGGGGTACAGCTCATGAAAACCCCAAATCCACCATCTCAGAAAATTAGAATATTACATGCTATTACATTAAAATTAAAATATTACATGCTATAACTGAATTTAAACATGCCTGGGATAAACATATATCCATCCTAAAATAAAATACAGAAAATAGTATAAGGGCAGACTAGATGGATCATGAGGTGTTTTTCTGCCGTCAGTCTTCTATGTTTCTATGTTTCTATGCGATCAATAAAACAAGGATTGTACATAGAACAATATCGGACCTCTGAAAAGTATAAACATGCATAAGTACTCAGTGCTTGATTTGGGCCCCTTTTGCAGCAGTTACTGCCTCAATGCAGCGTGACAGGGAAGCTATCAACCAGTGACAATGCTGAGGTATTATGGAAGACCAGGATGCTTCAATAGCGGCCTTCAACACTTCTATGTCTCTCATCTTTCTCTTGGCAATGCCCCATAGATTCTCTATGAGGTTTAGGTGAGTTTGCTGGCCAATCAAGCACAGTAATCCTACGGTCATTGAACCAAGTTTTGGTGCTTTTGGCAGTGTGGGCAGGTGCCAGGTCCTACTGGGAGATTGAAGTCAGCAACCCCCTAAAGCTCGGCTGCGGAAGGAAGTATGAAGTGCTCCAAAATCTCCCGGTAGACAGCTGTGTTGACCCTGGACCCTGCGTGGACCCTAAGGAAGCACAGTGGACCAACACCAGCAGATGATATGGCTTCCCAAATCAACACAGACTCTTAAAACCTTTGAATCTCATTTAGAAACCAAGAACCCAAAGTAGGGAGAAAGAATGGAGAGGCACACACAGCAAGATGCTTGAAGTCCAGTGTGAAGTTTCCACAGTCTGTTGCTCTGGGAGGCCATGTCATCTGCTGGTATTGGTCCACTGTGCTTCATTAAGTCCAGGGTCAACACAGTCATCTACCAGAAGATTTTGGAGCACTTCATGCTTCCATTCACAGCCGAGCTTTATAGGGATGTTGACTTCAATTTTACAGCAGGACTTGGTACCTGCCCACACAGGACTTGGTACCTGCCCAGCAGGACTTGGTACCTGCCCAATTTTACAGCAGGACTTGGTACCTGCCCACACTGCCAAAAGCACCCCATTATCTGAACCACGCTGAATTGCTGCAAAGGGGCCCAAACCAAGTTCTGAGCACATATGCATGCTTATACGTTTCAGAGGTGTGATATTTTTCTATGTACAGTGGTACCTCGACATACGAGTTTAATTCATCCCAGACCTGAGCTCGTAAGTCGATCAACTCGCATCTCGAACGAATGCCCTTAGACTTTGTTTTTCGCGCCAAGATAACTGGAAGCAAGGAGATTCTTGCGCCACCTAGTGGAAGCTTGGCTCGTATCCCGAATTTGAGCTCAGGTGTCGAACAGAAATTTTGCTCGCGTCGCAGCTTGTAAGTTGGAATACTCGCATGTGGAGCAGCTCGTATCTAGAAGTACTACTGTACAACCTTTGTTTTATTGATTGCACTTAATATTCTAATTTTCTGAGATTGTGGATTTGGGGTTTTCATGAGCTGTATGCCATAATCATCACAATTATGACAAATCACGGCTTGAACTATCTTGCCTTGCATGTAACGAGTCTCTCTCACATGTTACATTTTACCTTTTAAGTTGCATTACTGAAATAAATGAACTTTGGTATGATATTATAATTTCTCATGTTTCACCTATAAATCCTTTCATTCCCCACTCTCCTGTCAGAGCTGAAGAAGCTTCGTGGATGAGTTGAAATGTGAAACATCTTCAAAAGAAAAAAAGTTCAGTTTCCTCCTGAAAAAGCACCTTTGGGACAACCATGACCTGGTTGTGGTTACCTAAAAAGAGTACAGTGATACCTCCTCTTACAAACGCCTCGTCATACAAACTTTTCGAGATACAAACCAGGGGTTTAAGATTTTTTTGCCTCTTCTTACAAACTATTTTCACCTTACAAACCCGCTGCCGCCGCTGGGATACCCCACCTCCATACTTCCGTTGCCAGCGAAGCACCCATTTTTGTGCTGCTGGGATTCCCCTGAGGCTCCCCTCCATGGGAAACCCCACCTCCGGACTTCCGTGTTTTTGTGATGCTGCAGGGGAATCCAGCAGCGCAAAGACTTGCGCTTCACTGGCAATGGAAGTCCGGAGGTGGGGTTTCCCAGGGAAGGGAGCCTCAGTGAAATGGCAGCATCGCAAAAACACAGAGGTCCGGAGGTGGGGTTTCGAGGACTTCGGTGTTTTTGCGATGCTGCGATTTCACTGATGCTCCCTTCGCTGGGAAACCCCACCTCCAGACTTCCGTTGCCAGCGAAGCATTTGTTTTTGCGGTGCTGGGATTCGTCTGCTGGGATTCCCCTGCAGCATCGCAAAAACACAGAAGTCCGGAGGTGGAGTTTCCCATGGAGGGGAGCCTCGGGGGAATCCCAGCAGCGCAAAAACAGGCGCTTCGGCTGGCAAAAGGGGTGAATTTTGGGCTTGCACGCATTAATCGCTTTTCCATTGATTCCTATGGGAAACATTGTTTTGTCTTACAAACTTTTCACTTTAAGAATCTCGTCCCGGAACCAATTAAGTTTGTAAGACAAGGTATCACTCTATTTGGAAAGTACAGTTGATCCAGATGTTTCAGCCTATGTACTTTCTGGCTCTGGATATTGGGAGGGTATTAAACCATGATGGATATATCAGATTATCACTTAATTTTACATACAAAAAAAGATATAGTAATTTGACCCTCTGGTATCTTTTTGGTCATTGGTTAGTTCATTGAATCAACAGTGATGGGGCCAAATGA
Organism: Erythrolamprus reginae; assembly: GCF_031021105.1. Taxonomy (NCBI): domain Eukaryota; kingdom Metazoa; phylum Chordata; class Lepidosauria; order Squamata; family Dipsadidae; genus Erythrolamprus; species Erythrolamprus reginae. The sequence goes on along the minus strand of NC_091953.1, from coordinate 19,449,111 downwards.
AGAAGGGACATGTTGTTTAGTCAAGTAAAATTTCACTGGGTTGGCAATAATAATAATTGTAGCTTTGTAAAATCAACTGTTTTTCTAGAATACATACATACATATGTATGCTTTTAATGCATGCTAAGTATCTTTTTATCAGAAAGCTTTATGTGTGATATATATAATAAAATAAACCATTAACCAAAGTATCCTGGGACGTTTTTAGCAGAATGGTAATTTTAAAAACGATAAAATGCCGTGTAATATCCTAATTCTTGTTATGTGGCTTGTCAGATTGATACAAATGTTGCTTTTTGTAGGAACACGCTGTTACAAAGAAGAAGCATTCAAAAAAACAAAAAAGGGAAAAGAAGAAAAAGACTACAAGAAAAAAAACAGATGATTCATCTGACGCCAGCTCGGTAAGTTTTAAAATCCAAGTCGCCAGCTGAGAGAAAGCTATTGTTACCTATATTAGTGATTACAGTATACTCAGGCCTTAGTTTGATCAGTATCCTGGAATTTAATTTAATAATTTAATTTAATTTAATTTAATTTAATTTAATTTAATTTAATTTAATTTAATTTAATTTAATTTAATTTAATTTAATTATTTAATTTAATTTAATTTAATTTAATTTAATTTAATTTAATTTAATTTAATTTAATTTAATTTAATTTAATTTAATTTAATTTAATTTAATTTAATTTAATTTAGATGTCTATTTTTTTTTTTTTAAAAAATGGCAAGCATGTAAATAGACCATTGGGTCAGAGGAAGAAAATTCCACCTATACCAGTGCTTCTCAATTATTTTCTGTTACACCCCTCCTAGGAAGAAGCCCCCTAAGTCTCCGTAGCGACTGTAAATATTATTGCGGCCCACTCCATCCGACCTGGCACCCCCGAGTTGTGCCCCAGTGCGAGACATGCATCCTACTTGACACTTGTACCATTATCTCCGTCGGGTTCCTCGGCGTTGTGTCCAGGGCGGCCCATTCTAAAAGAAAATGTCTTGCTTGCGAGTTCGAGAAGTTTGATTTTTTTTTAGAACCGGCTGCCCTAGACGCAATGCTGAAGACACAATGGACAAGTATCAGGTAGGAGGCATGTCCTACTCCCTGCAGCAACCATCCCCACCCACTTTCCCCAGGTCATGAGCCCCCCTGACATTGCTCCGCTACCCCAGCTCCCCCCCCATTTGAGAAGCACTGACCTATATTAAGAAAATGGGATGAACAGATAGTGGGATGAACATTCATTTTGAAACATACATCTGGTGTAATAGTTACTTACTTACTTACTTACTTACTTACTTACTTACTTACTTACTTACTTACTTACTTACTTACTTACTTACTTATTTCATTCATTCATTCATTCATTCATTCATTCATTCATTCATTCATTCATTCATTCATTTGATTTTTATGCTGCCCTTCTCCTTAGACTCAGGGCGGCTTACAACATGTTAGGAATATCACTTTTTAACAGAGCCAGCATAGTTCCCCCACAATCCGGGTCCTCATTTTACCCACCTCGGAAGGATGGAAGGCTGAGTCAACCTTTAGCAGGTGATGAGATTTGAACCACTGACCTACAGATCTACAGTCAGCTTTAGTGGCCTGCAGTACTGCACTCTACCTGCTGCGCCACTCCGGCTCCCCAATATGGAAGAAATAGAAAGCACATTGTAGAAAGAGCCAGACTTCAGCTGCTGGGGCTTTTTCTCATAGTGCTATATGCATTCATTATGGGTAATAACGCATCATTAGACACAGCACACAGAATATCGGCCTGCTTGAAAGGTTAAATATGAACTTGTTTGTCTTGTTATTGCTTCTATTGATGCAGTTCATTGTAATGCTTGACAGGAATGTTGTTTGGACTCCATTCCACATTATTACTGGATATGCTCTGCACAATTTTACAAATTTAGCTTAAGATTCTCCAACGGTAGAAAATCCCCCAGTCTTTTATAATATAGTAACCGCCAGATAGAATTGGATTTCAAGTCCCTGATGCGCAGTTGGATTAGCTGGTTTGATACAAAGCAGTGTTTTATATCTGGTGGCTGCATGCTTTTTCTTAAGCTACAGATCTGCTTAGGATCAAGGTCGATTATTTCACTTGAAGCAAGTGCCGTTAACAATACTGTTGTCTGCACTTTGTTTGGGTTTTTCTTCTAATTGTGTTATTATGCATTGTTGCTTCTTCTCATCATTCCCACAAGTTCTGCCGATCGCATGACTTCCAGCTGTGAAAATGTGCTGGCTTTATTTAAGCATTTAAAGTGGTCATTTATAACAGGAAGTCTGCAAAAGTCATTCCCTTTGAAAAGTCTTTTGAGAGTTAAAAACCTGTCTTTTTATGTAGCACTGTATTAATAGTGGTACCCCAGTGAACAAATTGATGGCCTATTTTCAGTGGGGAAAAGTAATAAATATCAGCTGCGCTTAGTTACTTTTTATCCGATCGCTCAATTCTAATAAATACATTTAAAGAGCTGCAGTAGCCAATAAAGTTATTATAATGTTATAATAGTCCTTTTATTTTCTCTCTTTCTGTATAGCTATGATATCTTTCCCATTCGTATAGAAAAGGAAATGGGTTTTTAAATGACTTTTAAATTTTTCATTGAGCCTTAAAAGACCTCTGCAATCCTCTAAAACAGTGGTCCCCAACGTTTTTCCCACCAGGGACCAGTTTCAGCAAGACAATTTTTCTATGGCCCAGTGGGGGCGGAAAGGGGCGTGGTTGGGGGCGGGATTAAGCATGGGGGTGCTGGTCCTCCCCGCCCCTCTTTCCCGCCATCGTCCTGTGGCCGGCAGAACCTGCCTCCCAAGCCCTCTTGCCCAGCGGGAGCTAAGCGCTGGAGAAAGGGGGTCAGGCTGGCCCTCCTGCCTCCCCCCAGCCAAAAACGCAAAAGCGCCCCGCGGCAGAAGCCAAAAGAGGCTTGAGCCTCTCGGTCCTTCCCGCCCCTCTGTCCCATCCATCGTCCTGTGGCCGGCAGAACCTGCCTCCCGAGGCCTCTTGCCCGGCGGGAGGCGAAGCGCTGGAGGGAGGGGGTGGCAGCATGAGGGCCGGCAGCTGCTGACTCCACGGACCAGTGCAACATGCCCCGCGGCCCGGTACTGGTCCGCGGCCCGGTGGTTGGGGACCCCTGCTCTAAAACACATATTATTATTTGAAAATATGTAATTAGGGTTCATCAGAAGAATGGGTGGAAGCGCCTGTTGTTGCACAGTCTTCTAGCACTGAGGAGGCTTGGAAGGCAAAGAGAGAACAACCAGAAGAAGAAACAGTGGAAAACCCTACACCAGTTCAGGTAAGCTTCCTTTTTATAGGTGGGAATTGTGCTTAACATTTGGAGTACTGTGTTCAGTTCTGGAGACCTCACCTACAAAAAGATATTGACAAAATTGAACGGTCCAAAGACGGGCTACAAGAATTGGTGGAAGGTCTTAAGCATAAAACGTATCAGGAAAGACTTAATGAACTCAATCTGTATAGTCTGGAGGACAGAAGGAAAAGGGGGGGACATGATTGAAACATTTAAATATGTCAAAGGGTTAAATAAGGTCCAGGAGGGAAGTGTTTTTAATAGGAAAGTGGACACAAGAACAAGGGGACACAATCTGAAGTTAGTTGGGGGAAAGATCAAAAGCAACATGAGAAAATATTATTTTACTGAAAGAGTAGTAGATCCTTGGAACAAACTTCCAGCAGACGTGGTTGGTAAATCCACAGTAACTGAATTTGAACATGCCTGGGATAAACATATATCCATTGTAAGATAAAATACAGGAAATAGTATAAGGGCAGACTAGATGGACCAGGAGGTCTTTTTCTGCCGTCAGTCTTCTATGTTTCTATTTGAGGAAAGAAGTTGACAATTAGGGAAATGTCAAACTGGTTGCAAGGCTAGGGTTTCTGGTTTTCCCTTGGATTGGGAAGATTTTTAAAAAACAAACAAATGCTAGTCCTATTTTAAGATCTAGCCTCCATCTTTTGTGGGATCATGCCTCAAGAGGTTCAGTTGGCTCCATCCCTTCTGAGATTTTGGAAAGCTTTAAAACTGTGGCTCTTTTCCTGGGGATAGAGGTTGAGAGGTTAATTTGATCCGTGAGACTGATGTATGCAAACAATTTATGCTGTCCTGGGTTGTCACCCAGAAAGTAATGCAACACATTTTTTTTCTTCAACAATTATTTATTGAACATATGCTTCGGGGAAGGGCGGCATACAAATCTAATAAATAATAATAATAATAATAATAATAATAATAACAACAACAACAACAACAACAACAACAACAACAATAATAATAATAATAATAAAACATACACAACAGTGGGGTACCACAGGGTTCAGTCCTGGGCCCTGTGCTCTTCAACATTTTCATCAACGACTTGGACGAGGGAATAGAAGGGCAACTGATCAGATTCGTAGACGACACCAAGCTTGCGGGGGTAGCCAATACCCCAGAAGACAGGCTCAAATTACAGAAAGACCTAGACAGACTAACACAGTGGGCCCACACCAACAAAATGATGTTTAACATCGACAAGAGCAAAGTCCTTCACCTAGGCAGAAAAAACCCTGGCACACATACAACTTGGGAGAAACCCCTCTTAGCAGTAGTGACTGCGAAAGAGACCTCAGAGTCTTGGTGGACAATCAACTAAACATGAGCCAACAATGTGCAGCAGCAGCTAAAAAAGCCAACACAATCCTAAGCTGCATCAACAGGGGAATACATTCCAAGACTAGGGAAGTCTTAATACCACTATACTACGCCCTGGTCTGACCACACCTGGAGTACTGTATTCAGTTCACTTCAAAAGAGACATTGAAACTCTGGAGAAGGTGCAAAAAAGAGCAACCAAGATGATTAAGGGATTGGAAACCAAGACTTATGAAGAGAGACTGAGGGAACTGGGCATGGATAGCCTAGAGAAAAGGAGGGCCAGAGCGGACATGATAGCAGTCTACAAGTATACGAGAGGATGTCACAGAGAGGAGGGGGTCACTTTATTCTTCAGGGCACCAGAGGGCCGGACGAGGAACAACGGCTGGAAGCTGACCAAGGAGAGATTCAACATGGAGATAAGGAGGAACTTCCTGATGGTCAGAGCGATCAACCAATGGAACAACCTACCAGCGGACGTTGTGAACTCCAGCACTCTGGACATTTTTAAGAGAAGATTGAACTGCCACTTGACTGGTGTACTATAGGGTTCCTGCTTGGGCAGGGGGTTGAACTCGATGGCCTTCATGGTCCATTTCAACTCTAACAATCAATCAATCAATCAACCAACAAACAAACAACAAAGAATGATGTTTCTTCTACACTCCCTATTTTTCCACGTAATCTTCATCCCGTTCTACGGCCTTCCTCCAGCGAGACACAAGGGTGTATATGCCCTGTCGGTACCACTCCTTGTTCTAATGGACTCACCCTCTGTTCTTCTGTTCTGTTCTTCTAATGGCCTCACCCTCTTTGCCCAGAGCTAGCAGTAGTTCTGTCGACTGCAGATTCTCTATAAACTGTACACAAATGTTTGTGAATGTTCCCAACAGTTTCTTTCTCCACAGTGAGAAATTCAGTGATGACAGGCTGCTTGTAATGTACATCACTTACAGACGCCATTTCGAAACACTGCTACAGCTACGCTATCTGTCTGAAGAAATGCAAAATTTACACACACGCTCCTGACAATTCAAATAATGTATATCTAAAGTTTCACATCCGTGAAACTATAGTAGGCTGAGAGAAAAAAATGTGGTGCATTATTTTCTGGGTGACGCTATTGATTGCAGTTGTAGTTTATGTTTGCTTCCCAGAGTTGCCATTGTGATCAAGTGATGATCATATAAACTGTTTAAAATAAACAAAGCAATAAAAAACAGGCAACAATTTCTATGATTTGTCTCCCCCCCCCTCCAACAGATGTTGTAGTTGAAAGTTCAACATGATTGCAAACAAAAGTTATCAGTCCAGGAGGTGTTTTTTTTAAAAAAGCCTAGAATGCAGAGCCTAATGTTCTATAAGAATAATTGATAGACTTCCATCAACTACTACGTTCGCTTTTTTTGAAACCAGAAAGTGGTTCATAGTATTCTGGACATTGGCGTATTCAAGAGAGAGAAAAAAGAATGCTACAGCAAACAGCAGGAAATTCCACCCTTGATTTTTCTAGTTTTGACTACATGCAGTCCTGCATCCTAGAGGGTAAAAAATGATTATGTGCCATCAGAGGGACGATGTAGACACATTTCTCCTCCTTCTAACTTGATCTTCCAATGCTACATGAATTGCCATTGTAACTGAATCCATCCATATCCACATCCTTGCTTGTGGTATTGTGTAGTCCTTACCTTGGACTCTTACCTCTTTTTGTTATATCCTGAGGTTACAGCAGTAATCAGGACTGATAGGATAGCCATCACTAAGCAATGCAGTCACGTGACATAGCTCTTTATAATTGAATCATAAAATTGTCAAAATGTGAGACTCTTAACAGAGAAATAAATTCCCAATTTTCATATACGTTTGCATGTACAGTGTTCCCTCGATTTCCGTGGGGGATGCGTTCCGAGACCGCCCGCGAAAGTCGAATTTCGGCGAAGTAGAGATGCGGAAGTAAATACACCATTTTTGGCTATGGACAGTATCACAAGCCTTCCCTTAACACTTAAACCCGTAATTACCATTTCCCATTCCCTTAACAACCATTTACTCACCATTATTACTGGTACTCACCATTGAATAAGACACAGTGATCCTGATATTTATAAACATAATTATTTATTAACAATAATTTTTTTTGGTTATTTATTTGCAAAAATTATTCATTTGGCGATGACATATGACGTCATTGGGTGGGAAAAACCGTGGTATAGGAAAAAAAGCCGCAAAGTATTTTTTAATTAATTGGTATAGGCTATTCGCGAAGTTCGAACCCGCGAAAATCGAAGGAACACTGTATTCCTATTCTTACATGATCTATTGTCATTACTTAAAATGCATTCTTTAAAATGTATGTATGGAATTTTATAAAAATGATGGATGGGCTAGGCTTAGGAATTGTTAAATGAAATTATTCTATTTTTAATGTCTTCAAAATATCCATCAACACTCTTCATTCCACAGCCTGTAATTTCATCTTTCCTGTCATTTATCTCAAAAATAAGCAGTTGCTGAGTTTGGATCTCTTTTAATAAGAAAAAAAAATATGTGTTTCTTTTTTCATAGAGGGATGAATGGATGACCTTAGATTTTATGTCCATGAAAACAGTGTCTTCAGCAGCACTGAAGGCTGAAAAGCAGAAAGAAAAAATATTGAAGCAACAGAAAGCCCAGGAAAATGAACAGGTAGGTTTGGTTACTAATTGATTAAAAATTGCAAGGGACTAGCCAACAGCCAGAATGTGTATTCCTTCAGTTATCAGATATTAATTTGTGGATTCAGTTCTCCTGAGAGCCAATTCAGGTTTTCATGCTTTATTTATAATATATGTGTAGCCATAGGACATTCCATCCAGCCCTAATAAGTATTCTGCTTGTCTGGTTGCCAAAAAATGAAAATAAAATCCTGGGAGCAAATGAAGCCATACTTTCCGTGATGTATATGAATTAGAAAAGCAGAATGATTTTAATATAAATAAAAATAACATTAAATAAATTTCTTTGCAAACAAAATGCATCAGCCTTCGCTGAATTTTAATTAGATTACTTTGGCAGGTAACAATTGTTTTCCTGTTTGTTTTTAAACTAAAAAGCTTGAATTATTTTTTTGCTGGCTGCGAGGCCAGTATTGAATTGTGATTTCTCATTTTTAACTGTATTTTAATTATTCATTATATTGATGGGTAGAATGCCTTATGGCTACACATATATAACAAACAATGCTTTTTTGTTAGAAATTGACTTTTGCCATTGTCGTCAAACTAACCCCTCCCCTTTTGCAATCAAACATATATATTTATTATTTATTAGCTGAAATAAGTTGACGTTTGGTGGTACTTTTTCAAATTTAATTAAAATACAAAATTAGCAGTAGCATTTTACACCATTCTGGGTGGTTTACAATATTAGCATTATTTGCGTATTGCCTCCCAACAATCTGGCTCCTCATTTTATTGACGGAAAGCTGAGTTAACCTTGAATCCCATCAGGATTGAACTCCAGGCTATGGGCAGAATTTGCTTGCAGCACTGACTTAAGCACTGCACCATGTTAGAACATACAACACAAAACAATAGGAAGGAATCTTGGAGTGAAACTCCTACTCAAGCAGGAGATCATATGCTATTCCATACAAATATCTGTCCAGTATCTTGAAAACTTCCAGTGATGCAACACCAGTTCCACTGATTAATTGTTCTCACTATCAGAAAATTTCTCCTTAATTCTAGGTTGGATCTCTCTTTGATAATCTTCCACCTACCATGTTTCCCGGAAAATAAGACACTGTCTTATATTAATTTTTGCTCCAAAAGTTGTGCTACGTCTTATTTTCCGGGGGGTGCCTTATATTTCTCAAATAAGACAAATTCACAGGCTGAAAAGCTGACACCCCGAAAGAAAGTGTTCTGTACGGTACACTGATTACGGTACGGTATCTGTCAGTATGGCATCCACAAACACAAACGCCGGCACTTATATGGTACAACAGTATACTCCCGCTATTGCAGCTTCCGGCCACCAGAGGAACTACAGTCTACGCACTGTAGTGGAGACTGTAATGGCGGTGAGACAGCAGCAGACTGTGTCTGCTGTACTGGATGGTAGAAAGCGATGGAAGCGGCCAGCAGGGGACGCCACATTATTACGGTACCGCTATGAACAGCTTTGAATGGTACCATATGTTTTTCCACCGTACCGTATGTAAACTTGACTGCGCCTTATTTTCAGGGGGTGCCTTATATTAGCAAATTCTGCAAAACCTCTGACATGCCTTACTTTTGGGATACGTCTTATTTTCGGGAAAACAGGGTATTACTTGTCTTGCCCACGTGAGAATAGGTTGACTCTTTCTCTGTGACAACTCCTCAAGTTCTGGAAGATTATTATAATATAACCCTAGCCCTTCTTCTTTTTGTTAAACTAGACATATTTGTCTGGAATGGTACATCAATCATTCTTCATATGGTTTAGCCGCCACACCCCTTATCAACTTTGTTGCTCTTCCCTGCACTCTTTCTAGGGTCTCCACTTCTTCTTTTTCTACCATGTGTTCTGCCGGGCTCTCTGATAGGAGCCTCCCGAAAATTCAAGGGTACAAATTTCAGACACACACACGTTTGAAAATTCAAAACAATGTTCTTTATCACAAAATTCAAAATAAACTAAGCACTCTTTTTGTATTGCAAAGAGCACTCGTCCCAAAACAACCGTACAATTTCCCTTAAGCAGTCATTGAGTACTTAGCTAGCAGCTGTGAAGAAACTTCACACCCCTTCTTCTTCCAACGAAGTGATACACACACCACACACACGTTGCACTGCTTTGTTTTCAAAGGCATGAAAAAGAGACAAAGTCCAGAAAACATAGGATTCCCGACAAACTACGACCAGATACTCTTCCACAATGGCCAAACCCACATGCTGCTGTTTATAGCAGCAGCCCTAATTACTGGAGCCCCACCCAAACACAAGTGGCTTCACTTATCTCCTGTAATATGTTCTTTCTTGGTCTCTTCTATGCAAAATTCTGCGCTTGCGTGGATCCAAAACGTCTTCATCTGAATCAATGGAAGATAAGGGAGATTGACTGCCTGGGCTGTGTGCCAAGCGCCCCTCTGCTGAGTCACTCCCACCTTCTTCGTCCAAGGAAACTAAAATTCTGAATTGATTCTGTCGGCAATAACACATGCCTGTGACATGTTGAAGTTTCCCCTGCATCCACCTCCACATTCCCTGGGGGCAGGAGCTGGGCCAGAGCCAACCACAACACCATGGTGACTTATTAATTAAAATTAATTAATCATGACAATGTGACAAAATTAAGTAAATACAGAAAAGAATATGATCGTCTAGATTTGTTCCAAATGATTGTAGAGGTAAAATTTGATGAGGTGCAAATAGTACATCCATGAAACTATTAACTATGTAACTTTTTTTTTGAATTGCCAAATAGTTGCTGCTTTCAGAAAGAGAATTGAACCCATATTGGAAAGATGGTGGTACAGGCTTACCAACAGAAGTATCGACACCAATAAAAGGTAACATTGTTCTATAAATTTTGACAATGTCTCTGTCTCTATCTCTGTCTCTATCTCTCTGTTTCTGTCTGTCTGTCTATCTCATGCACACATATATACACACACCTTCATTACTATGTTGATGTTAGGAGAAAATAAAATTAATATTAGTTGGTAATGACACCTTCATTAAAATTGTAGCTCATAACCGCAGAATATTTTAACTCATTTCTTTTTCATGCAATCTTAAGAGCTTGACCTTCAGAATGTTCAGAATCCATCATGAACTAATTAAAAAAAAAAAGCAGATTGTACTCAGACATGATGAATTGTTGTCATCTCATTTGGCCTGCTTCTTTCCATTATACAAATTGCAGCTTTAAAATATTCAGGGGCTGAACTTTGTGAATCCTGGTTTTAAATAAAGTACACCCAGGGTGCTATTCGGGGCAGAATATTATTTATGTAACCCATTTTCATGTGTCTGCTTTCTCCTGCAGGCTATTTGGTCTCCTTGTGGAAAGAGAAGGGTGTGTGAGTGTGTGTGTGTATGTGTGCCTGCATGTGTGCAATACTATTTAAAAATTATGCATATAAGGAACAGTGTATATCCAAATCCAATTCTTTGTGTATGATATGACTGTATGTATGTTTTTTATATATATTGGGGTTTCTTGTTTTTTAGACTTTTTAAATGGTATTTTAGATTCTAACTATTAGATTTGTCATTACATATTGTTTTTATCATTGCTGTAAGCCGCCCCGAGTCTACGGAGAGGGGCGGCATACAAATCTAATAAATAATAATAATAATAATAATAATAATAATAATAATAATAATATTATTATTTAAGTTAATCTAAAAACCTGAGAAACCAATTAAAATGCTTTCATACCCATTCAATCAGCAAGCTCACTATACATTTGTCAGCTAGGGGGCAGTGTCTAATGACCCCAGGCCTGGTGGCATAGATGAGTCTTCAGACTCTTACGAAAGGCGAGGAGGGTAGGGGCAGTGCGAATCTCCGTGGGGAGGTGATTCCAGAGGGCCGTCCCCCCCCACAGAGAAGGCTCTTCCTCTAGGTTCCACTAAACAACATTGTCTACTTGACAGAACCTATAGAAGGCCGACACTATGGGGCCTAACCGGTCGCTGGGATTCATGTGGCAAGAGACGGTCCCACAAGTAATCTGGTCCCATGCCACCTAGGGCTTTATAGGTCTCAACCAGCACTTTGAATTGAGTCCGGAAACCAATTGGCAGCCAGTGCTGAATATTTGATGAATGGCAAATAGTGATGCAGGAGGGGGGAAAAAAGCCTAACTTCACAATGTTTGCAGCTCAAGTTACTTAAATGTAAAAATGCCGAAAGTAATAAATACTGAAATTGAATGTGTCAAGAATTGAACTTTATATGCTTAGATGTACTTCTAAATAAAAATTCATTCAAATATGAAAGGACCCTAAGATTAATTTTATTACAACAACCTTCCTTGCTGAGTTTTGTTTTTCTCATGCATTCCCATTGTATGTTCCTACTTATTCAATTAAAAACAGAATAATAGTTTTCCCCCTGTGGTTATCCTCTGAATATGCTACAAGAATGATCAGCGAAAAAGTTAACAGACTCCATTACTTCTACTGTCTCTCTGTCACCTTCAAAAGAGGACTAATTTTTAAAGACTATTAGATGGGCTGTGGTTTCCGAATGCATGTAAGAGCATGAAAAAAATAGGAGAAATGTACCATTGTTAAGAATATTTCTGACTGGACTAACAGCAACTGTGAAACACACCATATGCAGTTAGCACTAAGGTTATTAATAGTGATGGGCGAACCCAACGGTGTTCACGTTTGGCAAGTTCGGACAAGGGGCGGCATACAAATCCAATAAATAATAATAATAATAATAATAATAATAATAATAATAATAATAATAATAATAACAACAACAACAACTACTTTACGCAAAATTCGGCCGAACCCGAACCAAACCCGAACTTGAACCCGAACGGGGAATCCCTCCCACGAAGAGATTCTGGAGGCGGAGCTTTGAGGTCACCAGCAGGTTGCTAAGGACGCCAAGGTGATCACTTCCTGGATTCCATGGAATCCAGGAAGTGATCACCTTGGCGTCCTTAGCAACCTGCCGGTGATGTCAAAGCTCCGAACGCCGAACACGACCCCGAAATTTGCCCGAAGTTTGAAAAAATTCGGGTTGGTTTTTGGCATACCGAACACCGCAAAATTCGGTACGGACCCGAATTGTGTGGGTTCAGTTCGCCCATCACTAGTTATTAAGGTAATTGTATGACATTTTGGAATGCAAATACTCTTATTTGCTATCATTATTCTGTAGCAACAGCAGTAGAAGATGGTGGATTAAGCTGGCTGATGAAATCCTACCAGAGAATGAAGGAGCAGTCTGAGAGAGAAAAACGAGACTTGGAAGAAATTGTAGCTGAAAGATATGGGGTAAGTGCTGAGAGGACGACAATAGTGAAAATATTTGTGCAGGAGAGATTAAAAAATGCAGCTTCTCAGTAAAGTATCAATTAATGTCTTAAGTAACCCAAAGACTAATAAAAGTGGTCTTCATTATTTGGGATTGTCAGAGCGCTGCCTCACAAATGCCAAAATCATAAAGGATAAGAACTTAAAAATGTACTTTATTTGTGCCTAATATAAGTAGTGCTCAACTTGCAACAGTCCATTTAGTGATATTTCATTTAGTAACTGTTCTGCCTGACTGGGCTCAGGCGATTAGTAACAGTCCAAGGAAAAGAAATCAGACACACACGTGCTTTTCTAATCAGCAAACTTGTATTAAACAAACAAAAAAGGGTTAACCAAAACAGTCCTTATTGTCAGGAATAAATTATAGTGCAAGGCGTAAGTCAGCCAAATACAAAGCACAGTAAAAAGCAAACAAAGACAACCTGAACGGAGCAGAAACGTTTCAGGAGTCCTTTGAATCTTGGAGTCTTGAGAGCAAACAGCTAGTCCAAGAGGTTTCGCCTCCCACGTGCCTGAAAAGGCTGGGTTGAAATCCAAAGGCACGGAACAGAAGCTTCAGAGCAGGAACCACAAAGTCACACAGATAAACAGCCACAGTTTGCCTTTTGCCTCTGTTCCCTTTTATACATTTAACCCTCATTAGGGGAACCACACCCAGCCCTCAGTATAAGAACCACACCCAGCCCAGGTGCTACTCTGATCACCGGTAATAGTCCTTTAATTGAGCCCTCCTTTGCATGGCTCTCCGGCTATGCATGTCTATGAACTGGTCTGCAGTGGAATCCAAGGAGGATAGACTGTCTGAGTTGCTGCCTGCCAAATCCCCTGGGCTGTCTGCTGGGTTCTGCGTGCTGTCTGCCAACTCCTCTGAACTAGAGGCCTCATCCTCAGGGCTGTCTGCCATGTCTTCCTGGCTGTCAGCCAGGCTTTCACACTCACTTTGTGCCGCATCTCTCCCATCTGTGGGAGTAACGGCTGGCCCAAGCCCAAACACAACAGTAACTTATGACCTTTCCCCCCTCCACACACACAATGACCGTTGCAGCATCCCCATGATGACACCATCAAAAGTCAGATGCTTTTAACAACTGTTTCATTTTCATGATGGTTATAACACCCTGTGGCATGTGTTCAGCTTTTACGATTTTCTGATAAGCAAAGTCATTGAGGAAGGCAGATTCACTTAGGAAACAGTGTTACTAACTTAATGATTGCAGTGATTCACCTAACAACTGTGGCAAGAAAGCTAAAAAATGGAGCAAAACTCACTTAACTAAAGTTTCAATCGGCAGCGTGAATTTTGGGCTCCAGTTTGGTTGCAACTCAAGGACTTCCTATACTCTTCCACCTGAGATCACAGGGTCTTACCTTCCTAGCCTTCTGAAATACCTTGAAGATTTGGCTTTGTTCCCAATCACTGAAGTAATGTCAAGTTATATATGCTTCTCTCCAAATATTTCTGCCTGTTTTTTAAGATTTAGCACAATTGACATATTCCTGCAAGCTAAGATTAGATATTTAATTTGGTAGCGGCTGGTATTTTCCATGAAATGGTGTTTAATGTTATTAATAGGAAAGTGTTTTTAATAGGAAAGTGAGCACAAGAACAAAGGGACACAATCTGAAGTTAGTTGGGGGAAAGATCAAAAGCAACATGAGAAAATATTATTTTACTGAAAGAGTAGTAGATCCTTGGAACAAACTTCCAGCAGACGTGGTTGGTAAATCCACAGTAACTGAATTTAAACATGCTGTTCTGTTCGGGTCGTATGCGACCCGAAGCCAAGTTTGAGTCCCTGTAAAAAATTTTCCCTGCATATCTGAAACTTGAAATTTCATGCTGGTTCATCATTTCAGGGGTTCTCTCTATGAGAATTTTTTTTGGGGGGTGGGGGGCTTAGTTTTTGCTGGGCAAAAAAAGTTACAAATCTTCTGTTCGGGTCACATACGACCCGGACCGAAAACTCTTCATTTGAAGTGCTTATGTTTGGTCAATTTGAAAACTTTTTTCACTTGGAAAGTAGTCTGAACATTTCTGCACACAATGATATGAAAATTGAAATGAAAAAAGTAAATCTTATTGGTTTATTTTGCGGATATAATGCACGCCCCCCCGTTTTTGTGATTTTTTTTTCAATTTATGGATAGTTTTGCTTGCAAAATGCATTCTATTTTACTAAAGTTGGTGTGGGATTGGTAGCTTGAACATTTCTGAATATAAGAAAAATATAAAGGAACTGAAAAAAATGATTCTTATTGGTTTTTTAATATCAGAAATAAGGCCTCCCCCCCCCCTCGGCTGCTTGCAACCATTTTCACTTTTTATTTTTTTATCCTCCAAATCCGAAATATTCTTTAAAATCTTAGGCATTCATTTACTCAATTTAACAATGCTGATCATCAAAAAATATTTTTGGGGTGGTGGCTAATTGTTTTCTGGGCAAAAAAAAATCATAACTTCGAGTCTGTTTCTGTTCGTATATGACCGGACCAAAAATAATTTTTTTAGGTACTTGAATTTGATCTTTTTGAAAACTTTTTCAACTGGAAAACTAGTTTGAACATTTATGAACATAATGATATGAAAATTGAACTGGAAAAATTGAGACTTATATTTTTATTTTGATCAAAAAGCCCCTCCCCCCCCCATCCTTTTTTAATTTCGTGTCAATTTCTATTTTTTTAAGGCTACAAATCCCTAAGGAATTTCCCCCCAAAAGGTTTGATATACTAAATTGAACATTTCTGAATATAAGAAAAATATAAATGAACTGAAAAAAATGGTTCTTATTGGTTTATTTTTGCCACAAAAAGGCCACCCCCCACCCCCGGCCTTGCTATGTGCCATTATTGTCACTGTTTATACATATTTGTCTAGAAATATTTGGAATATCCTTTTGAAAATCAACCACATTGTAGCCAGAGGACTAATTTTATGAAACAAATCCATTTTACTAAAAAAAAGTATGTAAGTTTGAAATTAACAGCATAATTTTTATATAAATTGAAATAATTGAACACGGGGGGAGGCATACATTTATGTGCAAAATAAACCAATATGCATCAATTTTTCCAGTTCAATTTTCATATCATTATGTTCAGAAATGTTCAAGCTACCAATCCCACACAAACTTTAGTAAAATAGAATGTATTTTGCTAGCAAAACTATCCATAAAGTGAAGACTATTTTAAAAAAACGGGGGGGCATGCATTTCATCAACAAAATAAACCAATATGCATCAATTTTTCAAGTTCAATTTTCATATCATTATGTTCAGAAATGTTCAAGCTACCAATCCCATACCAACTTTAGTAAAATAGAATGCATTTTGCAAGCAAAACTATCCATAAATTGAAAATAATTTCACAAAAATGGGGGGGGCGTGCATTATATCCGCAAAATAAACCAATAAGATTTACTTTTTTCATTTCAATTTTCATATCATTGTGTGCAGAAATGTTCAGACTGCTTTCCAAGTGAAAAAAGCTTTCAAAAAGACCAAACATAAGCACTGCAAATGAAGAGTTTTCGGTCCGGGTCAGGGTGACCCGGGAACAGAAGATTTGTTACTTTTCTTAAACAGAACAGCAGGGTTAAACATGCCTGGGATAAACATAGATCCATCCTAAGATAAAAATACAGGAAATAGTATAAGGGCAGACTAGATGGATGATGAGGTCTTTTTCTGCCGTCAGTCTTCTATGTTTCTAATGTTCTTGTTATTATGGTTTTTCTCTTTGATTTTTAGATAGATAGATAGATAGATAGATAGATAGATAGATAGATAGATAGATAGATAGATAGATAGATTTTTATTGACCAAGTGTGATTGGACACACAAGGAATTTGTCTTGGTGCATATGCTCTCAGCGTACATAAAATAAAATATACTTTTGTCAAGAATCATGTGGTACGACACTTAATGATTGTCATAGGGGTCAAATAAGCAATGAAGAAGCAATATTAATAAAAATCTTAGGATATTTGTTAATTATTTTCTTCAATGGTTGAGCCAGCTCTTAAATTGATTGATAAGTAAACCAATGTTCAGCTTTGAGGCTTACTAGAACAAATCTACAAAGGACTGGATAATTTGACAAAAAGAGCGATTAAAATCCCGAGTGCCTCGCAGGGAACATTTCGGTAAAAATGAAATATGTCATAAGTTATCAGCAGGTTTGTGAAACTGAGCGGTTTCAAATGGTGTTCATTTCAAAGTTAATGCACTTGGGGAAAAGGAATCCTCAATCTGTGTATTGCATTGGCAGTTCTGTGTTAGCAAAAACTTCAGAAGAGAAGGATTTAGGGGTAGTGATTGGGCAGTAGGAAAAGCAAGTAGGATGCTTGGCTGCATAGCTAGAGGTATAACAAGCAGGAAGAGGGAGATTGTGATCCCCTTATATAGAGCGCTGGTGAGACCACATTTGGAATACTGTGTTCAGTTCTGGAGACCTCACCTACAAAAAGATATTGACAAAATTGAACGGGTCCAAAGACGGGCTACAAGAATGGTGGAAGGTCTTAAGCATAAAACGTAGCAGGAAAGACTTAATGGACTCAATCTGTATAGTCTGGAGGACAGAAGGAAAAGGGGGGACATGATTGAAACATTTAAATATGTTAAAGGGTTAAATAAGGTTCAGGAGGGAAGTGTTTTTAATAGGAAAGTGAACACAAGAACAAGGGGACACAATCTGAAGTTAGTTGGGGGAAAGATCAAAAGCAACGTGAGAAAATATTATTTCACTGAAAGAGTAGTACTGTAGATCCTTGGAACAAACTTCCAGCAGGCGTGGTTGGTAAATCCACAGTAACTGAATTTAAACATGCCTGGGATAAACATAGATCCATCCTAAGATAAAAATACAGGAAATAGTATAAGGGCAGACTAGATGGATGATGAGGTCTTTTTCTGCCGTCAGTCTTCTATGTTTCTAATGTTCTTGTTATTATGGTTTTTCTCTTTGATTTTTAGATAGATAGATAGATAGATAGATAGATAGATAGATAGATTTTTATTGACCAAGTGTGATTGGACACACAAGGAATTTGTCTTGGTGCATATGCTCTCAGCGTACATAAAATAAAATATACGTTTGTCAAGAATCATGTGGTACGACACTTAATGATTGTCATAGGGGTCAAATAAGCAATGAAGAAGCAATATTAATAAAAATCTTAGGATATTTGTTAATTATTTTCTTCAATGGTTGAGCCAGCTCTTAAATTGATTGATAAGTAAACCAATGTTCAGCTTTGAGGCTTACTAGAACAAATCTACAAAGGACTGGATAATTTGACAAAAAGAGCGATTAAAATCCCGAGTGCCTCGCAGGGAACATTTCGGTAAAAATGAAATATGTCATAAGTTATCAGCAGGTTTGTGAAACTGAGCGGTTTCAAATGGTGTTCATTTCAAAGTTAATGCACTTGGGGAAAAGGAATCCTCAATCTGTGTATTGCATTGGCAGTTCTGTGTTAGCAAAAACTTCAGAAGAGAAGGATTTAGGGGTAGTGATTGAGCAGTAGGAAAAGCAAGTAGGATGCTTGGCTGCATAGCTAGAGGTATAACAAGCAGGAAGAGGGAGATTGTGATCCCCTTATATAGAGCGCTGGTGAGACCACATTTGGAATACTGTGTTCAGTTCTGGAGACCTCACCTACAAAAAGATATTGACAAAATTGAACGGGTCCAAAGACGGGCTACAAGAATGGTGGAAGGTCTTAAGCATAAAATGTAGCAGGAAAGACTTAATGGACTCAATCTGTATAGTCTGGAGGACAGAAGGAAAAGGGGGGACATGATTGAAACATTTAAATATGTTAAAGGGTTAAATAAGGTTCAGGAGGGAAGTGTTTTTAATAGGAAAGTGAACACAAGAACAAGGGGACACAATCTGAAGTTAGTTGGGGGAAAGATCAAAAGCAACGTGAGAAAATATTATTTCACTGAAAGAGTAGTACTGTAGATCCTTGGAACAAACTTCCATCAGGCGTGGTTGGTAAATCCACAGTAACTGAATTTAAACATGCCTGGGATAAACATATATCCATGGTAAGATAAAATACAGGAAATAGTATAAGGGCAGACTAGATGGACCATGAGGTCTTTTTCTGCCGTCAGTCATCTATGTTTCCATGTTAACATCACAGGTTTTTCTTTCATGTGTTTACCTTAATAGTATTTTCTTTATACAATAATATGCGCCTTTTCATCTGTCTTGTAGTCAGTGGAGCTATTTCAATCCAAGTTAAGAGAAGCTGAGACAGCTGCAGGATGTGATAGAAGGGACTGGGGAAAATGGAAATATTCTGAAAACAGACGTTCTTACAGGCATGGCAAAGAGATGCAGGAAGAAAACAAATTAGAAAGGTTTTCGCATAAAGAACAATTTAAAGAGAAGTATAATAAAGTATGTTCGGAGGAATCAAAAAATTACAGAGGAAGCGAACGGACGGAAACCGGAAAACCAAGGCCAAGTAGTAAAGACTTTACAGCAACAAACTGGACTTACACAACCAGAAAAGATCCACATCAACTAAACCATTATGAGAAACCTTTCTCAAGCTCTGTGAAAGCTGCATTTCTGAAACCTGGAAGCAGTGATGATGACGAAGGAGGCAGGCGGCAGAGAACTTCGTCCCAATTATTGACTCCTCCTTTTATGAGCTGTGGTTTCCGGAAACCTGATGCTGATGTGACTCCAAGATGGCGCAAAGCACAACTTAAGGATGAAATTGGAAAAGGAACTCCGGATGAAAAATATTCCGAAACGAGTAAGGCTGTTACCAGCAAGAAGGGGGAAGAGCCAAAAGAGAAAGAAGAACAGATTTCAGAAGCTGCAGTTGAAGAAAAGGAGCTAGTGGACAGTAAGCCATCATGTTCCAGGTATTTAGTTTAGTTTAGTTTAGTTTATTTAGATTTGTATGCCGCCCCTCTCCGAAGACTCGGGGCGGCTAACAACAATAAAAAGCAATGTAACAAATCTAATATCTAAAAAACCCCAATTTAAGAGACCAATCATACCAACAAACATACCATGTATAAATTCTATAAGCCTAGGGGGAAGGGAGAAAATCTTTTCAATTCCCCCATGCTTGACAACAGAGGTGGGTTTTAAGGAGCTTGCGAAAGGCAAGGAGGGTGGTGGCAACTCTGATATCTGGGGGGAGCTGGTTCCAGAGGGTCGGGACCGCCACAGAGAAGGCTCTTCTCCTGGGTCCCGCCAAATGACATTGTTTAGTCGACGGGACCTGGAGAAGGCCAACTCTGTGGGACCTAACCGGTCGCTGGGATTCGTGCGGCAGAAGGTGGTCCCGGAGATATATTTAGCTGTATTTGGGGTTTCAGCTTTAGTTTTAGTTATTGGATTTGCACTACTTTGTTTATTGTTGTTGTGAGCTGCCCCGAGTCTTCGGAAAGGGGCGGCATACAAATCTTATATAAATTATATTATTATTTAGGTTATCTTCTTGTTTTGATGGAGGATGGTTTTATAGTTGCATGACTGCTTTATTGTGACATTTTAAATTCATCTACCTATACATGCATTTACAGTAGGTAGGTTTGCAGTCAGAGTTTCCCTTCTCCTAGAAGATGGTTTTGCCACTTTATCTACTTCTGGGACGTAGAGCCCTCTTCTGCCTTCAAAACCATTGTCAATCTTCTCCTGTAACCCTGGAGGTTACCGGAGAAGGTGCTACCAGTCGGCCCAGTTGGACCAAGGTTTGTTAATGAGATTTTACTCCTCCAACACGATGGTATAACAGACAATGATCTTCCATATATTCATGTACATTTGGACAACTTCTCCTCCCACAACCAGGATCAGAAATTGGGGGGAGGGGGGGGAAGACAACAACAGACCTACCCATTGATGGCAAAAGGCAGGACCAGGATTTTGGGGGGGGGGGGGGGGAGGGAGAGACATCCCAACTGTCTGTTGGGGGCAAAAATGGCAGAAATCATGTACACTTTTAAAATTAGCAGTAAAACTAGGAAAACTGAAATCTCTAATTTGAGATCTCAAGTAATGTAGCAAATGTTCTTAAGAAATTTTAAAGGTTTTTTTTTAAACCCACATATTTAAAAATGAGTGTAGTCTGACGTAAAATACTCAGGACCTAAAGCTGAATTTTCTCAATGGAGCTTCCTACAGGTCTGTTGTAAGCCACTTTCTCCCACCTAAGTTATCCAGGTGAGACAGTGAATGGCGCGTTCTCCTTTTGCATAATGCTTTGTGTTTGTATTTGACCAGATCTGTCTCAGAGGATGAGACTCCTATCATTCTCAGTGATGAAGAAATGAACAAACTGGGAGCCAGGATTGTAAAAGCAGAATTGATGGGAAATAAGGTGTGTGATTTATTTTATTAGGGGATTTTTTTTGGTCTTATATTTTAAGCTAACTATGATACAATGGTTTTAAGATTCGTCGTTGTATTCATGTTGAAAGCACCAAGATACTTCTGGGTTAAAAGGTTTTGCTGGTGACATTACCAGGGACACCCAGTTGGGAACTCCTTTCATGTCCTCGTTAATGTTCTGTCGGGCTCTCTGGCAGACTCCTCCCGAAAATTCACAGGTACAAATTTCAGACACACCCACTTTTGAAAATTCAAAACAATGTTCTTTATAATGAAAATTCACTTAAACTAAGCCCTCTTTTGGTATAGCAAAGAGCACTCATCTCCAAACAAACTGGTAATTTTTACAAGCCCCTTATCAGTTCTGTGATACTTAGCTTGCAGCTGTGAGGCAATTCACAGTCCTTCTTTCACAAAGTGAAACACACTTTGCTCTGGTTTAGTTTCAAAGCGGGTGAAAAAGCAGCACACAAAAGGTCAAAGTCAGGAAAGCAGTCACGAAACACAATGATGAGATAATCCTCCACAATAGCCAAACCCACAGGCTGCTATTTATAGCAGCCTCACTAATTACCACAGCCCCACCCAACCACAGGTGGCCTCATTTTCTTTGATAATAATCTCTCAGTTGTTGTTGCCTATGCATCACTCTCCGCATGTGTGGCTGTATCATTAACTCTTGTTCTGAATCCAAGGAGGAGCTAGATAATTGATCTCCTTCTGAGATGTCTGCCACACTCCTCCTCCCTGTCACTCATGCCTTCTTGGTCAGAGGAGCCTTCATCAGCAGATTCCACCGGGGGCAAAACAGGCTTGCAGCATGTGGATGTCTCCCCCACATCCACAGTCCTTGGGGCAGGAGCTGGGCCAGAGCTAACCACAACAGTTAATGAGCCCACCAAAGTGATACCTATTTATCTACTTGCATTTGCACACTTTCATACTGCTAGGTGGGCAGGAGCTGGAACAAACGACAAGAACTCACCCTGGCACACATCAGCAATCGGGTCTCAAACTACCAACTTGCAGATTGTAAACCCAGTATCCTAACCATGTGAGCCACAGTGCTCCACACTTTTAGACTAATTGTGCAACACAGTTCAAATATTATACCTCCAAAGTAATAAAAATGTTAAGTGGTTTTATGAAAATATACTGCTAAAAAAAAAATAAAGGAAACATTTAAACAACAGAATATAACTCCAAGTAAATCAAACTTCTGTGAAATAAAACTGTCCACTTAGCAAGCAACACTGATTGACAATCAATTTCATTTTGTTGTCTGCACATTCAACTTTGTACAGAACGAAGTATTCAGTGGGAATATTTCATTCATTCAGATCTAGGATGTGTTATTTGAGGGTTCCCTTCATTTTTTTTTGAGCAGTGTATTTTATGAATGCTGTATCTTTAGAAGCAACTTTATGCTTGATTTCATAATATTTGATCGACTGCTGATGAACATTCATCAGCTGGAATCAAGGGCTTCTTCTTTGACTTCTTTTTTTTAATTGTCATTGTCATTGTAATTTTATATTGTTGTGAGCTGCCCTGAGTCCTTTGGGATTGGGCGGCATAGAAGTCTGTCTGTCTGTGTCTGTCTGTCTGTCTGTCTGTCTGTCTGTCTGTCTGTCTGTCTGTCTGTCTGTCTGAACGAACGAACGAACGAACGAATAAATAAATAAATAAATAGATAAATAAAATAATGACACTGCGGTTTACATAGCATCAACATTTATTTTATAGGAAAAGCTTGAATAATTATTCAGAGAATATTTTAGCATGAAATGCATTGTACGTTTTTAAAAAAAATTACATTGTGCAATATTTGTTCTGTTTGAAGGATTTAGCGGCAAAACTTCAGTCTCAGCTTGATAAGGCACGCAAGCTAAAGGACAGTGGAGCACAAGCTAAAGCTAGAAAAATTGATACGGTAAGTACGTATGCATGATCTTGCATTCATTTTGGATTAGTGCCTTTGGAAACAAAAAAACCCAAAAGCTTTAATGACAGGTGTGCAGCACCTCAGGCTGTGACACTGTTAAATATAGTTCCTAGCATTGGCAGAGAATACCTGCAAAACAATTAGAAATTATAGTGTGTGGTAAAATGAAGGCAAGCTGTGAAAAGACATTGTTCAGTATCTAGGGTCATTAGAATAATGGCATATCTGATGGCATATATAATTTTAAATAATATAACCATAGATTTACTTATGTCTTGTATTTCAGAGTATATATTGTTAGTTTGCCATAAGCCTGTATAGAGTATACATACAATAATTTTGTCTGCTTTCCTATACATACTGAAAATAATATACATATATGATTAATCATGTGCGTATCCCACCCAGAGATTGTAATTTATTTTATTTTATTTTTATTACCAGAGGAGAAGTTGTGTAAGATTAGGTTAACAACTCTTGAAGCCTTTTTGGCGATGTTGTTGCAGTGGGCTTTGGCACTTAGGTCATTTGATATGAATATTCCAAGGTCTTTTACAGAGTCAATGTTGACTGTAAGGCCTTGTCCATTCAGCTTGTATTTGGTGTTCTGTTTCTTTTTGCCAATCTGTAAGACAGAGCATTTGTTGGTTGAGATTTGAAGTTGCCAGATGTTTGACTATTCTGAGACAAAGTCAAGGTCTTTTTGGAGAGTAATAGTGTTATCGGTAATGTTGAAGAATTTTATATCATCAGCGAAGAGAACGCAGTTGCTTGTGATGTGATTGCAAAAGTCATTTATATAGAGTATGAAGAGTGTTGGTCCACTGTTAACGGGAACAGGATTAGATAGGGCACTCTTTATATTGACAACTTGTAATTGTAAGTAGAAACACCAGGCAAGAAAGAACAGCAAAGTAGAAAGTCCACAAATTTCATGTGTTGCCAAATACTTTCTTTTGGAGATAAGACATAAGAATTTGAATGTTTTTGAATTTTAGTCCCTTCCAGCGTGCTTTTAGGACCAAGTATGAACCACAAATATAAGTAAACTATGATGCACTTCATAGACTATGGCACTTTAAGGAACATTTTTAATAAATCCTCACTCAAAATATACGACAGATTTAGAAAGATACAAGGAACAGTAGAAGTTAAGGAAAGTTGGAGGTACAATGATCTAAAACCACCAAAAAAAGTAAGTTTGGGAATTAATTCTGGACACATGGATACCACTAAAAAGAGAACTTATTTCAAAACTGCAAAACTTACCAGTAAAAATGTGGTGTTCATTCATTATATTATGTGCAATTATAGCAGAGGATGAGTTTACAAATAATAATGTGATTTTTGTTCCACTGAACAAAACTGCAGTATAGAGGTTACCTGTAGGAAGGAGTTATATAAATTCTCGGCTGATCTTAAAAATCGTTACAGCCTCTTTCAAATTAATATAACAATAATTTGGTATTTCCCCCCTCCTTTTTGGCCTTTCTGTGGAAAACTCATCAGAAAGTGTGCTGATTTGATTAAAAAAAGCTCCATTAACCTTGGGAGCTTCTTGTTCATAAGCCAAAATTAATTTATTATCTAAAACACATTAGTTTTTATATTCATTGTCATCTCAAGTGGCACAACCTATCCTGGAGAAGGTTGTAAAATCCACATATTTGGCTTAGTTCCAAAATATAAAATATGTGTTAATTAAATCAAAACTGCTTTTTCCATGATTCAGTGTCATCCAATTAAGAATACTTAAATTTTGAGAAGCAATTATGTAAGAAACTCATCAATATAGCCATACGTGTAATATGGTGTTATAACAAAGGTCTCAAAAATGTATGGAAAAGATTTCATACAAGTAATTACCCAGTTTAAGATGAGTAATTAAGCTGTAGTCCTTAAATAAAGATGTTTGGCTTTCAGCCAATGCATCTGGAGACTATGGATGGTCTTTCAGTTAATTGCAAGTTTGTAATGTGTATGTACATAAGTGCGTTGATTAGATCATTGTGGTTTTTTTAAATTTCTTATTTTTGTGAAAAGTTATATGACAGGACAGGGTAGAACCTTTTTTTAAAATTTGGTGATTGAGATGAGTAAAGGAGGAAACTGATCTTTGCAACAGTTCATTTGAATATTTTTCAAGTTATTATAATACAGTAGTACCTCTAGATACAAGCTGCTCCACATGCGAGTATTCCAAGTTACGAGCCACGAGGGGAGAGAAATTTCTGTTCCAGACCCGAGCTCAAATTCGGGATACGAGCCGAGCGTCCACTAGGTGGCGCAAGAATCCTTGCTTCTGGTTATCTCGGAGGGGAAAAACAAAGTCTAAAGCCATTTGTTCCAGATACGAGTTGTTCGACATACAAGCTCCCTTCTGGAACGAATTAAACTCGTATCTCGTACTACTGTATATTAAATTTATATGGTGCCTTGTGCCAATGACTGGAATATTCTAAATGTATTTTAGAATATATGCAGAATACATTCTGGAAGTTAAGCCTTTTGCTGGTCAGGAATTCATTGACCACCATCTTATGGCTAAAAATGTAAAGGTTTCCCTCCCACATATGTGCTAGCCGTTCCCAACTAGGAGCAGTGCTCATCTCTGTTTCAAAGCCAAAGAGCCAGCACTGTCAGAAGATGTCTCGTTGGTCATGTGGACAGCATGACTAAACAGCAAAGGCACACGGAACACTGTTACCTTCCCATCAAAGATGGTCGCCATTTTTCTAGTTGCATTTATACATGCTTTTGAACTGTTAGGTTGGCAGAAACTGGGACAAGTAATGGGAGCTCACCCCATTATGCAGTGCTAGGGATTCAAACCGCCAACCTTTCTGATCAATAACTCAGTGTCTTAGCCACTGAGCCACCACGTCTCACTTCTTATGGCTAACATAAGACAAGTCCTTAACTTATTCCATACTTTCATGACCTCATTCCCTTTAGATGGGTGGATCATTCTGAATCGAGAGAATTGGGTTTCAGATACTTGAAGACTCTAATGACCAAAGGATGGAAACCATCTACAAGAAAATAGTTTGTCGCAGAATTGCAAATAGAATAGAATAGAATTTTATTGGCCAAGTGTGATTGGACACACAAGGAATTTGTCTTGGTGCATATGCTCTCAGCGTACATAAAATAAAATATACATTTGTCAAGAATCATGTGGAACGACACTTAACGATTGTCATAGGGGTCAAATAAGCAATGAAGAAGCAATATTAATAAAAATCTTAGGATATAAGCAACAAGTTACAGTCATATAGTCAACATGGGAGGAAATGGGCGATAGGAATGATGAGAAAAACTAGTAGAATAGAAGTGCAGATTTAGTAGAAAGTCTGACAGTGTTGAGGGAATTATTTGTTTAGTAGAGTGATGGCGTTCGGAAAAAAACTGTTCTTGTGTCTAGTTGTCTTGGTGTGCAGTGCTCTGTAGCGACGTTTTGAGGGTAGGAGTTGAAACAGTTTGTGTCCAGGATGTGAGGGGTCAGTAAATATTTTCCCTGCCCTCTTTTTGACTCGTGCAGTATACAGGTCCTCAATGGAAGGCAGGTTGGCAGCAAAATAAAATAATAAAAGCTTAGTGGAGGAAATCCTGTTCGGATTAGCTGAGATCATGTTTCTATAACTCAGCTGAATATATGAGGGCATAATTTATCTAGAAATTGCTCTTATCAAAGTTACAATATGGAACTATTTTGACTTTCCAGGGTTACATCATATTCTCAAGAATACTTTAGTAATTATTGCTCAGATTATGTGAAATCAAGTATAGGAAATAATGTCTCTCTGGGTTTAGTTCCAAGTGGGAAAGAGACACTGGATTCATGGAGGTTGCTTGGAATGAAGGTTTAATGGTGGACAGCAGGACCATATGGTCTGAGGTTCCAGGGAAAGGGATCACATGACTTGATGTTGGAGCAGAGAAGGGCGTTGCTGAGAGTCCCTGAGTTTTGTATATCCTCTGTTGGGCCCCACCTTAGCGTTTCCTGTTCCTGTATAAGAAATTCACTCTGATTGGCTGTCAGACCCCCATTGGACCATGCAGGGTGATCTCTGTAGGCTGTTTTTAAAAATTCAAGTTTGGCTGAGTCTTGCTGGACGATGGTGTAATGAAAGGGCTTTGAGCCATTCCTAATATGACTCTGTCTGAAGGAGGTAGATCTTTGTTATGTAGAATAGACTGGCCCGGTTATTAACAAAAGTGGTGGTGGTGGTAGGGGGGGCTGAGTTTCTGTGAGTTTCTACTTCTCTTTTAGGGGAAATATTCTGCCCTTTTAGTATGTATATCCTAAAATATTTCATTCCTCTAGGAGGGGTGGGTGGGTGATTATCTCAATAAAGAAACTCTTCTGCCACCACCACTAAGTAATCAATTGTCATTAAGTAAGGTTTGACGTCTGTTGATGGGATAGAAACATAGAAGACTGACGGCAGAAAAAGACCTCATGGTCCATCTAGTCTGCCCTTATACTATTTTCTGTATTTTATCTTAGGATGGATATATGTTTATCCCAGGCATGTTTAAATTCAGTTACTGTGGATTTATCTACCACGTCTCCTGGAAGTTTGTTCCAAGGATCTACTACTCTTTCAATAAAATAATATTTTCTCATGTTGCTTTTGATCTTTCCCCCAACTAACTTCAGATTGTGTCCCCTTGTTCTTGTGTTCACTTTCCTATTAAAAACACTTCCCTCCTGGACCTTATTTAACCCTTTAATATATTTAAATGTTTCGATCATGTCCCTCCTTTTCCTTCTGTCCTCCAGACTATACAGATTGAGTTCATTAAGTCTTTCCTGATACGTTTTATGCTTAAGGCCTTCCACCATTCTTGTAGCCCGTCTTTGGACCCGTTCAATTTTGTCAATATCTTTTTGTAGGTGAGGTCTCCAGAACTGAACACAGTATTCCAAATGTGGTCTCACCAGTGCTCTATATAGCGGGATCATAATCTCCCTCTTCCTGCTTGTTATACCTCTAGCTATGCAGCCAAGCATCCTACTTGCTTTCCCTACCGCCTGACTGCACTGTTCACCCATTTTGCAGTCAGGCGGTAGGGAAAGCAAGTAGGATGCTTGGCTGCATAGCTAGAGGTATAACAAGCAGGAAGAGGGAGATTATGTCATTGTCATTAAGTAAGGTTTGACGTCTGTTGATGGGATGGATCAGAACTCCCTATCTTGGTCTGTCTCGATTGTTTTCCTCTTCTATTTTCCTTAACTTCGTTAAGTATAATAATTGCTTTCCCTAGTCTATCATTCCAGAGCTTTAGTTGCTTAAAGTATGTGATTTTCTACTTATTGATTACTTTAAGAAAGGAATCAATACTTTTTGATTGGTTATTCCTGCCATTCCTGCTATTCTTAATAACGTATTCCAAGTGCGTAATCCAAAAGTGTTTTCCAGTTTTCTTTTGGCATTCTTATAGTTCAGCTTCACGGCCATACGTTAACGCTGGAGAGGCCATTAGTTTAACAATTTCTGCCTTTACTGTCATAAGAAATGTCTGTGACCTTAACTTAACTGTAGGTAGTGCTTATTTAGCAATCACATTTGGGACTGTCAGTTTGATCATTAAATGAGGCAGCTGCTAAATAAAACCGTACTTATGATTTTGGCTTCCCTTTGCTTTCCACACCTGTGAAGGTCACAAATGTGAAGATTGTTTGCAAAATCACATTTTTTATAACCGCAATTGCCAAATGAGGTAGTCGCTAAACAATGACTACCTGTATTGCTTTTCTTTCTAGAATTTATTCTCCAGCACATTTGTCAGCTTCAATTTTGAGCCTTAAAAAAAACTATTGTCTTCGCTTATTCACTGCCATCTATTCACTAGTGTAGGTTGTTATTAACTATTTTTCTCGGTAGCGGCATTAACCCATTTTTTTTTCCATTTTCCATTTTTAGTTTCATAAAAAAATGCTCTAAATTATTTCATTTTGGGTAACAAAGTAATACTTGCACATCCCAAAACTCCATTTAGAAAAAAAATAGAATTTTCTTTCGAGCTTTATATCTTCCAATCTTGTCATTCTTCTACTATAACTATGTAAATTAAACAAATGTAGGGGAAATTGTGCATCCTTGCTTTACTCCTTTGCATATTCTGAACCACTTGGTTTTTCCAATTTCAGTTCTCATAAAAGCTCCTTATTCATTGTAAAATTGGTCAGCAGAATAATCAATCAGTTCTGGCACATTCATTAGCTTTAATGTGTTGTACATGATCTTATTTTAGCTAATTAATTTCATGTGCTTTTCTGAAATCTTTGGGTAAATGTAGTATTTTGCTGCTTTGTGAGATCTTAAGCAAAACTTTACTAGTATGAGGAATGATATTGGTGTATTTACCTGCATTCTCCTTTTTCAGTTTAAATCCCAAGCTGTTTTTGATTTTGGCCTCATACTTCTGACTAGCAAAATTAATGGGGAAACAAGATTCAATTAACAATCGTGTTGGTAATTTAGCGACTACAAGAATTCACTTAAGAAATGTAGCAAGAAAAGCCGTAAAATGAGGCAAAACTCACTTAACAAATTAGCAACATAAATTTTGGGCTCAATTGTGGCTGTAAATTGAGGACTACCTGTACCCCCTTATTGGAGTACATATTATTATTATTATTATTATTATTATTATTATTATTATTATTATTATTATTATTTATTAGATTTGTATGCCACCCCTCTCTGTAGACATAACAAACAAACATACATATTCACACATGTAATATATGCGTGTGTGTATAAGTATGTATTATACACTGCTCAAAAAAAATAAAGGGAACACTTAAACAACACAAAATCAAATTTCTGTGAAATCAAACTGTCCACTTAGGAAGCAACACTGATTGACAAGTGTTGTGCACATTCAACTTTGTACAGAACAAAATATTCAATGAGAATATTTCATTCATTCAGATCTAGGATGTGTTATTTGAGTGTTCCCTTTATTTATTTATTTTGAGCAGTATATATCTATATATATTAACTTCCTTTGTAGCTTTCCATACTAACGCTGCATTACTATCACTATTAGTCTTCTCACCGTTCTTATCATTCATCTCCTCGTACTCATGACTATATGATTAACATGTTGCTTGTATCCTTATGATTTATATTAATATTGTTTTCTGATTGCTTACTTGCGCTCTATGACAATCATTAAATGTTGCACCTCATGATTCTTGATGAATGTATCTTTCCTTTTCTTTTATGCACACCGAGAGCATATGCACCAAAGACAAACTCCTTGTGTGTCCAATCACACTTGGCCAATAAAGAATTCTATTCTATCCTATTCGTCCCGAGTATTCCTACCACAAGCTGTAAATTGTCTTACGAGTTCTTTGGTCTTAAAAAGATCTTGTGTTCCTGTTCTGTTGTATTCTTTGGTTGACATTTTAGATTGCTCCTGATTGATTTTGAAACTATGCATTCAGTTGTCACATGTGCTTTTTGTTGCCTAAGACTTTCATCTTCTCTCTTGTTCTGTCTATCATAATAGCTTCCTTTGAAATTCAGAGCCTCTTTCAGCGCCTGCCTCAGATTTTGGTGATGTTTCTTATCTCTTTCTCTACCCTTTCAGGCTGATGTTTGCAAAGGAAAACATGCATACTAAGTCCTAGCATAGATTTTACAATATAAAGATGTTCAAATTTCACAAATTGGGAAAGAGAATATTCTGCAGAATCCTGGACCATTTGGTTCCCCTCTGGACCATGCTGAAGTTTTTACTGATTGTAACATTCCACACGGCTGCGTTGACCCTGGATTTAATGAAGCACAGTGGATGTGCTTCATTAAGTCCAGTGGGTAGGAAAAGCAAGTAGGGTGCTTGGCTGCATAGCTAGAGGTATAACAAGCAGGAAGAGGGAGGTTGTGATGCCGCTATATAGAGCGCTGGTGAGACCACATTTGGAGTACTGTGTTCAGTTCTGGAGACCTCACCTACAAAAAGATATTGACAAAATTGAATGGGTCCAAAGACGGGCTACAAGAATAGTGGAAGGTCTTAAGCATAAAACGTATCAGGAAAGACTTAATGAACTCAATCTGTATAGTCTGGAGGACAGAAGGAAAAGGGGGGACACGATCGAAACATTTAAATATGTTAAAGGGTTAAATAAGGTTCAGGAGGGAAGTGTTTTTAATAGGAAAGTGGACACAAGAACAAGGGGACACAATCTGAAGTTAGTTGGGGGGAAAGATCAAAAGCAACATGAGAAAATATTATTTTACTGAAAGAGTAGACGTGGTTGGTAAATCCACAGTAACTGAATTTAAACATGCCTGGGATAAACATAGATCCATCCTAAGATAAAATACAAAAAATAGTATAAGGGCAGACTAGATGGATCATGAGGTCTTTTTCTGCCGCCAGTCTTCTATGTTTCTATGAATACCAGCAGATGACATGGCTCCCCAAATCAACACAGACTGTGGAAACTTTTGCATCTCATTTGGAAACCAAGAACCCAGAGTATGGAGGAAGAATGGAAAGTCACACACTGCAAGATGCTTGAGTTCCAGTGTAACATTTCCACAGTCTGTGTTGATTTGTCCACACCCTTTGAATTTCTGAATGAGATTCATTTCCTTCACACTTGCAGAGCTCTATTAGTCTTCTATTTCTACTGTGGATTGCTCTTAGCTCGCCTTTCCTCCTTTTTCAATCACTGGCAAAGAAGGCTTCATCAGGAACTCACACCATTACTGGTGTAGCTCTCAGAATATTGAAGCTATTGACCCCTCCCATCACACCGGGATTACAATCCTCAGAAGATAATTTGCATTATTTGCATCTGATGCCTTGTTGCTAAACTGCTTGCAAGCAAAGGAGTTGGAAAAATTAAAAAAAAGGAGGAGCTTTTTTTGTCCTTTCCAGCTACCTTTGCATATAATCTGGGAGTTCTCACATTTTGCCCCAAATTTAATTTTCCTTCTCAGCGTATAATATATACTGCTAAAACCTCAAAAGTTTTATCTCACCTACCTTTTGTGTGGCTGTTTTTCAAGCTTGATTTTTTTTTAAAAAAATTAATTTTAATTTCATCTACGAGACCGCCTTCTGCCGCACGAATCCCAGCGACCAGTTAGGTCCTACAGAGTGGGCCTCTTCCGGATCCCGTCAACAAAGTCGTTTGGCGGGGCCCAGGGGAAAAGCCTTCTCTGTGGCGGCCCCGGCCCTCTGGAACCAACTCCCCCCGGAGATTAGAATTGCCCACACCCTCCTTGCCTTTCGTAAGCTCCTTAAAACCCACCTCTTCCATCAGGCATGGGGGAACTGAGATATTCTTTCCCCCTAGGCCTTTGCAATTCATGTATGGTATGTTTGTATGTATGTATGTTTGGTTTTACAATAAGGGTTTTTAGTTGTTTTAGTATTGGATTTACATGCTGGTTTTTGTTACTGTTGTTAGCCGCCCCGAGTCTACGGAGAGGGGCGGCATACAAATCCAATAAATAAATAAATAAATGAATGAATGAATGGATGAACTTTACTCAGCCCCTCTCCTTTATACAGTAGTCTCAAATTGTTTATCTTAATTTTGGCTGTCCCATTTTATTCTGTGTGCCTTGGTGTTAACCTACTTGGCTGCATGAATAATAATATATGCATTCATATTTGCAGTAATTCATTGATTAAGTCAATTTTCGATCACTTGAAATAATCCAGTTTGTCAGTTTTTGGCAATCTTAAGATCTTCCAAATCCCCCAACCAGCAAGACATCTTAAAATTGCCAAATTGAGAAACACTAGTCTAAACATTTCCATTCCTGTCTGCCTGTTAATGCTGTATGACTTCTTTATCTAAATATTGATGTTTTTTGTTGATACTGGATCTGGATTAATCTAGTTTAGTTTCTGTATAGAGAACTACATTTATCTTGCACCCTATTGGACCTGGGTGTATGTTTTTCATTAGCTCAGCTTGTGTTATGTTTGTCCTTAAGAATCATTTTCCCCCCCCTTTCCTCCCCTCTCTGTGACAGAGCTATTCTTAAAATTTTATTAATTACCCAATAAATATTGAAAAACAGGTCCATTTTAATGAGATAGTGACCTCATGCAATCAGTCTGCTTTGCTCAGCTGTGTGTTGTGTTCCAGTTTCATTGCATTGTGGAGCCTTTTCTGCTTCTGATGTGAAATTACCTAAAAGTATACAGTATCTTACTTGGCATGCCATCCATCGAGGCTGTTTCTAGAGCAGTGTTTTTCAACCAGTGTGCCGTGGCACACTAGTGTGCCGCGAGACATGGTCAGGTGTGCCGCGAAGCTCAGAGAGAGAAAGAAAACAAGAGAAAGAAAGAGAGAGAAAGAAAGAAAGAGCAAGAGAGAAAGAAAACAAGAGAGAAAGCAAGCAAGAGAGAGAAGGAAAGAAAGAGAGAGAGAAAGAGAACAAGAGAGAAAGAAAGCAAGAGAGAGAGCAAGAGAGAGAAAGAAAGAAAGAGAGAGGGAGGGAGGGAAGGTGGGAGAAAGAAAGACATAGAGGGAGGGAGGGAGGGAGAAAGAGCAAAAAAGAGGAAAGAAGGAAGAGAGAAAGAAAGGGATGGAGAGAGAGAAAAAGAGGGAGAGAAAGAGGGAGAGAGAAATAGAGCGAAAGGAAGAGAGAATTTTTTTTGTCCAAACTTTTTTTAGCCGCCCCCCTCCCCTCAATGTGCCCCATGGTTTTGTAAATGTAAAAAATGTGCCGTGGCTCAAAAAAGGTTGAAAACCACTGTTCTAGAGGTAGGAAGCTTGTAGAATTAAAATGCAGGAATTGGTGGTAAAGTTTCTACTATGTAATCTCTATATACAATTGATATAAATATACACAGTACTGGACTAATCAAATACATATGGTATATGTACAGAGTATGTGCAGCATGCAAAGAAACATTTTTATGTGATTGTTCTGATGCCAAAAGAAGTAACTCTGATGCTTTTACAATCATGTTTTGATCAGTTAAGGTTTTTTTTAAACATATGATAGTCTTTCAGATTTAATTAAAGAAGACTTGCTGATTTGACATTTGAGACTGGGCCCAGTGTTCCCTCTAATTTTTTTCGGGGGTGGGCGGAAAAGTATAGTGTCTGAGCGGCAGTCCCTTCGGGACTGGGCAGCACAGAAATAATAAATAAATAAATAAATAAACAAACAAACAAACAAATAAAAAACCCACCCTGTTTTGCCTCAGAGAATTTCAAAATAAAATACTGTGCTGTGTGTCTATAACAGTGAGCTCATAATAGGGCAACTCCATCAATATCAAAATGCCACTTAATTAGTTGAGCTAGTTTCAAACTAGATTTTGATTTTCTTTCTCTCTTCCTTACTCCCATTCTTTTTCTTTCTCTTTTCCTTCCTCTCTTTTTTCTATCTGTTTCTCTCTCTTCCTCTCTCTCTCCTTCCCTCTCACTCTTTCCCTCTCGGCTTCTGGGCAGGTTTGGAAAACTCTGAGTTGATGATGATTTTTAAGTGAGCCATGGCTCACTGCTCAGCTTAGAGGGAACTATGACTGGGCCAGTGCTTTACTAAAAGTGAAACTAGTTGCAAGGAGGCAAACTGCTGTATCTGAGAGGCAGATTTTTATTTTCTGCTGAACTGGATGCAAGGAGATGAGTCGATAACTCTAAATGTCTGTAGAATGTTCAAATTATTAGACTTATATTTTATTTATTTATTTTATTTATTTTTTAATTTTATATCGACAAACATACAAACAACATTAAACATTAAAACTTATTTATAGACATAATGACTAATATCTTACAATTCTGTTTTAAATACCTTATGTTCCCTTAATACTAATTCCCTTTCTTTTTCCCCCCCTATCCAGTTATACAGTTTCTCCCACACTCTATAGTAGTCATAGTTCCCTCTAAGCTGAGCAGTGAGCAATCGCTCACTTAAAAATCATCATCAACTCAGAGTTTTCCAAACCTGCCCAGAAGCCGAGAGGGAAAGAGTGAGAGGGAAGGAGAGAGAGAGGAAGAGAGAGAAACAGATAGAAAAAAGAGAGGAAGGAAAAGAGAAAGAAAAAGAATGGGAGTAAGGAAGAGAGAAAGAAAATCAAAATCTGGTTTGAAACTAGCTCAACTATTTAAGTGGCATTTTGATATTGATAGAGTTGCCCTATTATGAGCTCACTGTTATTTTGAAATTCTCTGAGGCAAAACAGGGTGGGTTTTTTACTTATTTGTTTGTTTGTTTGTTTGTTTGTTTGTTTGCTTGCTTGCTTGCTTGCTTATTTATTTATTTATTTATTTATTTATTTATTTATTTATTTATTTATTTATTTATTTATTTATTTATTTATTTATTATTTCTGTGCCGCCCAGTCCCAAAGGGACTGCCGCTCAGACACTATACTTTTCCGCCCACCCCCCCAAAAAATTAGAGGGAACACTGATAGTAGTTCTTATTTTGTTTGTTCTATATTTCATACGTTAGTTTACTTAATTTAGCGCAGTCTAACATTTTCTTAATCACCATCTCTTCGTTTGGTATTTTTTCTTCTTTCCAGGTTTGTGCAAATGCCAATCTTGCTGAAGTTAATATGTGTGTTATTAGGTAATAGTCTTCTTTGCTGTGTTGGCCTCTAATTATTCCTAATAAATACATTTCAGGTTTTGTTTCTAATTTGTATTCCAATATTTCTTCCAGCCAGGTCTGAGTTCTAATCCAAAATTTCCTTGCTTCTGGACATAACCACCAAATATGATAATATTTTCCAATGTTTGTTTTGCACTTTCAGCCTTTGTTACTTATACTAAGCGTGCTGGGGCATAATGCCATTGGTAAAACATTTTATATAGATTTTCTTTATATGGTATAGACAGTGTCATCTTATAATTTATTTTCCATAGATTTTCCCAATCATCTATTTGAATTGAGTAGCCAAAATTTGTCATCCATGCTATCATATTATGTTTGACTATTTCTTCTATATTTTCATAATTTAATAAATAATTATACATTTTAGTGATGAATTTTTTATCTGGGCCTGTTAAAATTTTGTATTAGACTTATATTTTAAAGGATGCTTTATTATTCTAGACAACAAAATGAAGAAGCTTTTTAAAATAAATGCTTGATCTGAAGAGGCCCAATGGTATTGCGTCTTCTTTTAAATAGCAGAGAATAACTATAGTTCCAGAAAGCCATATCAATTTTAAAGTTATGTAAAAGTATAATCTGAAATGTAACAGTGTTCTTAAGATAAGGCAGCTGAGTTAAACCTTGACTTAGTCATGTTTGAAGTAGACCTTTTTAAATAGTTGGGAGGAATTAGTGTGACTACATTTAAGAAAACTTTCGGGCATTAATATACTGCCATAATGTACATTTCTCCAATTCTTTGCTATTTCTATGAGTCAGGCACACAAGCACAGAAAAACATAGCAAACAATATATATCATCTGTACAGTTTGCTATTTGCTGGGAGGCAAATTGCTGGGAGGCAGAGACAGAATTTTTTTTCTTGTTTTCCTCCCGCGAACTAAGGTACATCTTATATTCCGGTGCATCTTATACTCTGAAAACTACGGTAATTTTGGCCATCTAGTCATTTAAATGGGACTAGATCCCAATTAGGATTTGATTTGATTTGATTTGATTTGAATGCCGCCCCCTCTCCGGAGACTTCGGGCGGCTAACAGCAATAATAAGACGCGTACAATAATAATCCAATATTAAAAACCCATTAATATAAAAACCAAACATACAGACAGACATACCATGCATAAAATTGGAAAGGCCTAGGGGGAAAGAGTATCTCAATTCCCTCATGCTGAGTTTTAAGTAGCTTACAAAAGGCAAGGAGGGTGGGGGCAATTCTAATTTTGGGGGGGAGTTGGTTCCAGAGGGCCGGGGCCGCCACAGAGAAGGCTCTTCCCCTGGGTCCCGCCAAGCGGCATTGTTTAGTTGACGGAGAAGATCCACTCTGTGGGACCTAACTGGTCACTGGGATTCGTGCAACAGAAGGCGGTCCCTGAGATAGTCTGGTCCGGTGCCATGAAGGGCTTTAATGAGTTAATCTCACAAGCTACCTTTTGGTGAATGAATGTTTTGTAGGTACCCAAGCCTAGCAGAGCAGCATTTTCATGAAAAATTGCAAGTCCATTTCTTTGTGGCAGTGACTTTATTAAAGTACTCATGACATATGAACATGAATTCCAAAGAAATTCATGCTGTCTTTTCCCTAAATGTCTACATCATTTATGTCATTTAAAAATGTAACTCTGTGGGTTGTTTAGATAGTCTGAATTAGTTGACAATTGAGAGAAGAGATGTTGGGAATTCAACATTTGGAAGGAGACAGATATTTGTCTTTGATTTGCACAATTTTTTAGACATGTTTAGAAAAACATCTGCCACTATTCTTGAGCAAAATATAAATAGTAAAATAAGCTCCTGATATGGATAAGCTCGTCTGAAAGTAATTTATGAAAGAGCTACCCTGAAATTTGAATGAGACTTTTTGATTGACAAATATTTTAGACTACAGTTATTTGCATATCTTATGGCATATTTCATTGACATACTTCAGAATTAATAGATAATTTAAAGATACCTATGTATACCAATGTTATATGGAAAATTGTTGTCCAATAGCAACATATTTTTTGAGTGGGACTATTAACAATACTGACATATGCAAGTTATGAGGGATTTGTCGCATTAGATGCTGCATGGAATTCAATTTTATACATTGTTAGTGAGAAATTCTCATAGTTTGTTGGGATAGTTATATAAAGTAGTCCTTTAAAATAGTAGTTATATAAAGAAAAGAATTTATATAAAGAGAATATCAGAGTCCTTTTGGACCATGTATGAAAAACCTTTGTCCCAACAGCAGTGAACAATACATAAGCAAAATGCTTTAGTAAAAGTATTATAAAACATCTACAGGGCATGAGATATTTGTAATACTACATCTTTCAAAGGCTCCAGGGAATTCAGTTGCATGGCAAGAAAGAAAATTCATTATTTTAAAAACAAATGGGTAAATACTGTTGATGGCAATATCAATAATTATTTTTTATTAGTATAAACTACTGTATTCATTTTCAGGGACTCTTCCTAGTTGAAGTATAACATTTAGAACTTAAAGCATGTCCCATATCTGGAAATAATACAAAATATTGCTTCGTAGTTGACAAGAAATACAGTGGTACCTCTACTTAAGAACTTAATTAGTTCCATGACCAGGTTCTTAAGTAGAAAAGTTCTTAAGTAGAAGCAATTTTTCCCATGGGAATCAATGTAAAAGCAAATAATGCGTGCAAACCCATTAGGAAAGAAATAAAAGTTTGGAATTTGGGTGGGAGAGGAGGAGGAACAAGAGGAGGAGGACAGTCGCTGCTGAAGGAAGAAGGTGAGGTGAGGGGAATTTAAAAAAGTCCAAAACTTTAAGGCTTAAAAAAAAAAAAAGAGGGACTCTGAGGCAGTGAGGAGAAGCACGTGCCCAAGGTTCGACAAACCCAGGCGCCTGGTCGCCAGTGGCGCCTAGAAAATGTTGTCTGGCGCCTAGAAAATGTTGCCTGCTGTACTGTATGTCAGCGTTTCCCAACCGGTGTGCCGCCTGGGCAGGGCGCTGCGGTGCCTCTGACCTCTCCGCTCCTGCCCGATGCCGCGGTTTCTGGCGCTCTCCTGCTGGGTCCCAAAGAAGGCAGGCAGGAAGGAGAGCTCCATTCTTCGCGCCTTTTTCCCGCCTTCCTTCTTTGGGGCCCAGCAGGAGAGCGCCAGAAACCGCGGCATCGAGCAGGAACCGGGAGGTCGGAGGCACCGGCACGGCAGCGCCCGCCCAGCTGAAGGTTCCCTGTCGTCATCGGCAAGTGTCCTTTGGGGCCGGGCGGGAGGGCACTGGCGGTGGGGGGGGGGGCCGCGGCTGCAGCGGCACAGGCAGTCGCGGGGAGATGGCGGGGGGAGCGGGGGGCGGCTAAAGCGGCCCCGGGCACCGTTCCCTGTACGCTTTTCCAGGGGCGCGCAGGGAGCCGCGGCCACCCGCCCGCCTACCGGATTTCCCTCCGCGCGGCTGGGGAGGTGGATTCGCCGCCCCCGCCAGCCCGATCTCCCTCCAGTGGCTGGTGACGTAGTTCTACCGCCCTCGCCAGCCTGATCTCCCTCCGTGGGGGGGTGGGGGCGACGAACCGACGACCGGGGGCTGTCCGTCCGTGTTGGGTGGTGCAGGGCAGGCACAGGCAGCCCCAGGGGAGAACAAGGGAGGGAGAGAAAGGAAAGAGAGAGTAAGGGAGGGAGAGAAAATTGAATGAAGGAGGGAGAGAAAGAAAGAGTAAGAAGCAGAAAGGATAGAGAAAAAGGAAGAGAAAGGGAGGGGGAGAAAGGAAAGAGGGAGGAAGGGGGGGAGAGAAAATTGAATGAAGGAGGGAGAGAAAGAAAGAGTAAGAAGTAGAAAGGATAGAGAAAAAGGAAGAGAAAGGGAGGGAGAGAAAGGAAAGAGGGAGGAAGGGGGGGAGAGAAAATTGAATGAAGGAGGGAGAGAAAGAAAGAGTAAGAAGTAGAAAGGATAGAGAAAAAGGAAGAGAAAGGGAGGGAGAGAAAGGAAAGAGAGAGAAAGGGAGAGAAAGGGAGGGAGAGAAAATTGAATGAAGGAGGGAGAGAAAGAAAGAGTAAGAAGTAGAAAGGATAGAGAAAAAGGAAGAGAAAGGGAGGGGGAGAAAGGAAAGAGGGAGGAAGGGGGAGAGAAAGAAGATATGAAGGAGGGAGAAAAAGAAAGAGAGATAGGAAGGAAAGAGGGAGAGAAAGGAATGAGAGAGAAAGGGAGGGAGAGAAAGGGAATGAAAGAGGGAGAAGGGGTGAGAGATAGAAAGGATAGACAGAAAGGGAGAGAAAGGAAAGAGAGAAAGGGAGGGAGAGGAAGGAAAGAGATGAGAGAGGAAGGAGGAGACAGAGGGGGTGAAAGCGATGTCAGGTGGAGACTCGGCAAAAAACCAAGTTTGCTTAAAAAAAATTCTGGCTCCTAAATTTTTTGGCTGGCTCCTAGATTCTGAACAACTTTGTCGACCCCTGCACGTGCCTCCCGTACACCTGGGGTGAGGCTGCCTCCCATAGGGTGCGCCAGAGAGAGAAACCCAGGGGGAATGTCAGGAAACTGACCGGGCCTTTATGCTGCTCTCAAATTTCCTGGGAAATTTTTCCGGGCTCTGATTCTTAAGTAGAAAATTGTTCTTAAGAAGAGGCAAAAAAATCTTGAACACCTGGTTCTTAACTAGAAAAGTTGTTAAGTAGAGGCTTTCTTAAGTAGAGGTACCACTGTATTAACTTTTCTAAAAAATAAAATGCTAATGCAAAAAGTATGATTAATCTTTTGTGCATCAGGAGAGAGATTGTTGCAGTTCAAAATATAACAAGGGCAAAATGTGCAGCTCTGCAGTTTTTCCCCGCACTTCTTTATTATTGCTGTGTTGGTTTTTCTGAAGAATATAATTAAGTCCTTAGAGCTTTGATACTTCCATAACTATAGAACTTTTTGGTCTTAGAATTTTCAGGGGGTGGGCTGTCATTTAGTAGCAGAGCAGATGTGAGTTCAACACATTGTTTATTTGCCTGAAAATGACTTGAATGGAGATTTATTTCAAAGAATATCAAAGTTGACAAAGTCAGTTTTAATGTGCCCAATTTTGATGACATTCCCCTTATTAGAGATAATTTAATCAATTAACAGACAGTGAGCTGCTGCTTCTCTAATGACTGAGAGAGAAGTTTATATTCTGCTCTTAATTTCTGTTTCCAAAGCTTATAAATTGAAATATGCGCTTGCATCTTATGGAGGCCTCTATTAATGCAATTAAGTTGAAAAAATCATTTCAGGTTAATTCGGTTTTATGTAGTGACAGGAGCTTTCATGGAAGACCAGGATAAGCATGCTTAAATGATATATATGTAATAAAAGAGATAAAGGTTGCAACATTTTGACATAGCTGTAAATGTTGAAGAATAAGGAAAGGGTGATTCCTGATCATTTTCATAGGTGGAGTGGGAAAGAAACATTTCTTTTATTCTTTTTAGCACTCATAATTTTGTGACTTACTTTGCACATTAAATTAAAAGCCAGTTTGTTATAATATTTAAAGCATGGGACTAGAGGCCTCTGGACAGTATAAGTTCCAGCTTAGGTGTTAAGTCCCTAGATCAGGCCCCCCCAACCTTTTGGTACTCATGGATCACCAAGATCATCCTTTTAAATCCCGCAGACCACCAATTCATAATTTTAAGTCCCACAGACCACTAATATGATTTTTTAAAAGATAAATACATTTGTAAAAATAATGATCAGAGAACTTCCATTTTATTAATTTGAAGTACAGTGATCCCTCGAGTATCGCGAGGGTTACGTTCCAAGACCCCTCGCGATACTCGATTTTTCGCAATATAGTGGTGCGGAAGTAAAAACACCATCTGCGCATGCGCGCCCTTTTTTCCATGGCCGCGCATGCGCAGATGGTGTTTTTACTTCTGCACCTGGGAAGACCCAGGGAAGGTTCCTTCCGCCGCCCAGCAGCTGATCTGCTCGGCAGCGCCGCAGCAGCGAGGAGCCGAAGATCGGGGTTTCCCCGCCGCCCACGCAAAGGGGAAACCCCGATCTTTGGCTCCTCGCTGCTGCCGCGCCCGCCACTTGTCCGCCCGCCGCTTGTCCGCCCGCCGCTTGTCCGCCCGCCGCTTGTCCGCCGCCTGCCTGCCCGCCTGCCCGCCGCTTGTCCGCCCGCCGCTTGTCTGCCCGCCGCTTGTCCGCCTGCCGCTTGTCCGCCCGCCGCTTGTCCACCCGCCGCTTGT
This sequence comes from Erythrolamprus reginae, assembly GCF_031021105.1. NCBI lineage: Eukaryota > Metazoa > Chordata > Lepidosauria > Squamata > Dipsadidae > Erythrolamprus > Erythrolamprus reginae. The sequence goes on along the minus strand of NC_091953.1, from coordinate 19,407,285 downwards.
CCGCCGCCTGCCTGCTCGCCTGCCCGCCGCTTGTCCGCCCGCCGCTTGTCTGCCGCCTGCCTGCCCGCCTGCCCGCCGCTCGGTGCACGAGAGAGGGAAAGTGAGAAAAAGAGGGAGAGCAAGAGGGGGAGAGATAGAGAAAGAGAGAGAAGGAAAGAAAGAGATGAGAAAGGAAGGAAGAGAGTGAGAGAGAGGAAGAGAGAGAGAGAGAAGAGTGGAGTATTTTTTAATTAATATTTTCTGAAAAATCGCGATATAGCGTTTCGCGAAGATCGAGATCGCGAAACTCGAGGGATCACTGTACACCTATTTAACATAACGAAATTATAAATGCTTATTTAATTATAACAAAATATTTAAGGGTTGTTTGTTTCAAAATTATTAAAGGTAGTGTGATTACTACAAAAAAGATTTACTTAGTTGGGAAAGTACAAATCCTTAGCTTAGAAAAGAGGCTTAATTCAATTTCCAGATTCTCTTGGAAAGTTTTGACCAAATTAATCCTAATGCAAATTATATGCTTTTAAACCTAATCTCGATCCCACACTGAGTAGAGCAGAGGTCTTCAAACTTGGCAACTTTAAGACTTGTGGACTTCAACTCCTAGAATTCTCCAGTCAGCTATGCTGGAGTAGAGAATGGTAGATCAGTTTTTTCCTCCACAGAAAGATCACATGATAGTAGATGAACCCAAAAACTGGCATATATTACAAAGATTGGTTGGGCTCTGATGGGGGTGTAGTTTTCGTTTTCCATGATATTTTCCCATCAGCTCAAGATAACGTTTCATGTCAATCACAAAAAAACCCCTGGCCTAAATTAATTGGTCTGTAACTTTGAAGTTCAATGAACTGCTGCTTGGTCTTTTAAAGATTATAGAGAATAATGTATACAATACATGTCCAATAAGTTAAAATATTTTCAAACCTATTCATAATATCAGCACTTAGTGAATGAAATTATACCAAACAGGTCATTTGTATATGTAGTAGAGTATAGATTTTGCTCTTGGAAGTGTCTTGATTCTGTATTTATTTTAGTAGAAAAAATATTTTTAATTTTCTGGATTGTATCAGTTCTGTTTAAATGACAAATTTAATATATAACAATTGTTGAGTTTATAAATTAAGGTATGACACCTGCTCCACTGATTGTTAACTTTCTCTGTTTTATTTATTTATTTTTTATTTGTTTGTTTGTTTAATTAATTAATTAATCCTATCTTTATATAGAAAACTGGTTTTCAAGAAGACCATGAAGCGATCTTGGTGAGAACTGATAAATGTGGCAGAACATGGCCAGTTAATATTCCAGAAGAAACATTGGATCATGTAGGCAGAAGGAAGAAGAATCAAATGGTGAGTGTTATAAATCTTCTTATTAGTATATACAGTAATACCTCGTCTTACGAACCTAATTGGTTCCCGGGGGAGGTTCGTAAGGCAAAAAGTTTGTAAGACGAAACATGGTTTCCCATAGGAAACAATGTAAAATGAATTAATGCGTGCAAGAAAAAAAAACGCAAAAAACCGCTACCGCCTGGCTGTCACCTTTTGAAACAGCTGGGCGCTTCTCAGCGTTCTCCCAATGCCGAACCCGGAAGTTCGGCAAAAGTTCGGGTTTGGGTGGCCGCCGAGAAGCCCCGCCGCCCGGCTGTCACCTTTTGAAACAGCCGGGGGGCTTCTCGGTGTCCTCCCGAACCCGAACGCCAAACCCAAACTTTTGCCGAACTTCCGGGTTTGGCGTTCGGGAGGCTGCCGAGAAGCCCCGCCGCCCGGCTTTGGTTGGTCCATTTTGAATAGAAATCCCTTATACATCCCTGTTTTTGGCTTCCCTTTGAAGGAATGATTTGTAAAATTGTTCTAAGAAAAATAAAGCTATCTTTAAGATACTTTTCTACAATTTTGAACAGCTTTTTCCAGATGCCCATTTTGTTGATTATATCAAATTATATTTTATACTCCATACGTTCTATCAATTTACGTTTTGTTGAAACTGATTTTCTGAATAGGATGTCCTTAACGTATGATCATGTTGGAACCAGAAAATTCATCATTGAACAGCAGGCTAATTAAGTGAGGTATCATGGGACTACACCAAATTTTATGACTCCCTTTCCCCATGGTTGTTAAGTGAATCACCATGATCATTAAGTGAGACATTTCCTGCTGGCTTCCCCATGGACTTTGCTTGTTGGAAAATGGCTGGAAAGGTTGCAAATTACAGCCATGTTATCCACAGGATGCTCCAATCGTTGTAAAAGCGATCCAGTTGCCAAGTGCTGAAGTCATGATCATGTGGCTCCGAAGGTGTCTCAATAGTCATAACTTTAAGGATGGGTTGTAAATCAGATTTTTCAGCACCATCTTAAGTTCTGACCATTATTAAACGAATGATCTTTTAGTCAAGGTCTACCTATAATTTCAGATGTTGGTTTGTGATAGCATAATTCATAACATTTTTCATGGGTGTCAGACCGAAGCCATCGTTTTGAGATGGAGACTTTGGCCTACCATAAGCTAGAACAGTGATGGCGAACCTATGGCATGGGTGCCACAGGAGGCACATGGAGCAATATCTGCTGGCACGCGAGCCGTTGCCATAGCTCAGCTCCGACATGCATGTGTGTGCCAGCCAGCTGATTTTTGGCTTTGGGTTTGTTTTAAAATAAGTTGGCAATCATATCAACAACCTTTATTTTCTGATATTATTAGATCCCTACTCATGTGAATAAGGAAAGAATCCGATATTTTCAAGATGATGATCATTTGGACCTGAAGGATTTGATTAGGAATGAAAAGATGAGTACGTCAGAGGATCAAAATAAGCTTTTCATGAGAATGGCATCAAAGGTAAGAATTGACAGTCTGAATCCTTACTAAAAGTACATTTTTAGTGTTTTAATTTTTTATAAAGTCTTTCGTATACAGTGATACCTTGTCTTACAAACTTAATTGGAAGGGAGCATCAGTGAAATTGCAGCATCGCAAAAACACCAAAGTCCTCGAAACCCCACCTCCGGACTTCTGTATTTTTGTGATGCTGCGATTTCACTGAGGCTCCCCTCGCTGGGAAACCCCACCTCCGGACTCCCATTGCCAGCAAAGCACCCATTTTTGCACTGCTGGGATTCCCCTGCTGGGATTCCCCTGCAGCATCACAAAAACACAGAAGTCCGAAGGTGGGGTTTCCCATGGAGGGGAGCCTCAGAGAAATCCCAGCAGCGCAATAAACGGGTGCTTCACTGGCAACGGAAGTCCGGAGACAGGGCATCCCAGCAGTGGCGGTGGGTTTGTAAGGTGAGGCAAAAAAATCTTAAACCCTGGGTTTGTATCTCGAAAAGTTTGTATGACTAGGCATTTGTAAGACAAGATATCACTGTATTCTAAGATGTCTTTAGAGACTTAAGTTAGAGTTTAATTTTGAGAAAATCAGCTTAGTAGTGTAATATTTTAGATAACAGGGCTTTCATTTAATAGATTATATAAAGAAATTTCATTTTTAAGAACAAGAATATCAATTGCTTGTTTTCTTTTGTGGCATTTATAGTCCTTATGCCCATGAATTTTAGTTTTCAATAAAGTTATAATAGGATCCTTAAAGCTGAATGCTAAGCCAATTTGAGACAAAAAACAAAAAAAGATTTTCAGTCTGTTACAGTGCAGACCCGACAGCAGTTTTTAAGTAGCAAATTCTATTGCTATAAAATTAGGATTGTTAATACTAATTTATAGATTAGAGATAGATAAATGTCTCTACGCATAAATCTCCTCATCAGTTCTATGGCTTGTCAAAATCATGAAATCCGCATTGTAATGTCATAATACAATCCTTAGGTATTTGTGTGCAATATTCCAACATAAATACAAAGGAGAAGTGTCTCAACACTTATTTTGTCTTTATTTTTGCCTTATACTTTCTTCTTTCTTCGTTTTTACTTCCTGCTTTGCGCTTTGTTATTCTTGAAACAGCTGTCAAGTTTTTTTCATGAGTTCCAATGATTTGATGAAAAATTAATATAAGTGTTCCAATTAGGTGTTTCCCTTTGGTTACTCCAGCCTAGTTTCTCAAGTGTAATTTACAACTAGATATGTCAACTTGGGCTCTCAATAGCTTCTCTCTCTCTTTTTTAAAAAAATATTTTTTATTATTTTTCAAAAAAGACAAACAAAGACAAACGACATTAAACATTTAAGGAGCTACCTTTGCTCCGCTTATCCTAGAAGTCTAACTAATACAAAAATATAAAACCCTAACTATTGTCAGATCAGTACAGAAATGTCATACGTGCACATTACATTCTTGTTAAGTTTAACTCTATATTCTTTATGTTAATTATGTTAGTTAAATTTCTTTATCTATGAAATATCATATACTTATTCAAAAAGATAAAAAATAAGAAATACAAGGAAATATAACACTTCTAACTTTATCATATTATAAAAGAAAGAAACAGAAATAATTCTTTCTCATAGCTTCTCTTGCCAGTTTATAATGATAATCAACAGAAAAGGATTAAGGCCACATCTTGTGTTGAAAAGGGGGAACTTTTTGTGCCATAAACATGCAGCTCTAATAGCTTATGTGTGCACTCTATAAGGTTGGTTTAATTTATATGTACACTGTTCTATTTCTGAAGACTCTTAAGCAGACTTCAAAAAAGATGAAAGATGCTGAACAACGATATGGTGATACTGACCATTGTTCTCTCACGGTCTGGCATTGGTACAATTTGATTGGTAGATGTTCTGTTGGGCTCTCTGGTAGAATCCTCCCAAAAATTCACAGGTACAAATTCCAGACACACACACGTTTGAAAATTCAAAACAATGTTCTTTATAATGACAATTCACTTAAACTAAGCCCTCTTTTGGTATAGCAAAGAGCACTGGTCTCCAAACAAACTGGTAATTATCAGTTCTGAGAGACTTAGCTTGCAGCTGTGAGGCAATTCACAGTCCTTCTTCTTTCACAAAGTGAAACACACTTTTATTTATTTTATTTATTATTTAGATTTGTATGCCGCCCCTCCGTGAACTCGGGGTGGCTCACAACAGGAATAAACAAATCGTACAAATCCAAATAGTTTCAAATAAATTTAAATATTTTTAAAAAGTTTAAAAAAGAACCCCGATATACTAACAAGCACACACACAAACATACCATACATAAATTGTACATGCCCGGGGGAGATGTCTCAGTTCCCCCATGCCTGACGACAAAGGTGGGTTTTAAGAACTTTACGGAAGGCAGGGAGAGTAGGGGCAGTTCTAATCTCCGGGGGGAGTTGGTTCCAGAGAGTCGGGGCCGCCACAGAGAAGGCTCTTCCCCTGGGGCCCGCCAACCGACATTGTTTAGTTGACGGGACCCGGAGAAGGCCCACTCTGTGGGACCTAATCGGTCGCTGGGATTCGTGCGGCAGGAGGCGGTCTCGGAGGTATTCTGGTCCGATGCCATGAAGGGATCTGTTTTAGTTTCAAAGCGGGGGAAAATCAGCACAAAAAAAGTCAAAGTCAGTAAAGCAGTCACGAAACACAACAATCAGATAATCCTCCACAATGGCCAAACCCACAGGCTGCTATTTATAGCAGCCTCACTAATGACCACAGCCCCACCCAACCACAGGTGGCCTCATTTTCTTTGATAATAATCTCTCACTTGTTGTTGCCTATGCATCGCTCTCCGCATGCGTGACTGTATCATTAACTCTTGTTCTGAATCCAAGGAGGAGCTAGATAATTGATCTCCTTCTGAGCTGTCTGCCACACTCTCCTCCTCCCTGTCACTCATGTTTTCTTGGTCAGAGGAGCCTTCATCAGCAGATTCCACCAGGAGCAAAACAGGCCTGCAGCATGTGGGTGTCTCCCTCACATCCACAGTCCTTGGGGCAGGAGCTGGGCCAGACCTAACCACAACAGTAGAGCATGGCCTTCTTCCCTCCTTTGACACCTTTGACACCATCCCACATTAGTCTGCACCTTTCTTCAGCGCACCTGTTTGAATTGTTCACTGCTCCACTTCAGCAGTCTTCCCCCTTGAGCTAACAATCCTAATGTACATCAGAACTGCAGAGTCCATTTCAATCTCCAGGCAACATCAACTTATTTAATAAAGACATTTGAGTAATGAAATCTACCTATTTAATATTTAATTAAGATACAGATTCTCATCTATTAATGTGAATGAAATAACATTTCATGCATTTAAACTCATATTTTTTTGCATTTGTAGCCCATTTGTCTAAAATCTTTTCTTTTTTTAAATTTTATTTATTTATTTTTTTAAAAAATAAATTTTTATTATAATACAAAGATTAAAAAGAGCAGGCATATGGTGTTGAACATATTGTATCATTCCACAATATAATCATTATTTGTATAGTTGTTGTACTTAGATTCTAAAATATATTATACAGAGCTGCCCCTAATTCCCCCTCCCTCCCCATTGAACTGTTAGCTACACAGTTCTTTTTATATATATATATCAATATACAGCTTATGGCATCAGCGGTTATCGAACATTTGTTCTATCATTCAATTAATCTAAAGTCAAATTGATTTGATCTTAATTTTGTGTCTCGGATTGATTTTAGGAACATCTAGTTTATTTACTACCATTATTTTTTCTTGTCTCGACCCCGTCATAAAATTTCTTCCAAATTTCATAGTATTTTGATTCTTCTTTATTTTTAGGTTTTTGGGTTACCGTATATACTCGAGTATAAGCCGACCCGAGTATAAGCCGAGGCACCAATTTTTGCCACAAAAACTGTGAAAACTTATTGACCCGAGTATAAGCCGAGGTTAGAAAATGCAGTGGCTACTGGTAACTTATAAAAATAGAAACCAATAAAATTACATTAATTGAGACATGTTTTAGAATATTTATTTTAAAGAAAACCAGTAAACTAGCTTTAAGCGATCAAGAGATGAATGGGTGAATGAATGGACGGAGGGTGGGAAGGAAGGAAGGAAAGAGGGAAGGGACAGGAGGTCCCTCAGGCAGAGAATGAGGGGATGTTCAAAGGGGAAGTTGTCGTAAATGTCACCAAACCATCAAGTACAGTTAGTAGAAATAAAAAGAGGACACATTTTCTTGTGGGTGATTCGACCGTTAGAGGTGTTGATTTGGGACAGAGCAAGGATGTGGTTAAGGTGCTGAGGTGTCTCCCAGGGGCCACTGCCAGCAGGGACAGGAGGCGGATTACAAACATTGTTAAGACTGTGAGTAAAGGTAATAACGTTGATGTGGTGGTGCATCTTGGCACAAATGATTTGTCCCAGAGAAATGTTAATGTAGTAAAAAGAGATTTTCAATGTCTAAGTGTGGAGCTGGGTAAAATAACTGATTCAGTGACTTTCTCAGAGGTGTTACCGGTTTGTGGCCAAGAGGATAAAACAACGTGTATCAGAGAGTTTAATGTGTGGTTAAGGCAGTGGTGTAAAGCTGAAGGTTTTGGCTATGTAAGTCATGATGTCAGTAGGTGGTCTAATAGGGAGTTGTTTAAGAGGGATGGTTTGCATCCATCATACAGAGGTACCCAGGTGCTCGGTGAGGAATTCAGAACTTTTTTGGACAGGCATTTAAACTAGGTAAAGGGGACAGAGATGTAACTGATGTGGGTGATTTCTGTCCCCGACCAATGAGGATAAAGCAGTTTTTGGAAGCTTATGAAAAGGGAGCTGCAAATAATATAGATGTAGTTGTTGATGATAAGGGGCAAACTAATAACGAAAATAATGTTCTTCGGGTAATGTGCACAAATGCTCGAAGCTTGAGCAACAAGCTCTGTGAATTAATGGCCATAATATCTAGAGATAATTTGGACCTGGTTGCCATAACTGAGACATGGTTTAAGGATTCTAATGAATGGGAAATATCCATACCAGGATATACACTGTATAGGAAGGATAGAATAGAGAGAAGGGGAGGTGGAGTAGCCATTTATATTAAAGAAAGTCTAAAAACAACACTAATTCAAAATACGTGTCAAGATCTAGAGACTCTCTGGATTTGCATGCAAAATAAAGAAGGTTCTGTCATTAGAATTGGGGTGATCTATAGGCCTCCAGGGCAATCCGAGGAATATGACAACAAGATGGTGGATGAAATTACCCAAATGGCAGTAAAGGGAGATATTGTGGTTATGGGTGATTTCAACATGCCTGATGTTGACTGGAATATCCCCAGTGCCCTTACATGCAAAAGTAAGAATATAGTAGAGGCCTTTACAGGAGCAGCTCTGGCACAGCTGGTTAAGACACCAACTAGAGGGGAGAATATTCTAGATTTAGTTTTTACGAATGGGAATTGGGTTTCAGATGTCAAGGTGGGAGAAAATTTAGGTTGCAGTGACCATCTATGTTTGTGGTTTGATGTAAAAACTCATTGTGAGCAATCCTATAATGCAACCAAAGTATTGGATTTCAGAAAAACAAATTTTAATGCAATGGGAGAATATTTAGATAATGAATTAAAGAGGAGGGATAAAATGGCAGGAGCGAGCATCCAGTGGAGTGTATTAAAAAAGGCCATCTTAAAAGCCACTGGACTGTATGTAAGACAAATAACTAAAGGTAAAAGGAAGAAGAAACCGCTATGGTTTAGCAATGATGTAAGGGCTATAGTCAATGAAAAAAAGGCTGCCTATAGGAGGTATAAAGAGTCTGGAAGTATAGCTGATAGGGAGGTATATAAAATGAGACAGAAGGAGGCGAAACAGATAATATATGCTGCTAAAGCCTCAAAAGAGGAAGAAATTGCCAAATCTGTAAAGAAGGGGGATAAAACCTTCTTCAGATATATTAATGATAAGAAGAAGAAAAACTGCGGCATCACGAAGCTTAGTACCGGGAATAATACATGCATTAATGGGAATAAGGAGATCGCTGACCATTTCAATAGCTACTTCTGTTCAGTTTTCTCAAAAGACACCTTACAAAATAATACTATAGAGGGATATAGCATTGCTTCCAGCTGTACGGATTCAGCTCCAGTGATCTTAGAAGCCGATGTCTTAGAAGAACTTGAACGATTAAAGATAAATAAGGCAATGGGTCCAGATGGCATCCACCCCAGAGTTCTTAAAGAACTCAGATCTGTCATTGCTACCCCCCTGACTGATTTGTTTAACCAATCCTTGTTAACAGGAGAAGTTCCTGAGGATTGGAGAATGGCCAGTGTTGTGCCTATTCACAAGAAGGGCAGTAGAGAAGAAGCTGGTAACTACAGGCCAGTTAGCTTGACATCAGTTGTAGTTAAAATGATGGAGACTCTACTCAAAAAGAGGATAAATCAGCACCTAAAAAACAATAACTTATTAGACCCAAATCAGCATGGCTTTACTGAAGGCAAATCATGTCAGACTAATCTCATTGATTTCTTTGACTATGTCACAAAGGTGTTGGATGAAGGTGGTGCCGTGGATATTGCCTACCTGGACTTCAGCAAAGCCTTTGATACGGTTCCACATAAAGAGCTGATAGATAAATTAGTGAAGATTGGACTTAATCCCTGGATAGTTCAATGGATTTGCAGCTGGCTGAAGCGTAGACATCAGAGAGTTATTGTTAATGGCGAGTATTCTGAGCAGAGTCAGGTTACAAGCGGTGTGCCACAAGGATCTGTTCTGGGTCCTATTCTTTTTAATATATTTGTGAGTGACATAGGGGAAGGTTTGGTAGGGAAGGTTTTGCCTATTTGCCGATGACTCTAAAGTGTGCAATAGGGTTGATATTCCTGGAGGCGTCTGTAATATGGTAAATGATTTAGCTTTACTAGATAAATGGTCTAAGCAATGGAAACTGCAGTTTAATGTTTCCAAATGTAAAATAATGCACTTGGGGAAAAGGAATCCTCAATCTGAGTATTGTATTGGCAGTTCAGTGTTGGCAAATACTTCAAAAGAAAAGGATTTAGGGGTAGTGATTTCTGACAGTCTCAAAATGGGTGAACAGTGCAGTCAGGCGGTAGGGAAAGCAAGTAGGATGCTTGGCTGCATAGCTAGAGGTATAACAAGCAGGAAGAGGGAGATTATGATCCCACTATATAGAATGATGGTGAGACCACATTTGGAATACTGTGTTCAGTTCTGGAGACCTCACCTACAAAAAGATATTGACAAAATTGAACGGGTCCAAAGACGGGCTACAAGAATGGTGGAAGGTCTTAAGCATAAAACGTATCAGGAAAGACTTAATGAACTCAATCTGTATAGTCCTGGAGGACAGAAGGAAAAGGGGGGACATGATCGAAACATTTAAATATATTAAAGGGTTAAATAAGGTCCAGGAGGGAAGTGTTTTTAATAGGAAAGTGAACACAAGAACAAGGGGACACAATCTGAAGTTAGTTGGGGGAAAGATCAAAAGCAACATGAGAAAATATTATTTTACTGAAAGAGTAGTAGATCCTTGGAACAAACTTCCAGCAGATGTGGTAGATAAATCCACAGTAACTGAATTTAAACATGCCTGGGATAAACATATATCCATCCTAAGATAAAATACAGAAAATAGTATAAGGGCAGACTAGATGGACCATGAGGTCTTTTTCTGCCGTCAGACTTCTATGTTTCTATGTTTCTATGAACAGAGGAAGGAAGCAAGGAAACTTATGAAAGGGGAGAGTAAGAGAGGAATGAGTGAAGGGAGGGAGGGAGGGAAGAAGGTGGGAAGGAGAAAGAGAAGAAGAAATAGAGGAAGGGAAGGTAAAAGAGAGAAAGAAAAAGAGAAAGAAAGAAAGAAAGAAAGAAAGAAAGGGGGAAGGGACAGGAACAGAGGAAGGAAGCAAGGAAACTTATGAATGGGGAGAGTAAGAGAGGAATAAGTGAAGGGAGGGAAGAAGGTGGGAAGGAGAAAGAAAAGAAGAAATAGAGGAAGGGAAGGTAAAAGAGAGAAAGAAAAAGAAAGAAAGAAAGAAAGAAAGAAAGAAAGAAAGGGGGAAGGGACAGGAACAGAGGAAGGAAGCAAGGAAACCTATGAAAGGGGAGAGTAAGAGAGGAATGAGTGAAGGGAGGGAGGGAAGAAGGTGGGAAGGAGAAAGAAAAGAAGAAATAGAGGAAGGGAAGGTAAAAGAGAGAAAGAAAAAGAGCAAGCAAGAAAGCAAGAAAGCAAGAAAGGGGGAAGGGACAGGAACAGAGGAAGGAAGCAAGGAAACCTATGAAAGGGGAGAGTAAGAGAGGAATGAGTGAAGGGAGGGAGGGAAGAAGGTGGGAAGGAGAAAGAAAAGAAGAAATAGAGGAAGGGAAGGTAAAAGAGAGAAAGAAAAAGAGCAAGAAAGAAAGAAAGAAAGAAAGAAAGGCAACTTCAAAGAAAGGCTCACTGAGCATCTCTCACTCTCTCTCTCTTTCTATCCCTCTTTCTCTTTCTCTCCCCCTCTTTCTCTCACTCTCTCTTTCTCACTTTCTCTCTATCTCAGTGTTTCCCAACCTTTTTTGAGCCGCGGCCGTTAGCCCGGCTGATTTTTCCCTGCTGCCGTTTTCGCGCAAAACTGTCCTGGATTCCCGGATCGCTCGCTTCTCCGGCATCGCGCCTTTTCAATGCCGTCAGAGGGGCGCGTCAGCGGCTTCCGGAGCACAGGGAAGGGCTTAAGCCGCCGTCTTTTCCCCGTGGGAGCGCCAGACCTCTTGTCTGCCCGGCCCGAGGCACGAAATCGCTGCTTATGCCAGGCGGCTCGCCTGGAACACAAGCAATGCCGCCTGGCATAAGCAGCGATTTCGTGCCTCGGGCTGGGCAGACAAGAGGTCTGGCGCGTCAGAGGGGCGCGTCAGCGGCGGGAGCCGGACCCGGCCGCCCCCCCCCCACGTAGAAGCCAAGCCCCCCCCAGCCGAGCCTGGTGGCAAGCTTCCGCCCCCCTCCCAGCTTCCAAACCACATTCGCCTTCCTCCGCCGCTGCTGGGCTGCGCGTGGCGGGAGAAGCCCGGACAACGCCGGAGCGCTTTCCCGTCGCGCCTTCCAAAGCAGCGCTGGGCGAAAGAGAGCCTTCCTCCGCCGCCGCCAGCCGCGGTTCCGAGTGGGGCTGCACCCTCTCTCTCTTCTTCCCCGCGACTGCCCCGATGGCGTGCGAGGGGAAAAAAGGCGAGGGGAAGCCGGCAAGGTGGGGGGGGGACTCGTGAAGCAGGAATCTACCCCCCGACCTCACCATCGCCTTTTCCCCCTCTCGCACGCTATCGGAGCAGTTGGCTGGCGCCTTTGCTGGAGCCAGGGAAGGGAAGGCACCTGCAAGAAGACTGAAGCTCCAGCTCTAAGAGCAAAGGCAAAGGGCTGGCGTCTTTGCTAGAACTGGGGAGGAGGCAACTGCCCCACTCTTGCCACAGCCGCTTCGGTTGGAGCGCCCTTTGCCGCCGCACTTTGCCCTTTCCCACACCCGCCCAAGCCAGCAATGTCTGACAGGCTCCCGCGGTGCACCCTCTTGTGGTGATCCGGCGCCCTCTTGTGGTGACCCGAGTATAAGCCGAGGTCGGGTTTTTCAGCCCATTTTTGGGGCTGAAAAACTCGGCTTATACTCGAGTATATACGGTAATCTGTCCATTTCTGCACAGTCGTATATATTTTTTATCATTTCTCTTTCTGATGGTGTTTCTTCTTTTTTCCAATTTTGCGCTATTGTAATTCTAATTGCAGTAATCATGTGTTGTATTAAATAATAGTAGTCTTTTTTAAGTTTTTGATTTATTATGCCTAGAAGAAAGGTCTCTGGTTTTAATATCAGTTTAATTGTAGTAATTTCGAAGATCCACATTTTAACTTTTTTCCATATCTTTTTTATTTGGAGGCATGTTCACCAAAAAAGGTCCCATTTTTATTTTTACCCCTCCAACAATTTGGTTTCAGGTTTGGATATATTTTGGCTAGTCTAGCTGGTGCTAGGTGCCATCTATAGAACATTTTTTGGATATTTTCTTTATATGGAACAGATTTTGTTATTTTATAATTTTTCCTCATTAATTCCCATTGTTCTAAATATATGTTATGTCCTACATTTTTAGCCCAACTAATCATATTTCCTTTAACTATTTCTGTTTCCATTTTATAATCAATTAAAAAGTTATATAGCCTATGTTTTATTTTCTGTAATATACAGTGATCCCCCGATCATTGCGAGGGTTCCGTTCCAGGACCCCTAGCAATGATCGGGTTTTCACGAAGTAGCGCTGCGGAAGTAAAAACACCATCTGCGCATGCGCAGATGGTGTTTTTACTTCCGCAGCGCTAGCGAGGAGCCGAAGATTGGGGTTCCTGGGAAGGGGACTCAGCTTGTCCGCCGCCCGCTCGTGCATCGCCCGCCCACGCCGTTCATTCTCGCCGCTTCCCAGCTGAGTCCTGAAGCGAATTCGCTTCAGGACTCAGCTGGGAAGCGGCGAGAATGAACGGCGTGGGCGGGCGATGCGCGAGCGGGGTGGCGGACAAGCCGTTCGCTCGCGCTTGCTCTCGCCGCTTCCCAGCTGATTCCTGAAGCGAATTCACTTCAGGACTCAGCTGGGAAGCGGCGAGAATGAACGGCGTGGGCGGGCGATGCGCGAACGGGCGGCGGACAAGCCGTTCGCTCGCGCTCGCTCTCGCCACTTCCCAGCTGAGTTCTGAAGCGAATTCGCTTCAGGACTCAGCTGGGAAGCGGCGAGAATGAACGGCGTGGGCGGGCGATGCGCGAGCGGGCGGCGGACAAGCCGTTCGCTTGCGCTCGCTCTCGCCGCTTCCCAGCTGAGTCCTGAAGCCAATTCGCTTCAGGACTCAGCTGGGAAGCGGCGAGAAGGAACGGCGTGGGCGGGCGAAGGGCGGGCGGCAGCGAGGAGTTTGCGTGGGCGGTGGGGAAACTCCTCGCTGATGCCCGCCGCTCGTCCTCCCGCCAGCAAGAGGGGGAAGACCTAGGGAAGCCGCCCAGCAGCTGATCTGCCCGGCGCCATCTACGCATGTGTGCCCATAGAAAAAAGGGCGCGCATGCGCAGATGGTGTTTTTACTTCCGGGTTGCAAAATCGCCATATAGCCATTTCGCAATGATCGGGGTCGCAATACCCGGGGGATCACTGTATTTGGAATCTAACATTCTTGGAATACATATTCTACCATTGAGATTGGATGATGTCAGTGTTGCCATGGCAATTTAAAATCGCATTGATGCCGTTTATACAATTTCTACACCTTTTTTGTTCTGGCAGTTTTTCACGGCAGCTGTAACTTGCATTCATGTGGAAGGTGCATCTTGAATTGATATTGCATTAGTGTTATTACCAGAACAAATGTTAGTTCAATACAAGGAAGAATGAAAACAGCCCACAGAAATTGATTAATAGAAAACTAGTTTTTTAAAAATGCTAATAAATTTAGAATCATATATCTAAGTAGACCTCAAATTACCATATTTTTCGGACTATAAAACACAGCAGAGTATAAGACACAGCTTAGTTTTTGGCGAGAAAAATAGCGGGGGGAAATCTGCCTACTAGATATTCGTCTGGCTAGCATCATTAGTCTGGGTCAGCTTCAACACATTATTTTATCCCCTGGTTAGGGCTTTAAAAAAAAAACCTTATTCGGAGAGAGTAACAATGAAGGAGCTTGCAAGCCGGTAAGAACTGGGAAGATCATTAGCACCTTGTTAGAGCTGGAAAGAAACTGCAAATAGAGCAATGGAAAAAAACTGCAAAGATTTAAAGCTTGGAAAACATTCTTCATAGATAGTGACAATGAAAGAGCCTGCAAGGTTCTGGGAAGATCATTAGCACCTAGGCATACAAATATAATTAATAATAATAATAATAATAATAATAATAATAATAATAGTATAAGGGCAGGCTAGATGGACCATGAGGTCTTTTTCTGCCGTCAGTCTTCTATGTTTCTATATTTCTAATGATAGCAGTTCCTTAAACAATGCACAAAATGCTCAAATAATGATTTACTGGAGATTCAGAGTGGAATTCTTCAGCTTCAGATACTCTCACAAAGTAAAATGTCAACTATAAAAGTTTAGATCAGGTGTTCTCAATACCTTTGGACCAGTGAGCAGTTTTGACATTTTGACAGTTGGCACTATCTTGAAATGGAGGCTTGGAGAGTATGACCTTGAAGCCTTCACAAAAGCACTGAAGTCATCTTCCCTTTCCCCGCAGTAATAATTCCTCAGGTATGGAAAACAAAGATTTGATAGAAATGCTTAGTGTGTTGAGGTTATTTCTTTGTTTCAGCATGTTAGCTTTCCATTTTTTAATTTTTTATTAAAAGAACCTAAACAAATATAATTAAATAGAGTAGGGAGTTGGGCAGACACGTAAATGCATTTTGGCAAGCACATTGCCATCCTAGGCTTATTCCATAATATATTTATTTTGGTTTTCCTTAAAACGCCATAGAACTATGTGTTCTTCTCATTGCAATAAATTAATAGGACTGTCATTTTGCTGGTGTTTTATTTATGCTTTTACATCAACATACTTTAAAATGGTTGATTTTTTAAAACAACAACGGCAAACCTCTCCTTTTTCTTTTTTCATGAAAAATGGGTACAGCCCCTTTTTAAATAGAAGATCTAGCTAACATAACACATATCACAGATAGTTGTGTGACGGGCTTATAACAGGTCTTGTCCTTATAGTGGGAAGGATGGGGGAGATTAAAACTGATCACCTTATTGTTTTGCCAAGTGTTAGGGTAGCGTTCAGGTGCCCAAGCAATTGGCTCTTTTGGATCTAGAGATAATAGCAATAGCACTTAGACTTATATACAGTGTTCCCTCGATTTCCGCGGGTTCGAACTTCGCGAAAAGTCTATACCACGGTTTTTCAAAAATATTAATTAAAAAATACTTTGCGGTTTTTTTCCCTATACCACAGTTTTTCCTGCCCGATGACATCATATGTCATTGCCAAACTTTCATCCGACTTTAATAAATATTTTTTTTAATAAACTTTAATAAATAAACATGGTGAGGAGTGATATAAATGGTTGCTAAGGGAATGGGAAATTGCACTTTAGGGGTTTAAAGTGTTAAAGGAAGGCTTGTGATACTGTTCATAGCCAAAAATAGTGTATTTACTTCCGCATCTCTACTTCGCGGAAATTCGACTTTCGCGGGCAGTCTCGGAACGCATCCCCTGCGAAAATCGAGGGAACACTGTACCAGTTTAGAGTGCTTGATAGTCCTCTCTAAGCTGTTTACAGAGTCAGCAAACTGCCCCGTGCATACTGTGCCCCCTAAATATGTCCCGCCCCTGCTCATGTGCCCCCGCATGTGTTCCTCTACACATGCCCTGCTCCCGTATGAATGTATGCACGCCCCCTGCATGCACTTTGCGCCCTACCCCGTTGCATGCACAGCAGAGACTCAATGACCAGCTGGCCGGCAGGAGGCACACACACATGCGTGGTGGAGCAGAACTGCGGCTACGGTTTCTATGCCCACAGAAGGCGCTATGTGCCACCTGTGGCACGCGTGGCATAGGTTCACATCACCGTTTCTAGACTATTCTTTATATAAAGGAGAACACAGATTGCATAACTAAATTCCTTGAAATAACAATGGTCTTCCACATTCCCACTAGACTTATAATAGTAATAGTAATAGTAGTAGTAGTAGTAATAATAATAATAATAATAATAATAATAATAATAATAATTTATTAGATTTGTATGCCGCCCCTCTCCGAAGACTCGGGGCGACTCACAACACAATAGCAATACAATATACATACAAATCTAATGTGAAAAAATGGGGGGGGGGGGGAAACCTAATTTAAAAATACATTATAAAAACTTATCTACTACACAGTCATACTCACTCAATCCAACTAAATAAAAAACATAATAAACATAATCAGGTCAGCAAAAAGGGAGGGGGAGATTAATCCCCCCACGCCTGGTGGCAAAGGTGAGTCTTCAACATTTTACGGAAGGCAAGGAGGGTAGGGGAAGTTCGAATCTCCGGGGGGAGTTGATTCCAGAAGGCCAGGGCCGCCACAGAGAAGGCTCTTCCCCTGGGTCCTGTTTTGTTGACGGGACCCGGAGAAGGCCAACTCTGTGGGACCTAATCAGCCGCTGGGATTCGTGTGGCAGAAGGTGGTCTTGTAGGTATTCTGGTCCGATGCCATGTAGCTAGTATATTCTCAGTTTTAGGGTGATCTCTTTTGTTTTGGGAAATTTCTGGAGATATTTTTCAGCACAATGTACTATGTACTATGTACTATGATGTATATATAGAATTACACGTATTATTGACTGTAGAAAGGTAATCCAGAATTTTCAAAGCTTTGTCTCTGGCAGATGTAATTGCTGCAGTAGCAAATCAGCCATAGTCCAACAGTGTGTGTTTTTCAGTGTGCGCTCATGTCATTTGGAAATTCACATAGTTTGTGATTGATGGAAACTCCTCACTTTTGGTTTTTGAGTGGCTTGTGTCTGTTCTGAAAACAGACATTGCTTACAGACAGGTCCCAGCATGTCTAGAATTTGCTTTCTGCTGTTATCTGGTGCTTCAAAATAATAAACAGTAATGGGCAAGTGAAAAATCTAAGAAAATGCAATGTACTTTCAATTCTCACCCCTTTGAACTATTTCCTCTCCAGAATGCAAAACGTTTCCTCCTACATAATTACTTTCAAAACCCAATAAACATAGAAAAAATATAAGTCAACCTGACATAATTAGAGTCTTATTATTACATATAGAGGAGAAACATAAAATTTGCAACTGAAGGAAAATCTGACTGGTATTATTATTATTATTATTATTATTATTATTATTATTATTATTATTATTATTATTTATTGGATTTATATGCCGCCCCTCTCCGCAGACTCAGGGCGGCTAACAACAATGATAAAAAAACAGCATGTAACAATCCAATTAATAAAACAAATAAAAACCATCATTATAAAACCAAACATACACACAAACATACCATGCATAACTTGTAATGGCCTAGGGGGAAGGAATATCTCAACTCCCCCATGCCTGGCGATAAAGGTGGTTATTGATTCTGGTTTTTTACTTGATTTATATCTTATGCATTTGTATAGTGCAAAGTTGGCTCTTCTATGACATGTGGACTTCAATTCCTGAGCTAGCATGATTGGGTCAGGAATTCTGGGAGTTGAAGTCCACAAATCATAGAAGAGCCAACTTTTCCTAACCCTGGTATAGTGTATTTGTGTGTGTATTTTTTTCCAAGCTGAACATTTCAAGAACTTCCCTCTTGAATTGAAACAGTAACAATACTATCAAGCTGTAGAATAGAATAGAATAGAATAGAATAGAATTTTTATTGGCCAAGTGTGATTGGACACACAGGGAATTTGTCTTGGTGCAGATGCTCTCAACGTACATAAAATAAAATATACATTTCTCAAGGATCATGTGGTACAACACTTAATGATTGTCATAGGGGTCAAATAAGCAATGAAGAAGCAATATTAATAAAAATCTTAGGATATACGCAACAAGTTACAGTCATACAGTCAACATGGGAGGAAATGGGTGATAGGAGTGATGAGAAAAACTACTATCAAGCTGTACTATCAAAAGCAAGCACTGATGTGAAATAAACAGTATCTCGTCTAAATAATTACAATTCTTTAAGCCCACACATTATTATAAACCTATTAAAACATGTTTTTGGATTATTTTTTCAGGTTCAGATGGTATTGGTAAGGAAAAAAACAACAACCCCGATGTTAGTGATAGATGAAGTATTGAGTCTAGTTCACCCATCATGCAACATGGTTTCTTCATAATCTTTGCTTTAAAACTAAAACTTAAATCACACAGAATAGAATAGAATTCTTTATTGGCTAAGTGTGGTTGGACACACAAGGAATTTTCATTGGTGTATATGATCTCAGTGTACATAAAAGAAAAGATTCATTTGTCAAGAATCATGATGTACAACGCTTAATGATTGTCATAGAGTACAAATAAGCAATCAGGAAGCAATCAATATTAACATAAATCATAAGGATACAAGCAACAATTGACAGTCATACAGTCATAAGTGGGTGGAGATGGGTGATAGGAACGATGAGAAGACTAATAGTAGTAGTAATGAAGCTTCAGTTAATAGTTTGACAGTTGTAAGGCAATTATTTATTTAGCAGAGTGATGGCATGCAGGAAAAAAACTGTTCTTGTGTCTAGTTGTCTTGGTGTGCAGTGCTCTTTAGTGTCGTTTTGAGAGTAGGAGTTGGAACAATTTATGTCCAGGATGTGAGGGGTCAGTAAATATTTTCATGGCCCTCTTTTTGATTCGTGCAGTATACAGGTCCTCAATGGAAGGCAGGTTGGCAGCAATTGGTTTTTTTTTTGTAGCTCTGATTATCCTCTGAAGTCTGTGTTGGGTTGCAGAACCGAACGAGACAGTTATAGAGGTGCAGATGACAGACAGACACCTCTAAAATAATGTCAAATTTATATCCAAAACTTCACCCTAGAAAGGATTCGTATGTTACCAAGCGTTGACACTGTTTTGATGGCAAACATCAAGTGATCTTCTGAAAAAAGGAGGCATTTGCAATCTGTACACATGCTCAGTAAGCATATGTTCCTCAAGACATGTAAGATACATTCTCCTAGTGGATAATGAGCCTCTGAGAATTAGATCTGAGCCTTTGGAGTTGGCACTTTTCCTATAATTGGGCTCCACTAATGTGGAAGTTTTGTCCTGTTCTTGTCCAGGCTTCAATACTGTAACTTGGGAATAAGAACATGACAACCTATTGAGCGTGGTTTCTATAGTAACCCAGATAGATAGAACAGTAACTTTTAATAAAGATAGTTTACTTTTAAAAAGAAGAAGAAGAGAAGGGTGAAAAGAATATAGGGTGAAAAAAGGACATTATACATGGTGTAAAAAAAAAAATAGAGGCATTTTCTTTTTCTTCCATATTAGGGTGTCATTAAAATGATGGTAGTAATTTGGACAGTCTTTTAAAGGGATTAAAGATACAGTGTTCCCTCGATTTTCGCGGGTTCGAACTTCGCGAAACGTCTATACCACGGTTTTTCAAAAATATTAATTAAAAAATACTTCGCGGTTTCCCCCCCTATACCACGGTTTTTCCCACCCGATGACGTCATATGTCATCACCAAGCTTTCGTCCGCTTTTAATAAATATATATTTTTAATAAACTTTAGTAAATAAACATGGTGAGTAATGATCTAAATGGTTGCTAAGAGAAGGGGAAATTGTAATTTAGGGGTTTAAAGTGTTAAGGGAAGGCTTGTGATACTGTTCATAGCCAAAAATGGTGTATTTACTTCCGCATCTCTAATTTGACTTTCGTGGGCGGTCTTGGAACGCATCCCTCCGCGAAAATTGAGGGAACACTGTATTCATAAAGGAAAAAATGGGTGGAGGTTAATGGCTACATGCCTCTTCATATCTATTACTGTGATATTACAGTTTATTACAAATCCTTATTGGGCTTACTATAGGTATCCTATTTCCCCCCAAATAAGACATCCCCTGCCCAATCGGGTTTTTTAGTGCATGGCAATCAGGCCAAACGGTTATTTCAGGGTTCAAAAAAAATATAAGACAGGGTCTTATTTTCGGGGAAACACGATCTCTGTTTAGCTACCATAAAAGGAAATGCTACTCTAGGATTAGATTAGATTAGATTTATTGGATTTATATGCCGCCCCTCTCCGCAGACTTGGGGCAGCTCACAACAATAGCAAAAAACAGTACATAGTGACAAATCCAATGCCCACCAATCCAATTACAATTTTAAGTTAAGAAATTCATAAAACAATCCCAATATATATAAAAAACAAGCACACAATCAATCAAACAAACATCAAAACAACATGGGCAAGGGGGAGATGTTTTAGTTCCCCCATGCCTGACGGCAGAGGTGGGTTTTAAGGAGTTTACGAAAGGCAAGGAGGGTGGGGGCAATCCTAATCTCAGGGGGGAGCTGGTTCCAGAGGGTCGGAGCCACCACAGAGAAGGCCTATATTTACATCCATCAGGAGTCAACACTGATTTGAAGACACAAAACAAACAAACAAACAACAAAACCCTCACTTCTGAAATCTGAAAGGCACAAAAGAGTAAAATAAACAAAACAAAACAGAAACACAATGCACAGACAAGACAACCCAGGTTTAAACCCTACTTTCTTCTTTTGTATGGCACTTTAAAATAATTTACAAGATGACTTAATTTAAAATTCAATGTGTTGTTCAGATTAATTAGTACAAGGAAAAGATACAGAAATCACTCTGCGTATGATATATTGTCAAGACTTTAAAATTGTTTTATATTAACTTTCAGTGGCACTGAGTATTCAGCTGTCAGCACACATTAAAAGATACCGACTTGTGGAAGAATTTAATTATTGACGCAAGAATTAAACTATTTAAAAAGTGCTACTTAAAAAAAAACCAATCAGTTCATGAAATTATATGCGTAGCTTCATAAAAGCTTCAGTTTGCCACAGAATAACCAAAACGTTTCTTGTTTTCTAAAAGGGCCAATTTGCTATAGTAGTTCTGGCATCAAGTTAGAAACTGGAAGGCTGTGAGTTCTAGTCCCACCTTGGGGATGAAGCCTGCTGGTTGGCCTGGGGCCAGAGTTGAAATACTCGTGGTTCACTCGTGCCTATTGGTCGTCAGAGAGCCTGTTGCGAAGGGAGTGTGAGGCTCCGCCCACTCACTTGGACACCGCCATTTGGGTTCTTTAATCCTCTGCGCATGTGCAGTCTGCGGAGTCTGCGGAGAGGGGCGGCATACAAATGTAATAAATATTAATAATAAAAAACATTCTGTGCATGCGCAAAGGGTAAAAGAACCCAACTGGCAGTGTCCGGGCAAGTGGGTGGAGCCTCGTGCTCCCTTCGCGACAGGCTCTCCGACGACTGATAGGCACGAGTGAACCGGGAGCATTTCACTCCTGCCTTGGGCCAGTCACTCTGTCTCAGCCCTAGGAAGGAGGCAATGGCAAACCACTCGTGAAAAACCTCGTCAAGAAAAGTACGGGTCCAGGCAGTCTCTGAGAATTGGGCACAATAAAACTTTAAAATAACTTTAAAGTAACTTCCCTTTAAGAAGAAAGATCCAGTGATGAAGTAATGAAGCTCATGTTTAGTGTTGGGCGAACCCAACGAAGTTCGGGTTCGGCGAACTCACCCGAACTTTGCCGTGAAGTTTGGGTGAGTTCGCCGAACCTGAACCCGAACCCAAACTTTTGCTTGCAGCAAGCCACTGACCTTTTCTGTAAAAAATAAGCAAGGAAGTGGGGAATTCCTTTTGCTTCCTTTTATTTTTATAGAAAAGGATGCCGCAGCGGTGCTGCAAGCAAAAGGAGGTGGGAAATCCCACGATGGGATTCCTCACTCTCCTCCCGGGTGGCATTTCGCGGTGTTCTGCCAAACCCGAACTTTTTAAAAACTTCAGATCGTGCAGAATGCAGCTGTGAGAGCAGTCATGGGCTTACCTAGCTATGCCCATATTTCACCAACACTCCGCAGTCTGCATTGGTTGCCGATCAATTTCCGGTCACAATTCAAAGTGTTGGTTATGACCTTTAAAGCCCTTCATGGCACTGGACCAGAATATCTCCGAGACCGCCTGCTGCCGCACGAATCCCAGCGACCGATTAGGTCCCACAGAGTGGGCCTTCTCCGGGTCCCGTCAACTAAACAATGTCGGTTGGCGGGCCTCAGGGGAAGAGCCTTCTCTGTGGCGGCCCCGGCCCTCTGGAACCAACTCCCCCCGGAGATTAGAACTGCCCCTACCTTTCATAAGCTCCTTAAGACCCACCTTTGTTGTCAGGCATGGGGGAACTGAGACATCTCCCCCGGGCATATACAATTTATGAATGGTATGTCTGTATGTATGTGTGTTTAGAAAATGGGGTCTTTAAAAAATTTTAAACAGTAATTTAGATTTGTTGTAAATTGTTTTCACTTTGTTGTGAGCCGCCCCGAGTCTGCGGAGAGGGGCGGCATACAAATCTAAATAATAAATAAAATAAATAAATAAAGTTCGGCACAAACCCGAACTTTGCAGGTTCGGTTCGCCCAACACCACTCATGTTACTTCCTGCACATTTTTTTCCTTCAGAAACCAAAAGGTAGAAATTAAACAATAAAACAGGGAGGAAAACATCTCCCATAAATCAAGAGGAGAGGGGACTTGGGAATATTAGGCACCAAAATAAATACAGCTGCTATTGCAAATCTATGGGCTTGTGCTAGTAAGATAGCAGAGTGTGGCCTTGTATCTATATATTAACTTGATTTAATAGATTCCGCTTATCCCCATACCTGGAGCAACTTTTGAATGCCTAAATTTACCTATCATGACTTCGTCTTTTTCATTGTCATCACTTGCAATTTGCATTATCATGATCCTCCATCTAATGCAGACTAGAAGAATAAAGACAAGCTATGGATTTGGGCAGTAGCTCCCACTGACGAAAAGCAAGGTGCCTTTATTTATTTATTTATTTGTTTGTTTGTTTGTTTGTTTATTTATTTATTTATTTATTTATTTAATATTTTATTTATATTTTATTTATATTTTATTAATTAATTAATTAATTAATTAATTAATTAATTAATTAGATTTGCATGCCGCCCCTCTCCGCAGACTCGGGGCGGCTCACAACAAAACAAAACAATTCATGACAAATCTAATAAGTATAATTTAAAATATTTTAAAAACCCCATTTACTAAGCAAACATACATACAAACATACCATGCATAAATTGTATATGCCCGGGGGAGATGTCTCAGTTCCCCCATGCCTGACGACAAAGGTGGGTTTTAAGGAGTTTATGAAAGGCAAGGAGAGTAGGGGCAGTTCTAATCTCTGGGGGGAGCTGGTTCCAGAGAGTCGGGGCCGCCACAGAGAAGGCTCTTCCCCTGGGGCCCGCCTACCTACATTGTTTAGTTGACGGGACCCGGAGAAGGCCCACTCTGTGGGACCTAATCAGTCGCTGGGATTCGTGCGGCAGCAGGCGGTTTCGGAGATATTCTGGTCCGATGCCATGAAGGGCTTTATAGGTCATAACCAACACTTTGAATTGTGACCGGAAATTGATCGGCAACCAATGCAGACTGCGGAGTGTTGGTGAAACATGGGCATACCTAGGGAAGCCCATGACTGCTCTCGCAGCTGCATTCTGCATGAATAATAAAATAAAAATGAAATGAGATTTGGTTGTGCAGATATCGTCAGTGGAGCTGGTTGAAGCACGCTCCTTTGAGCTTGGAAGCAATTGCATCTTTCTGCAGGGTCAGCTTGGTCGTTGTAGGAGTTTTCACATGTTGTCTTTGTACGCACATACAAGCTACGTCATGGCAATCCCAGAATTGTTTGAGTACTTTGAGGTTGGACCCATGGCACCACTGCACTCTTTGCATTTATCCTTTTGCAAAACAATACAGTACACAGTTGTTATATCTAGAGGTATATATCAGTTTCTAGAAATCATCAAATAAATTTTATAACCTTAGTTAATAGAAACATAGAAGATTGATGGGAGAAAAAGACCTCATGGTCCATCTAATCTGCCCTTATACTATTTCCTGTATTTTTTCTTAGGATGGATATATGTTTATCCCAGGCATGCTTAAATTTAGTTTCTGTGGATTTACCAATCACATCTGCTGGAAGTTTGTTCCAAGCATCTCCTACTCTTTCAGTAAAATGATATTTTCTCACGTTGCTTCTGATCTTTCCCCCCAACTAACCTCAAATTGTGCCCCCTTGTTCTTGCGTTCACTTTCCTATTAAAAACACTTCCCTTCTGAACCTTATTTAACCCTTTAATATATTTAAATTTTTCGATCATGTTCCCCCCCCTTTCCCTTCTGTCCTCCAGACTATACAGATTGAGTTCATTAAGTCTTTCCTGATAAGTTTTATGCTTAAGACCTTCCACCATTCTTGTAGCCCGTCTTTGGGCCCGTTGAATTTTGTCAATATCTTTTTGTAGGCGAGGTCTCCAGAACTGAACACAGTATTCCAAACGTGGTCTCAACAGCGCTCCATACAACGGGATCACAATCTCCCTCTTCCTGCTTGTTATGCAGCCAAGCATGAACCCCAGCGACCGATTAGGTCCCACAGAGTTGGCCTTCTCCGGGTCCCGTCGACTAAACAATGTCGTCTGGTGGGTCCCAGGGGAAGAGCCTTCTCTGTGGCGGCCCCGACTCTCTGGAACCAGCTCCCCCCCGGAGATTAGAACTGCCCCCACCCTCCTTGCCTTCTGTAAAGTCGTTAAAACTCACCTCTGCCGTCAGGCATGCGGGAATTGAGGCATCCCCCCCCCCCTCGGGCCTATACAATTTGTGTGTGGTATGTCTGTGTGTATGTCTGGTTTAATAATGGGTTTTTAAAATGTTTTTAAATTTATTAGATTTGTTATGAATTGTTTTATTGTATGTTGTGAGCCGCCCCGAGTCTATGGAGAGGAGCGGCATACAAATCTAATTAAAATAATAATAATAATACTTGCTTTCCCTACCGCCTGATTAAGCTTTTCAGCTCACCTGATCTATCTTTTGCTTTAGTTTTCAGACAAAACGGATAGAGATTATTACACTCTGGATGACATGTTCGTTTCCAAAGCAGCAAAGAAGGAGGAGAGTGGGAAAGAGGAGGAAAGGGAGAGAAACCAAGCGATTCGTGAGCATCAGCGACTTGCCGCGTGCATGGAAAAATGCCCTCATTGCTTTGGTAGCTCTGAACTACCTAAACACTTAATCATTGCAATTGGTAACAAGGTAAGGGAAGAGCATCAGTTACTTTGACGTAGAAATGGACGGATTGAACGAAGGCTGTTCTCTGTGCATGATGTTGTGAAATTAAAATTAAGATGGCTTCTTATGACATGAATGATTGCTTTTGAATAACCCAGGCTCTTCAATTAAGAGGAAAAAGCCACTTCAAGGATGCAGCAGATATGCGTCCGGCTCTGTCTTGAATGATAAACTTAATCTTCCGTACTTCAGATTTGTTGATGACCTTGCTGCAATGGTACACAAGATCTGAATATTTAGGTGGCACAAGGAGAGTAAATAACTGGAGGCCAAAGCAGAGTTGAGTTCTAAGACGAGAAGAGTCATAGAGGAAAGGTGAAATTACAATTGGTAGAAGCAAACAAAGGCACAAAGGCAAACAAAGTCATTCAGATATTTAAAAACAACAGATATAGCGTCTCCTCCTTATAAAATGAATTTGGAATTAGCTTCAAAGAGCTGAAAGAAACTATTTTAAGGCATCACATTCAATCTTCTGCTTCTTGCAGAAATCCAGCATCCTTAAGAAACGGGCTTGAATATGTTTAGTGAAGGGATTCTGGTCCAAATTGGATGTCATGGCAATCTTTCTTTCTTTCTTTCTTTCTTTCTTTCTTTCTTTCTTTCTTTCTTTCTTTCTTTTTCTTTCTTTCTTTCTTTCTTTCTTTCTTTCTTTCTTCCTTCCTTCCTTCCTTCCTTCCTTCCTTCCTTCCTTCCTTCCTTCCTTCCTTATTTTCTTTCCTTCTTTCTTATTGTCTTTCTTTTTTTCTTTCTTTTTTTCTTTCCTTCCTTCCTTCCTTCCTTCCTCCTTCCTTCCTTTCTCTCTGTGTATTTTTTCAGACTCTATATACAAATAAAAGAACCTTATGGCTGAGAAATAATAACGTTTCCTGTTTTGCCATTTTGTCTCATTCAAGAACCTGTCCCATATGGATCCTGTCCTATATGGATATGTAGAACCCTGAATGTGGAAACCACTTAGCAGATTCCCCACTACCGGAACTTTTAGTTCTTTTAAAGTGAGAGTCTCTCTAAGTTTTATATCAGGTCTAGTTTAGCTGGAATGAATCATGGAAATCTTAAGGTCAATATGCACTAATTGGATGCTCAAACGTTGCATTTTCTTTTCTAGGTTTACTTATCCTTGCCAAGGTACCTGTCTCTTACTGAAGGTCATTGCCTGATCACTCCTATGCAGCATTACACGGCTGCCACAGTTCTAGATGAAGACATTTGGGAAGAAATTCAGGTGAGTATAGCTTCTAGTTTGATCCGGCTTTTTATGATGTGGGTTTTGTATGCTGTAGGTATTGTATATCATGATACCATGCTTTACACCTGGGTTCCTCAACCTCTGGGCATATCTATTTGCACCTAGAAACTAAGAGGAACATATGTGCCAAGTTTCAAGTTTGTAGACTTTACAGTTCTGGAGATTTCATGATGAGTGAGTGGAACTTGGCTTTTATATATATAGATCCATCCCCAGTGTTCTTAAACATTTCATAAAACCTGGAGTTCTGAGCATTTGTGCAAAACTCCCTGTTCATCTTTCGCCTTTGTTGTTGAAACGGACACATTTACTTGGCACAAAAATTGGGCACGCAACTATTTAATCTGGAGATAGCTTGCTGTTAATAAAGCTTGGTTTTGTCAGCTGCAATGTGCAAGTACCATCTAATTTGCAAAATAAAGATCTTTTAAAATCACCTCTTGTGCTCTGCTTGCACCACAAATTTGGATATATCATAAATAAACAAAATTACAATCCAAGCACATAGGAAAAACAATATTAAAAATGGGTGTCAGACATGTCTTTTGGAATGCTGCCATTATTGCTTTCAGTCTGAAATATATAAAGTTTTCAGTGGAGGCATAAACTTTTGCACTCTGATCACGGATATGAAATACAAAATCTCAGAGAAGGTTTAATGAAATCTATAACAAGGGAGGACTTTGGATCTCAATTGCAGAAATCCAGATGACACTCTGTAGCAGGAAATAAATAATAAAATACAGTGTAGTTTTTTTTCTTGCCGTCAGATGGTCATCCAGATTTTTAAAGCTCAGAGCTGATAGGCCTAGCGAAGGCCTTTGTCTCAGAGCTGAGCTAAGCCCTGTCTTTTGGAAAGTCAAGCTTTGATCTATTTTAGTCTTAAGTCTCTGGTTCCATCAGTCACGTTGTTACGCTGTGGATTTTGTCAATTTCCCAAGCGAGAAACTTTGCTTGTTATGACACTGACATTGGTAAATTGGGAGATGTAATGTTTGTTCTTCCTTGCTGTCTCTGGGTTCCCAGATATTTTGGTCTGGGTAATGGCGGATAAGGCTACAGGGAAGGGAAATCGATAAAAATTAAACATTGCACTGTTCTTCGTTCTCTGCTGGACTGAGTGTACTTCTCTTTGGAAATTTGGGAATACAGGTTTTCTTGTTTCCAGGTTTTGTTCTTAAATTCAAAAATATTGACAGGATGATCTGATTTAAAGCATTATTCTATGGTAGGGGTGGGCAATTAATTTTGCCATGGAGCCGCATGAGAAATTGGGATGGTTTTACAGGGCCGGACTAATATAATTAACGCAGTTCTACCCAATACAGTGGTACCTCGACGTACGAGTTTAATTCATTCCAGACCTGAGCTTGTAAGTCGATCAACTCGTATCTCGAAGGAATGTCTTTAGACTTTGTTTTTCATGCCGAGATAACCGGAAGCAAGGAGATTTTTGCGCCAACTAGCGGAAGCTCGGCTCGTATCTGGAATTTGAGCTCGGGTGTCGAACAGAAATTTCGCTCGTGTCACGGCTCGTAACTTGGAATACTCGCATGTGGAGCAGCTCGTATCTAGAGGTACCACTGTACTGTAAAGCCTGACCTAAACACCCAGACCCACTCTACAGACCCCTAATTGTTTGCTTTACGGCAACATGGTGCACCACAGTCACTGCTCTGGAGTGTTTGCGTGGTTTCTGTGCTTGGCCGCTCTCGGTAGGAGGTCGGGGTCCGCTCCAGTGCGAGGATGAAAGAGCTCAACTCGTCTGCCGGGACTCCTCCGGTTCCTGCTTTCCTCATGATTCATCAGGAAACCAGGAACCGGAGGAGTCCCGGCAGATGCAGTGAGCTCTTTCATCTTCGCACTGGAGCAGACCCTGACATCCGTGGACCGGTTACAGATAGAGGGTGGGCCGGTCACAGACAGCGGGCAGACCGTATGCAGCCCACAGGCCCCCCCTTGCCCAGGTCTGTTCTATGGCTAACATTACTGGGCTTTTCAAATGAACATTGATTCCTTTGCCAAGCAATTTTAGGCCATTAATTTAGTCATGTAAATTATGCATGCTTTATTGTCGGCTTCTGTGTATTTTAATATGTATGTTATTTTAATTGTCTTCATGCTTTAGGTTACAAAATACATAAGCAAACAAATAAGTAACAACTTTTAGAAGTCCTTGGGAATCTAGGCAACTTCAGCTTAGCTAACCTCAAGCAATATTTATAAAAATATCAAAATTGTCTCCTAAATCTTCCAGAGAATTAAACCTGGTACTGGTTATTATATATGCTGAATGATAACCGAACCTCATCGTAGTAACTACTGTGACAAAGCAGTTTTTTGTGTGTGTACTTTGCCACAAAAGTCTCCCAGAATGTATGCTAGTGGTAATGTCAAGTGGTAATGAATTAACCATTGAGTTAATTTCTTACTCTGGATGACAAGAACGGGATATTTAGCTGACTGGTAAAATGGTTCCTGAAAATGCTGGTCAGGAAGGAGGTTGTTTCTGTTTATTTTTGCATTTAATTGTCATTGAAACTCAGACCTTCTGATGCCAGGATTTTGGTTGATAGCCTTTGACTATCTCTGCGACAACCTTGAGGCTGATAAGAATTCTCAGCACAGTGGGAAAAAAAATAATCTAAAATGGAAGTTTGTTGGCTGTCTTCAGATTTTCTCCAAATATTTTTTTGGCAAAGAGTGTAACCTGTCTCCTCATCCTATTTGGCTTATGTATATTATGAAATGTGAGTTTTATAATATCTAAGATGCTGTACAATCGGCCCATGATTCAAGCAGATGCAGACTTAGGGTTATTATTTTGAGGACCTCCAGTTCTTAGCACTTTCATCTTCCTTACTGAATATTATTACAATATTTCAAGTCGGGGTTATAGACTCATCTTTCATTTACTGGAAATCTGGACTGTGATTTCCACCTTTTCTGTTTATTTCTAAAAAGTCCCAGTTTCCAAAGACCGGGACAGAGATACAAATTGATTATCTCCGTAATTCTTTGTGGCATTCCAGCCTATGCAGGATAATGAGTGACTGTGAATAGAGGTCAAGTCTGTTACAGTTAACAGGTTAGATAAACCTCTGCAGAACAGAGATGAGAGATATATGATTGCTTTTCTTTAAGGGAATATTATTATTGCACTTAAAGGTCAACGAAGCCTGATGAAAATACCACATTTTGACAAATTATGTAATTGGAAGGCAGAGTGGAAGAATGGTGGCATTTGGAGTCAATATAAGAGAAGAAATTAACTTCTGTGTAAATGTGCCTAAAGGACCCCCTGTTGTTTCTACTTCTATTCATGTTGCCCAATAATTGAACTTCAGTACACCTTTCGTTTGACATATAAGAAGACTCTGTGTACCAAGGACCCCACAAGATGTTCCTCTGACATTCTGCATACTGTATAAATATTTAAAATTATCCAGTAGGCTAAATTATTCATTTTTATATTTTATTTTGCATGCAGCAAAAATGCAAAATGTAGGAAGCTTCCCACCCCCTGGTTAAAATATTCTTTATGCATAATATTTAAAAGAGGCAGGATAGATCTTTCCCCCTAAAGGAGAAATGGAAAGAATTTTTAACAAAGACAGAACACAGCCCCATTCTTCCTGCCATAGGAAAACAGGTCTCTTGGATAGGAGATTTTGTATCCATTCAGAAAGATTGGGACAATCTATTCATAAACAGATCCCCTTCAGTCACAAACTTCCACAGAAGGCTGGAGCTGATCAAATTAACAATTTACACTCCCCCACCCAAATTCTAAGGGTAGGACATGACCTTAAAGACATAATAGGATTTATCCACCGCCATTAGAATAGCAAAAGACACAAGGCTCACTACATTGCACAACCCCCTGGAGCATCTCAATCACCAAACCCCAGAACCTTATAAAAATCCATCCACTCACTATGTCAGCCATCGCAGAAACATGCTGCTGTCCCTGAACTTCCTGGAAACCAAATAAACTGAGATCTTTTTTCCCCTTGTAGCCAGCCTCCATTTTATTTCCAGTGTTTCCCACCCCCAACTTGGAACCAGAATGTATTTCTTCTAACACTATGAAAAGCGTAAAATTTTTCAGTTCACTGCAGATCCCTATGACAATCATTAAGTGTTATACCACATGATTCTTGACAAATGTATATTTTATTTTATGTACGCTGAGAGCATATGCACCAAGACAAATTCCTTGTGTGTCAAATCACACTTGGCCAATAAAAATTCTATTCTATTCTATTCTATACAGTGATATCTCGTCTTATGAACCCCTCGTCATATGAACTTTTCGAAATATGAACCTGGGTTCAAGATTTTTTTGCCTCTTCTTCCAAACTATGTTAATCTTTCGAACCCGTCGCTGCTGCTGGGATGCCCCGCCTCTGCACTTCCATTGCCAGGTGAAGGCTCCCCTTGTTGGGAAACCCCACCTCCGGACCTTCCGTTGCCAGCGAAGCGCCCATTTTTGCGCTGCTGGGATTCCCATGAGGCTCCCCTCCATGGGAAACCCCACCTCTGGACTTCCGTGTTTTTGCGATGCTGCAGGGGAATCCCATCAGGCAACGGAAGTCTGGAGGTGGGGTTTCCCAGCGAGGGACACTCAGCGAAATCGCAGCATCACAAAAGCACCAAAGTCTAGAGGCGGGGTTTCGAGGACTTCGGTGTTTTTGCGATACTGCGATTTCGCTGAGGCTCCCCTTGCTGGAAAACCCCACCTCCGGACTTCCATTGCCAGCAAAGCGCCCGTTTTTGCGATGCTGGAATTTTCCTGCTGGGATTTCCCTGCAGCGTCGTGGAAACATGGAAGTCTGGAGGTGGGGTTTCCCATGGAGGGGAGCCTCAGGGGAATCCCAGCAGCGCAAAAACCGGCACTTCGGCTGGCAAAAGGGGTGAATTTCGGGCTTGCACGCATTAATCGCTTTTCCATTGATTCCTATGGGAAACATTGTTTCGTCTTACGAACTTTTCACCTTATGAATCTCGTCCTGGAACCAGTCAAGTTCGTAAGACAAGGTATCACTGTATTTGCATAGTCACATTGCCTAATAATATTTGAAAACTATTGTTTTCTTCTCTATTTCTTTCCCTTCCTGCCCTCCACCCCACCTTTTCTTGTATCAGGTATTCAGAAAAGCCTTGGTAAAGATGTTTGAAGCTGAAGAATTGGATTGTGTATTTCTGGAGACAAATTTAAGTATAAGCAAACAATACCACATGGTATATGAATGTATTCCTCTCCCAAAGGAAGTGGGGGATATGGCTCCCATCTATTTCAAGGTAACAATTTTTTTTAAACTAATCTTGTTTTCTTTTGACCCTAAAGCATAGAAAACCTAAATGAGTTATATGAAACTACTCCGATAATATGGTCTTCAGGTTCTTAAATGATTTGTTTTTATAAGAAAGTTAGCCAAAACTAGCAAAGGCATCTCTCATTTTATTGTACTTCCTTTTATAGGCACATAATAGAAACTGTATTTTTGTTTTACAAGACCTTCCATCAGCAAAGAAAATTATTGCTTGTTAAAGACTCAGATGACGATTCTTTTTTTCTTTTCTTTTTTCTCCCCCCCCCCCTCACCTTTTAAAGCAAAAAAGTATTTTTAAAGTATGCCACTACCTGGAAATAGTCACATTAAACTAGCTATGGAGGTGGTATTACAGTGTTCCCTCGATTTTCGCGGGGGTTGCGTGCCGAGACCGCCCGCAAAAGTCGATTTTCCGCGAAGTAGAGATGCGGAAGTAAATACACTATTTTTGGCTATGAACAGTATCACAAGCCTTCCCGTAACACTTTAAACCCCTAAAGTGCAATTTTCCATTCCCTTAGCAACCATTTAGATTATTACTCACCATGTTTATTTATTAAAGTTTATTAAAAAAAATATTTATTAAAGTCGGATGAAAGTTTGGCGAGGACGTATGACGTCATCGGGCGGGAAAAACCGTGGTATAGGGAAAAAAACAGCAAAGTATTTTTTTATTAATATTTTTGAAAAACCGTGGTATAGCCGTTTCGTGAAGTTTGAACCCGCGAAAATCGAGGGAACACTGTATCCGCTTTGATCCACTTCCCAGGGGATCAAAGAGGAGAAAGCAAGCTTTTTTCATGAATGATACCCACTAGTAGAAGTGAAATATAGGATGTTGTAAAATGCAAATTATTTTTTTCCTAAAAATGACTGATTTGGATTTGTTCCAACAGATCCGTTGAATCCAAAATGCCATTTATATACTGTGTATTTTGAAGTAATTTAAATGGCATGTGAAGATATTAGTAAATATGGGAGCTTTTACTGACATTATGATTCTTTGGCCTGAATTTCCCTTCCCTTCCCCTCCCTCTTCCCTTCATATGGTGATAGTCGTGATGTATGAGTGGGTATACATGAAAATAGTCTCCCCAAAATTTTCACAATTATTGAGAGGCAATAGAGTGCATTATTCTATAACGTGAAAATTCTTATTTTGAACTATTTTGAACTCTGAGTCTTCGGAGAGGGGCAGCATACAAATCTAATATATTATTATTATTATTATTATTATTATTATTATTATTATTATTATTATTATTATTATTTATCAATACAACACAGCAAACGAGATCACTATGCTGGATTTCATATTTCATCTCCAGTCGGGCGCTTCCCAAGCACCTAGGACTGCGTGATGTAGCGGCGAATTATGTTTGCCGATCCCAGTAAAGCGGCCTTTTGCAATTGACAGATGGAGATTTTGTCAATTCCGATGGTTTTCAAATGTCCACTGAGATCCTTTGGCACTGCCCCCAGCGTGCCAAGTACCACTGGGACCACTTTCACTGGCTTATGCCAGAGTCGTTGCAGCTCAATTTTTAGATTTTCGTATTTCACTAATTTCTCTAGCTGCTTCTCCTCAATTCTGCTGTCCCCTGGGATTGCGATTATTATTATTATTATTATTGTTATTGTTATTATTACAGTTAAATTGCAGTTCTGAAACAGTGAAATAAAAAGAGAAATCTACAGAGTAAAGTTATTACTACATCAATCTTCACTATGCTTTACTCTAATACCTAAATTGAATTACCTAATTAGTATGTACTAATGACATTTCGGAGAGCCAGTTTGACGTAGTGGTTAAGGTGTATCAAAAGTAGAAACCAAGAGATCATCAGGCGCAAATCCAGCTGGCTGACCTTGGGCCAGACACTTTCTTGCAGCATTATGAAGGAGGCAATGGCAAAGTCACTTCTGAAAAACCTTGCTAAAATAACTACAGTCTCCAAAAACCGG
Organism: Erythrolamprus reginae; assembly: GCF_031021105.1. Lineage (NCBI taxonomy): Eukaryota > Metazoa > Chordata > Lepidosauria > Squamata > Dipsadidae > Erythrolamprus > Erythrolamprus reginae. Next base: position 19,372,971 of record NC_091953.1, on the reverse strand, counting down.
ACACAATTGAACAGGCGGCCAAAAATCTTCAGTCTCCCTTCTGATCATAATTTGAGGGTGGGGAGAGGTCCAAATGTATTGTACTTCGCGTCAACACTTTGCCATTTAGTGGACATTTTATATATTCTTGCAATATTTTTCACCCCCAGAAAGCTATAATGGAATCAGATGAAGAATGGGCCATGAATAAAAAACTAATTAATCTAGGCTCAAAAGATGTTCGCAAATCGGTAAGTATTCCAAGCTCGTCATTTGTAATGCAAAGCTGATTTCTACATGTGAATGCAAGCAGTGCTTTTCAAAAGACAGCGTCTTTATAATAAAAGATTACATAGAAAAAATACATTAAATAAAGTTGATGAAAAAACACATCTGAATTCCAAGGCTAAATCTAACCATAGTAACTGGCATATTTCAAGGAAACTCTGAGAGATATCAACGGGAATACTTTTTAATTATCTCATAAGGTAATTCTTGAAGGTATTGGCATTATTGGTAGATTTTCTCTGCTTCACTTCCATATGTCTTCCATATGTAATTACTTTGTTGAGTCCCATTAAATTCACTAAGATTTTAGTGAAAGATGCATGGCTTGCATTATATGTAGTGGCTTCTGGGATCTTGAATTGGGTTATAGACCTGGAATAATTTGAAATTTTCAGCTAGATGATTTGTTTCCTTTAGAAGAGCTATGATGCAGAATTGGGAAGAAAGGCTATTTATTATCCTGCCTTTCTTCCATGGTTTTAGTGCTGCTTATAAAGAGAACATCTTTCATTTTTATTTTCCCAAATAGTTATTCTGTGAGGTATTTTGGACCAAGGAATAACGATTGGCTCAAAATCACCTATTGAGATTCTATGGGGGAGGTTGGACTTGAATCTTTTAACTTTTCAAAGCCTCTTTAACTTTGCAACCTTTAAATCTATAACCTCTAAATTTTAACTTGGTTTTAATTCAGTTTATTCTTTATTTCTTTATTTGTTTACGCACAATAGACAGAATCTTGCCAGTCTAAACCCTTATTATTCTCATCCTAATGGATGTATCCTGAGACATTTTAGGGAGTTACCATTCTAACATTTTCTCTTTGAATCTGGACCCTGGGCTATGATGCTTCTTGTCTCACCTGTCTTTATTTTATTTATTTATTTTGTCCAATACACCAGAGGTCCCCAACCTTTTTAGCACCAGGGACCGGCTTTAAGTTAGACGAGTTTTCCACGGCCCGGTGGGAGGAGGGGGGGGGGGCCTTTGGTCATATGGGGGTGGGGTTATGGAGGGGTGGAGCTTAGTGACGCAGCCCTCCACACTTCTCCACAGGGCGGGGAGAATCAGGAGGCTCCTTTGGCGGCTGGGGGCTGCCTGGCTTTGTGATTTTGGCTGGGGGGGGGGAGTTAGGAAGGTCCTACTTCTCCCCCCCAGCCAAAAATTCAAAGCCTATCTGCTGGATACGGGCGATGAGTGGGACAGAGCGGCGCGGAAGCCTCTTGCAGCAGCTGCCACAGCCACCGGCTTCGGCGCCGTTCGTCCCGCCCATCGCCCGTATCCAGCAGAAGCTGCTGCCCGAGTGCTCTTGGCCGGCGGGATTTAAAGTGCTGGGGTGGGGGGTGTCCCAGCGGGAGGCGAAGCACTGGGGTGGGGGGGCTGTCAGGACACCCCCACCCCAGCACTTTGAATCCCGCCGGCCAAGAGCACTCGGGCAGCAGCTTCTGCTGGATACGGGCGATGGGCGGGACGAACGGCGCAGAAGCCGGTGGCTGTGGCAGCTGCTGCAAGAGGCTTCCGCGCCGCTCTGTCCCACTCATCGCCCGTATCCAGCAGATAGGCTTTGAATTTTTGGCTGGGGGGGGAGAAGTAGGACCTTCCTAACTCCCCCCCCAGCCAAAATCACAAAGCCAGGCAGCCCCCAGCCACCAAAGGAGCCTCCTGATTCTCCCCGCCCTGTGGAGAAGTGTGGAGGGCTGCGTCACCGCCCGACGCCCCACCCCGTCCTGCATAATGTTCTCTGCCGGGAGGGCAGCGCCGCCGCGGACCGGCTGAAAACCCCCAACGGCCCGGTCCCGGTCCGCGGACCGGCGGTTGGGGACCTCTGCAATACACAATGAGGGTTTTAGTGGGTATATATCTATATACACATAGTAAAATACATGATGAAGGTTATAGAGGAACAATTTTCTTCCTGGAAAATTGCTGCTTCACTGTAGTCCATCACATTTTTCCCTCTGTAGGCCCCAATTTGCCCAGGCTGACTGTTTAACAGCAAGAGGAGATACTGTAATTGCCTGAGCAACAATTACTGGAGACAGCAATTGTCAGGGTGCATTTAATTTCTTCAACATTTGGCATGCTTGCTCCTCCAAGAAAATCTTACTAAACAAGCCTCCTAGCAAGGCAGATAGCAGAATGTGAAAGCAGGCCCAAGAGAAAGTTCTTTGCTACTTAGACAATTATAACATTTTAAGATACTATTGATTGGCTCGATACCTAATATTGAGTCTGGAAGTCCTAACATTATTGATTACTAAAAGTGTCTAGTTTGCCATTTTACATCGGTAGTTCATTGTTTAAGACAACCTCTACTTGTATTATGTTGGTAACGAAAGCTCTGATGGGAGACCATGTGACAACAATTTGTCTTTTGGGGGTGGGGGTGTTTCTTTTACTGTGTCTCCTATTTGTCATGGGTTGTTAAAGAGATTGAGCCCACAGTGCAAAATTTTAGCTTGAATAAATTTGGAAACTTTATAAGTTTGGAAACTTATCGGAAGGTAAATAAATAAGCCAACCATCAATTTAAACATTTTAAGGATTTGGAATTTAATATGTATGAAAGAAATAATTTACGTACTGTCTGGATAATAATGATGATGATTTTGTTTTTTGTTTGGTATTTAGGTGCCAAAAGGTTTGCCTTACTTCTCTGTAGATTTTGGCCTGCAAGGTGGTTTCGCTCACGTCATTGAAAATCAGTACATGTTCCCTCATTACTTTGGAAAGGTATTAAAATGCTCAGCTTCTGTTCCGCAAGATTAGTGCTTTTTGTGTATTTACTTAAAAACTTTACTGTAGGCCATGGGTTAATAACTATATTCTTTAGAATTACCTGAGGATGCAAACATTGTATCTGGGGTTTTATTGCTTGTCAAAGCTCCCAGCATGCAACATATCAAAACTGCCGATAACTATTTATTTATTTATTTATTTATTTATTATTTATTTATCAGATTTGTATGCCGCCCCTCTCCGCAGACTCGGGGCGGCTCACAGCAATAATGATACAATGTAACAAATCTAATATTGAATTAATTTATAAAACCCCAATTTAGAAACCAATCATACATACTAGCATACCATACATAAATTTTATAAGCCTAGGGGGAGGGAAAATGTCAATTCCCCCATGCCTGATGACAGAGGTGGGTTTTAAGGAGCTTATGAAAGGCTAGGAGGGTGGGGGCAACTCTGATATCTGGGGGGAGTTAGTTCCAAAGGGTCGGGGCCACCACAGTGAAGGCTCTTCCCCTGGGTCCCACCAAACGACATTGTTTAGTTGACGGGACCCGGAGAAGGCCAACTCTGTGGGACCTAACTGGTCGCTGGGATTCGTGCGGCAGAAGGCGGTCCTGGAGATATTCTGGTCCGGTGCCATGAAGGGCTTTCCTTAAAGAAAATTATATATATATATATATAATATATATAATATATTTACATATAATATATATATTATATAATATATTTATATAATAAATATAATAAATAATAATAAATAAATAAATAAATAATAATATATATTATATAATATATATTATATAATAAATATAATATATTTACAGCAGCACGAAGCTTACAACTTCAGCCTGATGATGGTGAATGTGATTTCACCGAAACGTCGCATAGACATGAAAAATATTATACGGGGCAAAACCCGAACTCAGAACAATCTACACACACACACACACACACACACACACACACACACACACACACATGTCACATGTTTTTTTGCTGAATTTGAAAATTAAGGGAGACTAGGATAGATCTATTTCGGCCTTATTTTGGCCTCATCAGCTAGCCATACCCACTGGGACTTGAACCTGTAACCTTTGCCTTGTAAGGCAGAGAATTATCCTCTAAGCTACAGTATCCAATCCCTTCAGCTCTGCACCAGGGAAGGGTTACATATTTTTGTGTCGAATCACAGCTCCTTATTTGCCTCTCGCCCCAATCCAGGGCCATTTCCAAGGCAGTTAATTTTATTGATAGCCGACAATTCTATCTGTATGTGTCACATGTTTTTTTTGCTGAATTTAAAAATTAAGGGAGACTAGGATAGATCTATTTCGGCCTTATTTTGGCCTCATCAGCTAGCCATACCCACTGGGACTTGAATATATATATATTTAAAAACAGAGATATTCTGTTCCTACAAGCGTCAGGAATAGATTTATGGAATAACTCCAGGTATGTTACCTAGATGAATTGGGAATTATTTTAGTTCAAATCCATATTCCACCCCCAGCCTTCCATGGCTTTTGGGAGGTCTAGCGTGCATAAAACATTTTAATGTGGTAGCCAGTTAGATGACTCATCTCTTCTTAACATGCAAAGCTAGAATGATTTTCTTTTTCTGCTTGACACTCTTTGTTCGAACAGGTGTGGGTTTTTCTGTTATTTTAAGAAAAAATAATATTCTTTCCTGTTTCGAAAGGAAATAATTGGTGGCATGCTAGATTTGGAACCCCGGCTTTGGAGGAAAGGACTGCGAGAAAATTTTGAAGACCAGAGAAAGAAAGTGTTGCATTTTGCTCAGAAATGGAAATTGTATGACTTCACTAAAAGTAAAGAATGAAAAAATTCCGCAGATGCTGATATATTGGATCCTGAAAAGTTAATGAACTGTCACAATCTACCAAAATCGAACTCCTGCTGAAAGTAATAAACATGTTTTGTAAAGTGAACACTGGAACGGATAATAATACTTTAAAGCAAGACAAAAAAGTGGATTGAAGTCAAGATATTTGAGTCACGTATAAATCGTGTCCAATGTACAATATGTAGATATATGTTTGAAGAAAATATGAAGTCCTTATTTTAATAAATAATGTGTCTTGTTATCAATATTCCTGCTTTGTATTGTGATGATGACCCAGGAAAAGGCACGAAGATCATACATATAGCCAGCTGAGAGTTCATACTCCCCATTAATGCTCCAAGTTCCTCCCCCCCACCAACATTCCCACGTTCTTGGCAAGTCCCAGAGCAAAATGCACACACACACAAATGGCAGCTTCTGACTGCGCACAGTCCCGCAAAGCAAAGGAACAGGGAAATGAGTCCGTGAAACAAGGAACAAGGCACTGAGTCCCCAAAATAAGAGAAGGAGAAAGCTATTTTGAATCTGCTTCATCTTCTCTCCCATGATAAGAGCCACCCCATGCGAGCAGATGTGATAATAAAGGCAATATATCAATTAGTCCAGGATAGGGAAAGCATTAGTTGTGTTCAAACAATATCTTAAATTCATTATTTGAATGAATAGCTTTTTGGGGTTAATAGAATACATTGCACCAGAAAAAGACTGAGTTTGCTTACATTTTAAACCACAAAATTAATATACTGCTCAAAAAAATAAAGGGAACACTTAAACAACAGAATGTAACTTCAAACTTCTGTGAAACTTCTGTGAAATCAAACTGTCCACTTAGGAAGCAACACTGATTGACAATCAATTTCATTTTTCGAGATACGAACCTGGGGTTCAAGATTTTTTTTGCCTCTTCTTCCAAAGTATTTTAACCTTTCGAACCCGCCGCCGCCGTTGGGAAACCCCACCTCCGGACCTTCCGTTGCCAGCGAAGCGCCCATTTTTGTGCTGCTGGGATTCCCCTGAGGCTCCCCTCCATGGGAAACCCCACCTCTGGACTTCCGTGTTTTTGCGATGCTGCAGGGGAATCCCAGCAGGCAACGGAAGTCCAGAGGTGGGGTTTCCCACCGTGGGGAGCCTCAGCAAAATTGCAGCATCGCAAAAGCACCAAAGTCTGGAGGCGGGGTTTCGAGGACCGGTGTTTTTGCGATACTGCGATTTCGCTGAGGCTCCTTCATTTTGTTGTCAGCACATTCAATTTTGTACAGAACAAAGTATTCCATGAGAATATTTCGTTCATTCAGATTTAGGATGTGTTATTTGAGTGTTCCCTTTATTTTTTTGAGCAGCGCATAAGCCGCTATTGTGCTGCATGAATGCAATTGCTATGGGAAAAACTCAACTGAAATAAATGTCCAAGGATAAGCTTGAATATGTGGGAAAAGAAGCCTACTTTCCCAAAAAATATTCATAATGAGTACAAAAGAAATGTCATTGGGTGCCCCTGATAAAGCAAGGGATTCAGTCTCCTACAGATTCACTGAAAGTGATGTGGGAGTGAAATTCACCTTTTATTCAAGGGTGAAATCCAGCAGATTCTGGATAGTAGCGGAACATTTGAGTACAGTAATACCTCGTCTTACGAACCTAATTGGTTCCCGGGGGAGGTTCGTAAGGCGAAAAGTTTGTAAGGTGAAACATTGTTTCCCATAGGAAACTGTAAAATGAATTAATGCGTGCATCGGGAAAAAACCCGCCGCCGCCCGGCTGTCACCTTTTGAAACAGCTGGGTGCTTCTCAGTGTTCTCCCAATGCCGAACCCGTAAGTTCGGCAAAAGTTCAGGTTCAGGTGGCCACCGAGAAGCCCCGCCGCCTGGCTGTCACTTTTTGAAACAGCCGGGGGGCTTCTCGGCGGCCTCCCGAACGCCGAACCCGGAAGTTCGGGTTTGGGGTTCGGGTTCAGGAGGACACCGAGAAGTCCCCCGGCTGTTTCAAAAAGCAACAGCCGGGCGGCGGGGCTTCTCGGCGGTGGCGGCGGGTTCGTAAGAAGGAAAAAGTTCGTAAGAAGAGGCAAAAAATTTCTGAACCCCGGGTTCGTATCTCGGGTTGTTCGTATGGCGAGGGGTTCATATCATGAGGTACCACTGTAGTTCAAAGAACCAGCAAATATCACCTCTGGCTGGCCTCAGAATGGGGTGGGAATGGAGATTTTGCAGTATCTTCCCCCCAGGAGTGAGGAGGATATGGAGATTTTGCAGTATCCTTCCCCTGAAGTGGGGTGGAAATGGAGATTTTGCAGCATCCTTCCCCTGCTCCACCCACCAAGCCACGGCCACAGAACCCATAGTTTAAAAAAAATTGGATTTCACCACTGTTTATATTCCTTTTGCTGCAGATGGTTAAACATCCTCATATTTCCACATGTGGTGGACCTGTAGACAAGTTAAAGGAATTTGGTTGAAACTCCAAAAATGGATAAAAGAAATAACTGAGATTGAATTAGAAATGAAACTGGAAATATTGGCATCATTGAAAATCAAATGAAAAAGGAACAGTATTATCTTATACAACATTTAAAAATAACAACAAGAATAACCATAACTCAATTCTGGAAAAATGAAGCTATGCCAAACGAATGAAACTTAATTAAAAAAAATGTTGGACTGTGCTGAATCAGACAAGTTCACAATGGAGCTAAAAGAACAAGACGACTCAAAATACTATAGAATTTGGAATGATTTTTACACATGGTTGAACAAAAGAACAACCACTAGTAGTGCTGCGTGACAACAAAATGGTATAAATATAAACCATTAAAGAATTAAACACAACTTTTTTCTCGGTTTAGTTAATGAAATATATGTTTTCAAATTGTAAAACAAGAACAAAAAATGCAATACTGCATATTATAAATCACAAATTATATGATATTGATTAAACCATTGGTTATAATACCGCTAAAAATTAAAATAAGGAGGCTGTCAATTGAGCCAGCCTCAGGAGGGGAGAGGAGAGATACTACATTCACGTCTTTCAATTTTTTGTCTGTATTGTACGCAATGTACTGTAAGTTGTTATTGTTTATCTGTTTAATTGTTTATATGTAAATAAAAAATCTTTAAAAAAAAAAACATACTCAAGGCTATCTGTCTTGCTCTTCTTTGTGTTGTAGCTTAAGCCAGTCTGAGAATTATAGTTGTGGACAGGTAATCTCTTATATTGTTCTCTACCCACATGATGGTGACTTTTGAAGTTGCAGATCTGAAACCCTGCTGTAATTCTATTTTGAACTTCACTGCTTCCCAGGTAGGGCCGAAATAAGTCCTTAAAGCACAGTAATTGAACACAGCAGTCCCTGATTCTGCAGCATCACAACAGGGCCTTCATTCAGCCTGAATGAACAAAAACTTCAGGACTATAGTTCCCCTACACTTAAAAATAATATTTTAAACAATAAATGCAATTCATCCTGAAGGTCTGGCGTGGAGAACAGTAAATTTAGAAGACCTTACAAAATAACTAGAGCATACCAAATTGAATGGCAGCCCATCAGAACTAAGTCTATAAAACACATCCAAATAAATTGAGCTTCCAATGTCTTAATGCATTCTGTTTCAGTTTGTATGGATCCTGCTTAATACCTGGTTTTTCCCCCACAGCAGTTGAAAGACCAGCACATAAAATCAGCACTTGTTTTGGAGCCCTAATGAATGCAATATTTTGTCCTGGTCTCTAAAACTGTGTACAACTATTACTGTAAAGTCTATAATCATTTATCTAAAAACTCCAAATCAGGGTCATGGAATTTGTTTGAAGTGCAGAAAAAAACAGTTACTGCCAATCTGCCTTCCATTGAGGATCTATATACTGCATGAATCAAAAAGAGGGCCATGAAAATATTTACTGACCTCTCGCATCCTGGACATAATTTGTTTCAACTCTTACCCTCAAAACTACACTATAGACCACTGTACACCAACACCTCCACTCTGCTAAACAAATAATTCCCTCACCACTCAAATTATTCATTAAGACTACATAACTATTAGTCTTCTTATCGCTCCTATCACCCATCTCCTTCCACTTATGATGGTAAATTGTTGCTTGCATCCTTACAATTTATATTAACATTGATTGTTTCCTGATTGCTTATTTGTACCCTATAACAATCATATGTACCTCATGATTCTTAACAAATGTTTCTTTTTTATGTACACTAAGAGCATATGCACCAGAGACAAATTACTTGTGTGTCTAATCACTTGGCCAATAAAGGATTCTATTCTATTCTATTCTAGAAAAATATGGATATTACACCAGCATCCACTCAATTTTTTTCTAAAAAGTTGCACAATGGATTGACTTGGAAGTATGCATGTGTGTTTTTCAATGTCCAGAAGGATTGGTCTGAGAGGAGTTGAGTGACCAAAATTCATTCAGATTGGTTTTCTTCTACATTGGTTGTCTGAGAGCTTCTCTGATGGTAGATTTCCTCAATGTTCCTGGTAAAACATTGCTCCAGGGAACTACAGTAGTCCCTCACCTATCGCTGGTGTTACGTTCCAGACCTGGGTGCGATAGGTGAAATCCGCGATGGGGAATTTATCGACTGATAGTACTTATTTAAGTATTTATATTGTAATTGTTTGGTAAGTTTTCATTGTTTTAAGTGTTTATAAACCCTTCCCACACAGTTTTTATTTTAGATACAGTATTTAAATACAGTATTTACAATTTTAGATATACTTTTTTTAAACAAACCTGCCAATCGAGTTCGGCGGGCTGTTTAAATCTGCCGATCGACTTCCTCAGAAACCCACGATGAAGTGAAGCCGCAGTAGGTGAAGCGCGGTATAGCGAGGGACTACTGTATAGAAAGTGGTGGGTAGATTTGACACTGGGACACAGAAGAATAGAATCATGGTCTCCATGTTCTTGTTGATGGAACATCAATAATTATTTGCAGGAACAATATGACCAACATCACGTTGCCTTGTCCAAGAAGACAAGTTTCATTGACTAAATGTTCCTGCTTTGCTAGACAGTTCTTTTCATTTCTCCATATGCTTGTCTGCTATCTGCCAATTACTTTGTTAGAAATTGTCTATACTATATTTATTTATTTATTTATTTTTTATTTATTTTGTCCAATACACAATACATGTGGAAGAGAATAGACATGAAGTAATATATGTAAAGATAATATATAAAAATAGAGGAGAAGATATATGAAATGAAGAAAATATATATGATAATTGAGATAAAGGAAAGACAATTGGACAGGGGACGAAAGGCACACTAGTGCACTTATGTACGCCCCTTACTGATCTCTTAGGAACCTGGAGAGGTCAATTGTGGATAGTCTAAGGGAGAAATGTTGGGGGTTAGGGGTTGACACTATTGAGTCCGGCAATGAGTTCCACGCTTCGACAACTCGATTGTTAAAGTCATATTTTTTACAGTCAAGTTTGGAGCAGTTAATATTAAGTTTGAATCTGTTGCGTGCTCTTGTGTTGTTGCGGTTCAAGCTGAAGTAGTCATTGGCCGGTAGGATGTTGCAGCATATGATCTTGTGGGCAATACTTAAATCGTGTTTTAGGCGTCGTAGTTCTAAGCTTTCTAGACCCAGGATTGTTAGTCTATTTTTGTAGGGTATTCTGTTTCAAGTGGAGGAGTGAAGGGCTCTTCTGGTGAAATGTCTTTGGACGTTTTCAAGGGTGTTGATGTCCGAGATGTGGTATGGGTGCCATACCACATCTAACCCTCTAACCCTCCTAGCTTTCTGGAAGATTTTATTTTTCCCCCTTGTTTATAATACAAAAATGTTCCATCTATGCAAACTTCCTGTTTCTAGCTTCAGCATATTATCTCTTCACACACTCTGAAAAGAAACAGCTGTATGGAAATAAAAAAAGTTTCAAGGATGATAAGGATATGCTAACACCAGGCTTCCTTCGTAGAGGCTGCAGTTTGGAAGTCAATCCTGGTCACTTTGACAGGCTGAGGCTTCCCTGTGTAATCCTCTCTCTTATTTTAAGATAAAAAACCTGTTCCTAAATAAGAAATGGGGTATAGAACAGAAGATAATGGAGAATGCAAGCAAAGGAGGCGTTGATGTTTGAAATCATCAAACAGCGAAGTCTCACAGTGCCGGCTTTACCTGTACATTTATAAATAAATGATTACATATGCATCCATTGCTATCTTTTACAACAATGATTAATTTTCAAAACATAAAGCAATATTTCTTGAATCATGCCATTCAGAAAGAAAAAGAGAAAGGAAGGAAGGAAAGAGAAAGAAAAGATAGAGAAAAGAAAGGAAGAGAAAAAAGCCAGAGAAAGAGAAAGAAAGAAAGAAAAAGAAAGAAAGAATATTGTCACCACATTAAAGTTCTAATCTTCATGCAGTTTTAATACGTTATTTTCGTTAATGGTCTCAAACTGCTTCTGAAACTGTTTCTAGAATCTTTCAGAAGTCAAAAATAACAGAATTGTTTATGTCTCCTTCTAAGCACATCTCACCACCAGGTATCTCAGGAACTACCTTGTAAATAGTTTGGGAAACCAATAGCAACAAGAAACAATCTCAAACAGAGAGAACATTATTCATGGCATCAATTTAGGTAAAGGATCGAATCTGTCTGTGCAGAATCAACAGGATGACACACAAATGATTTTAACACCTATTATGCTATCACAAATGACAGAGTAGCATTTTGGCAAATCTCTATAAAACAGACAAGCAATATTGGAAAAGCTAGGAAATCAAATATCTAGACAGTTGTTTTATGACATATCTTCCTGAAGAAACAGAATGAGCAAAGGAGGGATGCCAGGACGAAGCATTGCTATGATAGAAAAAGAATGGTTTATGGGCAGGATCCAGTACATCTATCAAGATGTCAGGATCAAGAAAGAGGACATGGTTTATACAATGCTGGGCCTGTCAGCACATTTTTTCTTCTAACTTTTATTTATTGCTCTTCTCTCTCTTCTACACATTCTGCTTCTCACATCACAGAGGAATAGTCCCGGGATTTAAGGAAGACAATAATTGGCTTTAAATGAATTAATTGACCACTGTTTAATTCATTGTTTATTATAATTTATTATTAGGTTCAATGATTCTGTTATTGTACTTTGGACTGTATGCTGGCCATAAGTTTAATAGATCCAGTAGCATACACATTTAATGAATCATCTTTTTCTTGTGCCATATATGTCATTGGATATTGACAATCATGTTGGCAATCCTATTTTTATCAACAGACACATTATAAAGTGCTGTTGAGTTTTGTCCAAACCAGTCCTTTAGGTTTTGAAGCCACGATGGATGTTCTTAGAATAGAATAGAAGAACAGTTGGAAGGGACCTTGGAGGTCTTCTATTCCTACCCCTTGCTTAGGCAGGAAATCCTACACCACTTCAGACAGATGATTATCCAACATCTTAAAAACTTTCTGGATTACCGGTCTCAGCTGGGCTCTCCTTTTTTCCCCTGCTGCGTATGCGTATGCGTCTGCGCTCCTTGCTTTTTTCCTCTTTCCTCCTTCCTGGCCTCGGACAAGCTTCCCTCTCTCCTGCCTGGCTCCCCTGCAGCCTCACGCAGCCATCTCCCACCTAAGGAGCAAGCAGAAGGCGTGGGTGGAAGCGGCGCTGGCAGCATTTATGCTTCTGCCAGCACCCGTTTGCATGGCTACCTAGCCTGAGGCAGGGAGGCAATCCAGGAAGGAGAGCACAGGAAACGCGAAGCAAATTGTCACCCCAGTGAGTGACACTGGTAAGGTTGTAAGTCAAGGACTTAACAGTTCACTTGAACGATAATGATGGTTCAAGCCACTCCCACCTGGTCGCATAGCTGGCAAGCCACTCCTACCCAATCACATGACAAATAAGCCACACCCATAGTGTGGCAGTAAAATTTTTGGCTGCCCCTTACTGCTCTAGTGGTTATCTAGATTTTTGTAAATAACCCACCTACCCTAACAAGCATACAATATACAGTGGTACCTCATCTTACGAACGCCTCTTCTAACAAACTTTTCAAGATACGAACCTGGTGTTTTAAGATTTTTTTGCCTCTTCTTCCGAACTATTTTCACCTTACGAACCCAAGCCGCTGCTGCTGGGATGAAGGGGTTTCTTTTTTTCCCCTTTTTTGAAGAAAGAAAAGGGAGGGGCGGCTTGGAGGGGGAAAGAGTTTACAGAGAACAGCGTGCTTGCAGAGGCACTGAAAGGGTGTCTTTTGAAGAAAGAAAAGGGAGGGGCGGCTTGGAGGGGGAAAGACTTTGCATTAACAAAAGTAGGAGAACAGCGTGCTTGCAGAGGCACTGAAAGGGTGTCTTTTGAAGAAAGAAAAGGGAGGGGCGGCTTGGAGGGGGAAAGAGTTTGCAGAGAACAGCGTGCTTGCACAGGCACTGAAAGGGTGTCTTTTGAAGAAAGAAAAGTGAGGGGCGCCCCCCTTGCCTTTCTTCCTTCCCACTCACCCTTTAGCCTAGCCTTGCTTCTTCCACCTGCCCCCTTTAGCTGCTCCTCCCTGCCCTCTGTTCACCTCCCTTCTAAGGTTTGGGATTTTCCTGAAAGATTTGCACGCATTATTTGCTTTTACATTGATTCCTATGGGAAACATTGTTTCGTCTTACGAACCTTTCACCTTACGAACCTCCTCCTGGAACCAATTAAGTTCGTATCATGAGGTACCACTGTATATTACTTTCAGAAGTAGTGGAAGGGTTTCAGGTTCCCTTGCTGGATGTTTTTGAATGGAAGATAAGATTTTCTTCCCCTCTGGTTCCTGAACAGCAGAAAAGAGAGGAGAGAGCAGGTGTTAGCAAGTAGCTGGCAGCTGGTGTTTTAATATGATACATGGATTGCTAATGTCATTACCATTTAGCAAAATGGTGCAGCAGAATGAATGTTAGATATGACATTTAATTGTAATGCTGATTTCATTTGCTGTCAGTATTATAATTTGTGCTAGGACATGTGTAGAGGTGACTTTTCAATGTTCTTGCTAGCTAATGGGCCAGGCAGCAGGGGGCAGTGTGGGCTACATTTCCTACCTAATTGTTGATTCAGGAAGTCTTGGGCTATGCATTAAAAAATATTTAATATTTTGTGGACCCTCCTGATGTGTTCCTTTTGTGTTGACTCTTTCCATCTTTCCATCATTTTTCCATTCTATATTTTATCTGTTTCCAATATGCCTTGGGCTATGCATTATTTTAAGGATGCCTGAGAAATAATATTTAATATTTTGTGGACCTTCCTGATGCATTCCTTTTGTGTTGACTCTTTCCATCTTTCCATCATTTTTTCCATTTTTCCATTCAATATTTTATCTGCTTCCAATATGCCTTGGGCTATGCATTATTTTAAGGATGCCTGAGAAATGCCAAGAGATGTGACCAGCATGTAATAATATATAGATTGTAACTGTGAAAATGGATGGACTCTTTTATAAAATGTATCAGAAAAATTATAAAGCACGTTAAGTCAGTAACTCTTACTGCGAGGCCAAATAAAAACCACAATGATAAAGAGCTAGTCACTATGCGTCAGCTCGATTTGAATGTTCAAGGAAATAAGCCCATGCTCTGGAAAAATGGTAAAAGACAAGGTAAGATATCTGTTACTCTGGAGAAATTGTCACGCTGACCCCTTAGATCCATGATGATGAATCTATGGCATGCATACCACAATCCTGGGCCTTGAAAGCCTTGAACTCTGACGCCTTAAACATGATCTAAGTATTGCTCACAAGATATTATTATTATTATTATTATTATTATTATTATTATTATTATTATTATTATTATTATTATTATTATTTATTAGATTTGTATGCCGCCCCTCTCCATAGACTCGGAGAGGGGTGGCAACATTTGTATGCTGCAACATCTTACCTGTCAACTACTACTTCAGCTTCAATCACAACAACAGAAGAGCACACAACGGATACAAGCTCAATATTAACCGCTCCAAACTTGATTGTAAAAAATATGACTTTAGCAATCGAGTTGTTGAAGCGTGGAACTCATTACCGGACTCAGTAGTGTCATCCCCTAACTCCCAACATTTTACCCTTATAGTATCCACGGTTGATCTCGCCAGATTCCTAAGAGGTCAGTAAGGGGCATGCATAAGTGCACCAGCGTGCCTCCCGTCCCCTGTCCTATTCTCTCTTCTATAACTCTCTTTTTCTTCTATCACTATATCTCTATCTCTTCTTCTACTACGCTTCCTATGTTTTATATTATTCCTACATCATCTCATCTATTCTTCCATTGGTTGATGTACTATGCGTATATCCCCTGTAACCTCATTGTGTTTTGGACAAAATAAAATTTTTAAAAAATGAAGTGGCACCCGGAGCCATATCAATGGACATGTGGTCTTAGGTCTGGCAGGCATGTGTGCATCAGCCAGCTGATTTTCGGCCTTCTGGGCTCACTGGGAGTTGGGAAACAGTCTGTTTTCAGCCTCCGGGGTGGTGGGGAGGCTGTTTCCACTTTCCCCAGGCTCCTAGAAAAGTTCTGAAGCCTGAAGAGAACAAAAAACAAGAGTGCCATTGTGTGTTGGGAGTAGAGAGGTCACATGCGCATGGACCCATGGAATTATGGGTGTGGGCACGGATGTGTGCTCCCCCCCATTTTGGCATGCGAAGCAAAAAGGTTTGCCATCACTGACTTAGAGTATAGAATTTAGATTTAGATTTAATTGGATTTGTATGTCGCCCTTCTATGTTTCTATGTTTCTATGTTTCCATATGCACCAAGACAAATTCCTTGAGTGTCCAATCACACTTGGCCAATAAAGAATTCTGTTCTGTTTTAATCTATTCTATTCTATTCTAATCAAAAACAGAGTTAGGTAGTGCATTTCAGGCATTGACATAGAAACATAGAAACATAGAAGACTGACGGCAGAAAAAGACCTCATGGTCCATCTAGTCTGCCCTTATACTATTTCCTGTATTTTATCTTACAATGGATATATGTTTATCCCAGGCATGTTTAAATTCAGTTACTGAAGTCATATTTTCTGCCAATACGTTGACAGCTAATAAGTAAGGATTTGCAGCATAAAGTCAGATTATTGCAGTTACCATCTACATTTTAAAAGGATCTGAACACAGAGAATTCTCTTTTTGCCTCTCCATGCAGTAGACCCATGAATGAACCCATTTACCTTATTGAAAGGAATGATTATGGCAGAACTTCCAGCAAGGCTTGCTGGTATTTTTACATTTGTCTTGAACAAAACCTCCATCCTTGGGTGGGCTAAAATCTCCTAGGTATTGCTTATAGGACCTTGGGATAAGTTGAAACTACAGGATCCAGAATGAAAAACTTGAAATGACCACTGCATGGCTGCAGAGAGAGAGACAGCAAACACTACATGAAGCCCAGTTTAGAAGCTCCAATTTTCTGACCTTGCACAAGTTAATCATCACCTGATCACATTGACTGGAGTGCCACTGCCTAGCTAACCACAAAAGAATCTCAGGCTGTGAGGTGCCACTTCTTCAACAAAGAAATAATTGTGTCCTCTTTCCTTCTTGCACTGGTCAAAAGCACTCTTCGTAGGCATAAAATGTCAACAAATTGGATTTTGCCATCAATGGTTTTGCATTCTTGATTGCTTTTCTACTTTCCCAAAAATTGGGGGAATTCCTTACTTATGGGAAAAGTCAACAAGGGGCACTAGAATAAGCTGCTGATTTAACCGCTCCATAATTGTTTATTTAAGATAAGTATTGTGCCAGAAATTAATAGATTTCTCTGTTCTCACCTAGAATGACACTAGTGCAATATTTCTCAACTTTGGCGACTTTAAGCTGTGAATTCAACTGCCAGAATTCCTCAACCAGGGTCTACCTGTTTGAAATTGCCAAGTTTGAGATTTGCAATTTCTGGTCTAATGAAAAAAACACACCCAGTTTTACCATATATGTAAATGGATTCCTTCAAGATCGTCTGTTTTTATTTCTCATTCTAAAGTTAGATTCTGTTGATATCTAAAAGTTGACATCAAATTCTGAACCATTCAATAGCATAGTTTTTGTTGCCTTTAGTGTCTGAAATTACCACTCTGTGCAATGTAAGGGAGATAAACTGAAATGTGTCCATTAATGCGTTTTTGACTTGCAATAAATTATACAAATTATGCAAATTGTTTTTCAGTTTATCCTTCACAGCACTATCTCAGAAACTCAGACTGATTTTGTAGAAATTAAAGTTACTGAAAGATTCAGGAATGTATGTATTTGAGTTTAATATTAACCTCATTTTTGGGGTTCTGAGTATCACCCAGAAATCTTCTAAGCTGTTATTTATAGAGGATGTAATTTCTGAAGTCATTAAGTTAGTAAGTTACAAAATTATTTTTTTAAACTTAGTACCACATGGTACATTGATTCAGACATTCAGTGAAATATTTACAGTATCTGAGGATTTGTTGTTGTTTGTTTGTTTGTTTGTTTGTTTATTTGTTTATTTATTTATTTATTTATTTATTTATTTATTTATTTATTTATTTATTTATTTATTTATTTATTTATTTATTTATTTATTTATTTATTTATTTATTTATTTATTTATTTATTTATTTATTTATTTATTTATTTATTTATTTATTTATTTATTTATTTATTTATTTATTTATTTATTTATTTATTTATTTATTTATTTATTTATTTATTTATTTATTTATTTATTTATTTATTAGATTTGTATGCCACCCCTCTCTGTAGACTCGGGGCAGCTCACAATACAATAAAACAGTTCATGACAAATCTAATAATTATAATTTAAAATATTTTTTAAAACCCATTACTAAGCAAACATACATACAAACATACCATGCATGAATTGTATATGCCCGGGGGAGATGTCTCAGTTCCCCCATGCCTGACGACAAAGGTGGGTTTTAAGGAGCTTACGAAAGGCAAGGAGAGTAGGGGCAGTTCTAATCTCTGGGGGGAACTGGTTCCAGAGAGTCGGGGCCGCCACAGAGAAGGCTCTTCCCCTGGGGCCCGCCAACCGATATTGTTTAGTTGACGGGACCCGGAGAAGGCCCACTCTGTGGGACCTAATTGGTCACTGGGATTCGTGCGGCAGAAGGCGGTCTCGGAGATATTCTGGTCCGATGCCATGAAGGGCTTTAAAGGTCATGACCAACACTTTGAATTGTGACCAGAAAGTGATCGGCAACCAATGCAGACTGCGAAGTGTTGGTGTTACATGGGCATACCTAGGGAAGCCCATGACTGCTCTCGCAGCTGTATTCTGCACGATCTGAAGTTTCCGAACAATTTTCAAAGGTAGCCCCATGTAGAGAGCATTACAGTAGTCGAACCTCGAGGTGATGAGGGCATGAGTGACTGTGAGCAGTGAGTCCCGGTCCAGATAGGGCCGCAATTGTTGTTGTTGTTGTATTTGCTAGGACTGAGAGACAGCCAGTTTGGTCTAATGATTAAAACACCTGGCTGGAGATTGGCTGGAGCTCTAATCCTGTTTTAGGTACAAAGCCAATTGGATGACTCAGTTCTTGACAGGTCCTGAAATAATCAATATAGGTATTGCTTGACTTTTCACCTCAGCTGAGATCACAATTTCCGTTGCCAAGCAAGACGATTACTAAGAGAGCTGTTGCCGATTTTAAAACCTTTTTGGACTTGGTTGTTAAGTAGATCACTGCAGCAGTTAAGTGAATCACACTGCTGTTTAACTAAGATGATAAAATGACTGGAGATTAAAACATATTTATTTATTTATTTATTTATTATTTATTAATTGGACTTGTATGCCGCCCCTCTCTGTGGACTCAGTGCGGCTCACAACATATTAATAAAAATCACAATATATATATAAAATACATCTAAATCCAATTGACATAAATAATTAGTTTAACATATTTAATGTTTAATAATAATAATAATAATAATAATAATAACAACAACAACAACAACAATAATAATAATAGTTGTGGTTGGCTCTGGGCCAGTTCCTGCTTCGAGGACTGTGGGGGTTGGTTTGGGAGAATTCTCACATTACCAGAGACCGGTTTTACTGCCAACAGCTTCGGACAGTGAAGATTCTGTGTCAAGGGAAGATTATGGGAGTGAAGTAGGAACGGATGATGAGGTAGTTACAGGCAGCCTATTAGCTAATGATCCCATTAGTGAATCATCATTAGATTTGGAGGAAGAGGGATTCATAGATGCTCACAGGCACAGGTTTATGACGAGAACTGAACAACTGCACAAGTATTATAGAAGATAAGGGAGAACACCTGTGGTTGGGGCAATTAGGCTAATAGGGCTGCTGATAAATTGCCAGCATCGCTGCCTCTTGGTGTGGGAGATTATCCGTTTGGTGAGAGACGAGTGCTGATTTTGATGTTGAACTGCTTCAGGATTTACCAGGACTTTTGGAATATATCACAGTGGACTCTTGAAGGGGAGTGGCTGTGACGTCTTCACAGCTGCCTTTATCTGCTCTGCTTTTGTTTTTGCTTTTCACAGCATTCCAGGCTTGTGGTTTGTGGGAGAGCACTTTGGATGATTAAAGTGCATGTGTACAATATAAACAGACTCTTTGTTTACTTTACAACAGTGTGTGTGTGTTTGAATTTACACTTTGGACTTAATTGGGGCTCGTAATGTGCAGCCTGGCATAATAATAATAATAATAATAATAATAATAATAATAATAATATAATAATTTAAAAGAATTAAACATTTAAAAGTCATTCATTCAAATACACACTGCAAACATCCTACACATTCAATGGCCAGAAGCTGGGGTCTAGTGACTCCAAGTCTGGCGGCATAAATAAGTTTTCAGATTTTTATGAAAGGCAAGGAGGGTGGGGGCAGTGCGAATCTCTGGGAGGAGCTGATTCCAGAAGGCCGGGGCCCCCACAGAGAAGGCTCTTCCTCTAGGATCCGCCAAGTGACATTGTCTAGTTGACGGGACCGGGAGAAGGCCGACTCTGTGGGACCTAACCAGATGCGGGGATTCACATGGCAGAAGGCGGTCCCGTAAGTAATCTGGTCCCTTGCCATGTAGGGCTTCATAGGTTATAACCATCACTTTGAATTAGGCACGGAAACCAATTGGCAGCCAGTGCAGTCCACAAAGTGCTGGAGAAACATGGGCATACCTTGGTAGGAATGAACCATATGAAGAATGGTTGGAAGATTGGGGTTTGGCTAATCTAGAGAAAAGAGGGACTACAGGAGACATGTTAGCAGTGTCCCAGTATTTGAAATGCTGCCACAAAGAGGAAGGGGACAACCTATATTCCAAAGCAGCAGAAGGAAAAACAAAAACAATGGATGAAAACTAATTAAAGAGAGAAGCAACCTGGAATTAAGGAGAAACTTCTGAATTGTGAAGACAATTAACCAGTGAAACAGCCTTGCCTTTCAAAAATCATGGCTGCTCTATCACTGGAGGTTTTTAAAAAATAAACTGGACAACCACATATCTAAAATGGTAGGGTTCCCCTGCTTGAGCAGGAGGCTGGACTAGAAGATCTCTAAAGTCCCTTTCTACTCAATTCTGATTCTGATTCTGACCTTGGACCAGTCCTTCCTTCTGCAGGAAGAAGGAAGCAGTGGCAAAACAATTCTGAAATTTGCCAAAAAATTTGCAGGATGTAGTCCAAGAAGTTCCGAGAAAGCTGATTCAAGTGTACAGAATAAATAAATTGAAGAGCCTGGTTTCATAAGAGTGGTAACGCAGATACTCTATATAAAGATTCTTGGTTTCTAGGAGACCACAATTTCTGGAGACATATCTGATTTAAGAGGCAAGCTGGTTTACTCTTCCATGGACCTCTCTGTCAGCACCGCTCTTCTTCTGACCATCTTCTGCTGCCTGGGGAATACCGAAGCTCGAAATTACAAATATGTACTCTCTGTACCAAATGGTGGTCCCTGGGGTACCTGGGGCCCACTTGAGTTTTGCCCTGAAGGCTATGTACATGGCTTCTCCCTGAGGGTAAAAAAATATTTTTCAGATGCTCTTCTACTTCTTTCTCTTTCCTTGAAATTAACTCTTCAGTTTTTCACTTTGTGTTTTAAAAAAGGCCACAAGATATATGTTGATGCTTAACATTTTTTAAAAAATTCTATAAGCAAAGAGAGGCACCAGTTGTCCAATATTGATGGGTCAGTGTTGGAAATTCTCAGAATTGAAGGCTGAAAGGCACCAAGGGCGGAAGGACTGATCTTGAACTTTACCAGAGTCTTATTTTCTTAGGTAGAAGGAAACCAAGGAAGTGGTGATGATACAGCTCTGAATGGAATCCGTTTGCACTGTACCAAAGGCAAAACAATTGAGTCTACAGTTGGGCCGTGAGTAACTGACTTACTTGTACTGTTTTATTTTCTTATCATCAGGAATTGGGGAGTAGATACCTGATCCTTACTTTAACGCTACTGATTTCAGAAGAGGATGCACTGAATGAGAAAAGCTAATTTTCTGACATGGTTGTGCAATGGTCTCCCTGAATTAGCAGCTGAGACATGTTGGAGATTTGTTTATTCAAAAGAAGTCCCCAAATAGCTACTAATATTTTGTAATCGATCTCCAACACTTGCTCTTTCCTGACCTTCATTCATGCCCCCAACAGCCCTTTATTCACTTTAGTCCTGATTCAAATCAGGATTAGGGCAGCAGGGGGCCTATGATACGTTGTTCCAATTGTATTTGTTGAAAAATAATATTTCTCCAAAGAAAACCACGGGGAAGACCCACATGGCATCCAGAGGGGGACACTCTATATTCTTGTGAACTGAGATAGAAGCTTAGACTTTCAGTAAGAAAATGAGGCACTGAATTACCACAGGGGCCTCTATTAAAGTTTGTTGCAAAATTAAAAACCAGAAGCACACACAGAGGACTGATTCAGCTAGATTCAATAACTTATTTATAAACATAATAACAGATGTATTTAAAATACCATTAAGCAGATTATTTCTTCAAGTAAACACAAGCTGGAATTACTTTCATTTCAGCAGAGAGTACAGAGAGTGGACTGAGCCATGCTCAGATTTAACATTACTGTAAGTTCCAGTTTCGATTCTCTGCACAGACTCAGAAGTGGTTAACTCCCATTGGCCGACTTATTTGCTTTGCCTATTCATTGGCTAACCTTGTTAATATGGCTCTCCAGTCATGAATATTATAACAGCCTCACCTGCTGAATAATGACTCACCTCTTCACTAGTGGGTAATAGAAATAAAAGATCTTTTCAGGGGAAATGGTGCTTACGATACTGCAATTTCCAGAATAAGGAGTCTGTGCTCTAATGGTTTCTGAGTGTGATGTGGATTGAGAGTAGACTTAGAAATATGGTCAAGGGAAGGTTTGGGATTTTAAAAATGTATTCTTCATCCCCCCTCAGGAGATTATGGCAGCAGCCACAAGATCCTCTTCCCTTTCCCCCCAACTAAAACAGCCCAATGAGTTAGGTTAAAGGTAGGCAAAGTTGACTTTTCTATGACTCGTGAATTTCAACTCCCAGAATTCCTGAGCTAATCATGTTAGGTCAGTAATTCTGGGAGTTAATTAAATATTTGGGAATTTGGTTATTGAGTAATCTGGGGAAAATTTAGGAGGGTAATTATAGAGAGATATGGAGGAAAATGTTAAAACAGATGAGTTGGAAAGAGAAAAGGTTAAGGAGAATGGCTAAAATAAGAGCATTAAAAATGATGGTTGTTCCCAAGAAGATGTATCTATTTCAGGTATTGCTAGGGGGTTTATCAGCATCAAAATTAAAGGATTGGGATAAAAAACTTAATTATTGGGTTGAAGAAGATAAAAGACCGAGAGTAAGGAAAAAGTGGTTAAGAGCTAATGAAAAAGCGGGGTGATGAGGAAGTACCTGTTTGGAGCTTTATAGAGATGCGTTTCAAATTGAAAGATTAATGGAGTTGCAATTTCTTTCTTTCTTTCTTTCTTTCTTTCTTTCTTTCTATCTTTCTTTCTTTCTTTCTTTCTTTCTTTCTTTCTTTCTTTCTTTATTTATTTATTTATTTATTTATTTATTTATTTATTAGATTTGTATGCCGCCTCTCTCCGTAAACTCGGGATAAAACAATGTACAACAAATCTAATAATTTAAAAAATACTAAAAAACCCATTATTAAAAGCAAAAATACACACAACCATACCATGCATAAACTGTATAGGCTCGGGGAAGATGTCTCAATTCCCCCATGCCTGATGACAGAGATGGGTTTTAAGGAGTTTGCGAAAGGCAAGGAGGGTGGGGGCACCAAGGCGCAAGCAAGTAATATATATATATATATATATATATATATATATATATATATATATATACATACATACATACATACATACATACATACATATATATATATATATATATATATATATATAAAATATTAGTGCAGGCAGATGGGTGTGTGATCCAAGGACTGGCTAAATGATGGCAAAGTGAATTACAAGTAGATGTGCAAAAGATGAAGAATATAGTGGAGAATATAAGGAAAATTAAGAATACAAGGGTCAGGGAAATGAAAAGGAAAATATTACATAAGTGGTATAATACACCCGCTCAACTTGCATATTTTCAGCAGAATGTTAAGAATACTTGTTGGCATGGGTGTCAAGATAAGGGAGTGTTTATGCATATGTTTTGGGCATGCCCAGTAGTGCAGAACTTTTGGGGGAAAAGTGCAAGAAGACATTAATAGGATGTTAAACATACAATGGACAATTACAAAGGAAATGATGGTATTAGTTAAAAGGAATTAAATGGGAGAATTTAGAGAAATAAAAGAAGCAGTAATAGAAAGTGCTCAGGCGGTAATAGTCTTAGGCTTGAAGGATGTGACAAAATGGACAATACAAAAATGTATCGGTATATGGTAGATCATACTCAATTTGAGATTATTGATAAGAGGATGAATTCGACCAATGAAACTGATCTGCGGAAACTGATGGGACAATGGGACAAGGTAAGAGGATATATGGGTCAGTAGAATTCGAGACCAGGCTACAAAAATAAATAGGAATCACTTTATAATATGTAAATAGATATATTGCCCTTGAGTTAAAATGGTATATACAAAATAGGCCCCCATTTTGGTGGAGGAGTATGAATGTTGTTGGGTGGCAGGCACTAAGAACCCTGGGCACATTGTTATATGTTGTGTGTATGTTCAACTGGTTCCTAGTCCCAGATTTTAGCCATTATGTGTGAGTCTTGTGACCTGACGACAAGAGCATAATCTACAAACCAAAGAGATGTGTATCCATCCTTTTTTTTTGGCAGGTGGGGAATCTGGACCGCAACCCAGTTCTGTCAATCAGGCTACCTGGTTTCTTTTTCTCTGAGAGTGGAACTCCCTCAAGGAGATGGTGATGAAACCGCAGCTAACAACATCCAGTTTACCTGCAGTAATGGTCAAGCCCTGGTAGGCCATGGCAAGGATTGGGGTTATTTTGGCCCATGGACCAGTCGCTGCCCCTCAACTGGTATATGTGGGATACGAACAAAGGTGGAGGAAAGACAAATTAATGGTGATGACACAACACTCAATGATGTGGTGTTTTACTGCTGTTAATGGCTGATACATATTTTGTCACCATGAAATGCACTTTTGCTAGTAAAATGTGATAGTACAAGGTAACACTGTCCCCACATGTGTGTCTTGAAATGGGTTCAGATTGGAGAGAAAACAAATGTGGTGGCAGAAACCTCAAACTTTGCAAAGATTGGTGATTTCTTCTCTATCATTTTGAATCAAGTCGCAGAACCAAACTGTAATTCTGTATTCCTGCTTTCTTGCTTGCAAATAAAAATTATGTTGCATCTTCAAAGTTATGTCTTTCTTTCATTGAACCAGGTTTGGCCCACAATAATACATATGTATTTATTTGGGCTTATTTATTCTTGTACTATGCATTTCACTACAAAGAATACAGAAATATTAAAGAAAACAAACTATAGGTGGGCCAGCATTAGTTAAGAACCAACAAAAATTGATAATGTATGTTTTGAGGGTTGTTATTAAATGTTGAGAGTCTGATTAATGTAATTATGGTTACTAAAATGTTCAATATTATTGCTGTTATTTGGTATCCAAATACATATGTATTTGTTTGAGTTTATTTATCCTTGTACTCTGCTTTTCACTAGATAATACAGAAATATTAAAGAAAATAATTTATAGGTGGGCCAGCATTAGTTAAGAACCAATGAAAATTCATGATATATATGTTTTTATGAGATGTCTATAATGAGCTACAAAGGTTTTCTTTTTAGATAAAGCTTACAAATACACAATGAACTCAATCTGAGCACAATGAACTCTGAATCCATGATCTCTGAGTTGTTTAACAAAGTTTAGATGATATTGATAATGTTAACACAGTGATTATCAACACATCGCACTGAAATTATGCTCTGAAATAAAGCAATCACATGAGTCCCTACAAGCAAATTCTTCTACTAAGTTGAAGATCACAACACTGTGGGTTTTTCAATTTCAATTTTGTTTTCTGGGCTGTTCCCTCTCTTTATAAACAAAAATTTCAGTTACATCAATCATTAGCTTTCCTCATAAGTAGATCCTTTAAAAAAAAATAGTTATCTTTTATTTCAGTTTTTAAAATGTGCACTATAAATAGTAATAGGAAGCTAATGGCAGAAAGTGAAGAGGAATTAAAGAGCCTCTTGATGTGGGTGAAGAAGAAGAGTGCAAAAGGTGGCTTGAAACTCAACATTAAGAAAACTAAGATCATGACATCCAACCTTCTCAATTCCTGGCAAATTATTTATTATTATTATTATTATTATTATTATTATTATTATTATTATTATTATTATGTCAATACCACTCAGCAAACAAGATCACTATGCTGGATTTCGTATTTCATCACCAGTCGGGCACTTCCCAAGCACCTAGGACTGCGTGATGTAGTGGCGAATTATGTTTGCCCATCCCAGTAAAGCGTCCTTTTTGCAATTGACAGATGGAGATTTTGTCAATTCTGATGGTTTTCAAATGACTGTTGAAATCCTTTGGTACTGCGCCCAGTGTGCCAAGTACCACTAGGACCACTTTCACTGTCTTATGCCAGAATCGTTGCAGCTCGATTTTTAGATCTTCGTATTTCACTAATTTCTCTAGCTGCTTCTCCTCAATTCTGCTGTCCCCTGGGATTGCGATGTCGATGATCCATACTTTCTTTTTCTCCACAATCAGGATGTCTGGTGTGTTATGCTTCAGAATTCGGTCAGTCTTATGATAATGATAATGATGATGATGATGATGATGATAATAATGATAATGATATAATGATAATGATAATGATAATAGAAACATACAAACATAGAAGCCTGACGGCAGAAAGAGACCTCCTAGTCCATCTAGTCTGCCCTTATACTATTTTCTGTATTTTATCTTAGGATGGATCTATGTTTATCCCAGGCAGGTTTAAATTCAGTTACTGTGGATTTATCTACCACGTCTGCTGGAAGTTTGTTCCAAGGATCTACTACTCTTTCAGTAAAATAATATTTTCTCATGTTGCTTTTGATCTTTCCCCCAACTAATCATCATAATGATGATTAAAATAATAATAATAATAATAATAATTATTATTATTATTATTAATTAATTAATTTATTGTATGCCGTTCCTCTCCGAAGACTTGGAGCGGCTCACCACAGCAATGAACAATGTGATAATCCAATACTTAAAAACAACATCTAAAAACCCATATCATTAAAAGCCATACATTTCAATCATGCCCTACATAAATAAATCACATTAGCCTGGGGATACCTCAAGTACCCCATGCCTGGCGGCATAGATGGGTCTTCATAACTTACGAAGGGCAAGGAGGGTGGGGGGCGGTTCTAATCTCTGGGGGGAGTTGATTCCAGAGGGCCGGGGCTGCCACAGAGAAGGCTCTTCCCCTGGGGCCCGCCAGATGACACTGTTTAGTCGATGGGACCCGGAGAAGGCCAACTCTATGAGACTTTATCAGCCACTGGGATTCGTACGGCAGGAGACGGTCGCACAAATGGGGAAGAATTGGAGGTGACTTTACAGGAATTGTTCCCCTGCCCCCATCAATGTAAGATTGATGTTGACATGCTGACATTGTGACTCAGAGTTATTCAGCATTGGCAGGAACTGAGAGGGATATTTAGCTCTTTTCTATTTTATCAAAGAATTTGATACAGGGTGCGAGGAGAGATGGTCAGGTAAACTTTAATGCAGTTATGGCTGTACATTATGTTCAGCCAAGTTGTTGATGCACCTGATGGCTGCACTTCAAAAGGTAAGTATTGGCAGTGTTTATGGTGATGTTATGTGTGTGCAGCTTAATGTACTGTATACAGTGGTACCTCTACTTACGAACTTAATTCATTCCGTGACCAGGTTCTTAAGTAGAAAAGTTTGTAAGAAGAAGTAATTTTTCCCATAGGAATCAATGTAAAGGCAAATAATGTGTGTGATTGGGGAAATCACAGGGAGGGTGGTGGCCCTGTTTCCTCCCAGGAGATTCCTAGAGAGGCCCCAGGGAGGCTTCTCCCAACCTTTTCCAGCCCTTCTTCCTCCCAGGAGATACCTAGAGAGGCCCACGGAGGCTTCTCCCTGCCTTTTCCGGCCCTATTTCCTCCCAGGAGATTCTTAGAGGCCCCACAGAGGCTTCTCCCTGCCTTTTCCATTTACAGTTTCGGAGGCTTGGGTTTGTAAGTGGAAAATGGTTTTTGAGAAGAGGCAAAAAAAATCTTGAACACCTGGTTCTTATCTAGAAAAGTCTGTAAGTAGAGTCATTCTTAGGAGAGATACCACTGTACTTGGCAATCTCTGACCTATTGGGTTATACTTTGAGAGAAAGACAGACAGGCTGATGTGACCAAAATATTTAATTTTTGACTACAATTCTGGAAAGTTTTGTGATGAATTATGATCACATATGATAAACAGAAAAATAGCAAATAAACTTCAATAAGAACTCAATATTATTAAGGATAGTGTAATTATTACAAAATAACTTTGCTTATTTGAGGGTGGCTTGCTGATGTTGTTGGGAAAGTCAGTCCCATATTCCAGAGCTGGAGCTGTAGTCCCTTCCCTCCCCCCCCTCCTAGCATAATGACGAGCAATGGCCTCATCCATAAAATTTGTGGTGGCTCCGGAATCCACCAAGACGTGTGCTGGAATTAATATGTTAGGAATTAAGGTTGGTACTCTAATGACTGACTTTTGGTCTGAAACAAAGGACGCAGAAAGACAAAGTGCTTGAAGACAATTCTGGAAGATTGGTTTGCACATTAACTACTCTTGTCGACTCAACTAATATCCAAATAAATACAGTGGTACATCTACTTACAAATTTAATTTGTTCTGTGACCAGGATCTTAAGTAGAAAAGTTTTTAAGAAGAAGCAAATTTTCCCATAGGAATCAATGTAAAAGCAAATAATGCATGCGGTTGGGGAAACCACAGGGAGGGTGGAGGCCCTGTTTCCTCCCAGTAGATTCCTAGAAAGGCCCCACAGAGGCTTCTCCCCACCTTTTCTGGCCCTGTTTGCTCCCAGGAGATTTCTAGAGGGGCCCCATGGAGGCTTCTACCTGCCTTTTCCGGTTATAGTTTCAGAGGCTCGGGTTTGTAAGTGGCAAAAAAAATCTTGAACCCCTGGTTCTTATCTAGAAAAGTTCATAAGTAGAGGCGTTTGTAGGTAGAGATACCACTGTAGTAGGAAAAAATATAAAGTGATAGAAGCAGAATGCTTTTGGTTCTTTACAACTATCCTTCCTCTTTTCATCCCTTGTTAACAAAATAAAAGCACACACTCTTGTTCCCACCTACTTTGAACCTCCTCACTTGCCATCAAAATGTTTTGGTGATTGTCTACTCTTCTTAATTAATAGCAATGCTGGACTGGTTTTTTTTTGCAGAAGTCCATGCAGTCCAAACACAATGGTCCTTGGAACAAGATGTTAGAACATGTTCTCTTCAGATCATAAGTTATACTGAATATGGCAGATTGACTACAACTGATTAGAAAAAGTTTTCATGAGATTATTATTTCACTGTGATATAGTTCAGCAATTTGTTCTGACAGTTAATTTAGTTAGTTAATTAGTTTCAGCAATCAGTTTGAAAAGCATATTTTGAGCAATTAGCCTGAGCATTTGTTCTAGATTCACCTAAATAATCAATTCCAAAACTTAAACACAGTAAATGTACAGTCAGTAGAATTTCTTGGTTAACTCTTCTGGAGAAATATTAGACATAGACATATTGTTGTTGTTTTGTTTTTTTTAAATATACTTTATTTACAAATATAATAAAAAGGAAGGAGGAAATAGGGGGAGGGGGACAAAGCAAAAAGTCTGGGGTGGGGGAAAGGGAGGAAAGGAGGGGGGAGTACAAAGTCAAATCATTTATAGTAACACTGTAATACATATGAATTATAATGCATGAATTTCTTAAAAAGAGTATAAAGTTTCTTAATTTCTTAATCTTTATATGTATATATATTTTTAACACAAATATTGTATTTCTTAGTGTCTATAAACGTTAAAGTTGTAGTAGTAAAAGGAGAAGAGGGAAAAAAGAGAGAAAAGGAGAGAAAGAAAAAATCTGCGTTTAGCGCAGACGTTTTTAGGGACGACTTTTGTTTAAAAGTAGTGTGGGGAGTATAGAAGTAATATAATGAGTAGGTGTAGAGGTTAGTTGTTTTAGAGAAAGTTAATAGTCTTATAATGTATGTTGGATTGGTTGAAAGACAGATAAAAAGAGATTTGGTATAATTTTCATTGCAAATTTAATTGGTTTTTGGTGCTCCATTTTTAATTTGTTTTAATATTGGCTTGAGTGCTCGAAGGTACTTTTAATGGTGTAATGGAGTAAGAGTTTTACAATAAGTAGTTTTTGTATTTTTTTTGAGAAACCCATTTATACCAATTTTCCCATATTTCATAGTATTCTGAATCTTTTTTATTTTGTGCTTCCATTGCTGTTTTAGACATTTCAGCACATTCTATGATTTTTGTAATTATTATGAAAAAAGAGGGTGTCTGATCAGATTTCCAAAGGGAGGCATATGATATTCTAGCTGCTGTTATAATTTGTAGGATGAGATATTTTTGTGCTTTAGTAAGGTTTTGCCTAAATATACCTAAAAGATAAAGCTCCGGTTTGAGTGGTAGTTTAATTGACATGACTTGGTCGATTAGGTTTTGAATTGTTGTCCAATATTTTTGTACAAGTGGGCATGTCCACCATGTATGGTAGTAAGTTCCCGGTTTAGTTTTGCATTTCCAACAAATCGGTGAAAAGTTGGGGAACATTTTGGATATTCTTGCTGGGGGCAAATGCCATCGGTAAAACATTTTCATTTGGTTCTCTTTGTAAGACATTGCCGTAGAGACATAGACATATTGTTATGCACATTGTTGAATGTTCCCCCTTGCCAAGCTGACAGGTGGTGTTCTAAGCTCAGCTAGGGATCGAGGAGGATGCCCAAGTTGCGAACCCTCTCTGAGGGGGTCAAAAGCTCCCCCCACAGGGTAATGGATGGACAGATGGGGTTGTCTTTTGGAGGCAAAACCCACAGCCACTCCATCTTCTTGGGGTTGAGCTTGAGTCTGTTAACACCCATCCAAACCCTAACAGCCTCCAGACACTGGCACATCACTTCCACTGCTTTACTGAGTTGACACAGGGTGGAGATGTACAGCTGAATGGCACCAGTATACTGATGGTAACTCATCTGTGTTATTGGATGATCTGACCCAGCAGTTTCATGAAGATATTAAACAGCAGGGGGTAGAGGACTGACCTCTGAGGAACCTCACAAAGGAGGGACCTATGGGCCAACCTTTGACCTCCTGCCAACACCAACTTTGACCGACCAAAGGGATAGGAGGAGAATCACATAATACGGTACCTCCCACTCCCAATTGCTCCAGTTGGCGCAGAAAGATACGATGGTGGAGGAACTCAGGTTGGGAAAATTGCCCGGGAATTGAATGGCAGGCAAAAGTCACACTGGGTCAATATCCATGCAGGAAAAGCTCCATGAAGGAATTTTGCTCCACTACCTTTCCCAGGGCAACACTGATCGAAGGCAGGCACGATGTGGGTGGATGGTTAATTTGAATGTCTGATGCGAGGCAGGCAAGGGAGATGATGCCACCGCTGCCACTTCTTCCAGCAACGAGGATCCATCTTAGCTGCCGCCAACAACAGGAGTAGGAAGAATGGGAAGGGGATCTGAAACCTTCTAGTGGGATGCTGAGCAGAGCTGAGCTGCCCCCACCTTCTTAAACTGCTGGCTTCTCTTTAAGAAGGTGGGGGCAGCACCCCCTCCCCACCAGAGCATTCCAGTAGGGCACCAAATGGCTGCCCTTGGCTGGGTCCTAGTCTACCTGAATGATATTCTCATCTACACTGAGACCCCTAGTCTGCCAGGTACTAGAAAAACTTTTGATAACCAATCTGTATGTCAAACTAGCAAAATGTGAATTCCATCACACACGGCTAGACCACAGGATGCAGAATGCAGCCACGCGAGCTGTCATGGGTGTACACCAACATAACACCAACAGTCCATGCGCTGTACTGGCTACAAATTGGTCTCTTATCATAATTCAAGGTGTTGGGTATCACCTATAAAGCCCTACATAGCTTAGGATCAGACTATCTATGCGAAATAATTAAATAGTTTCCCATAGACACTTTAATCATTTTATGCTGTCTATCATTTGTCCTTTTTATGGCTATTCAAATAATGTGACTTAATCAAGTGAAAAAGAGTGCAAGCACCTATTTGAAAATGCTATCTTGGTCAGTAAGCCACCCAGTCATATGACCTTTAAGCCACCCTGGTCATATGATTCTTCCGTAAATTACTCAAGACCCACCTATACCGCCAGGCATGGGGGATTTGAGAAATCTTTCCCCCAGGCTCCTTATAATTTATGTTTGGTATGTATGTGTTGTCTGGTTTTAATATGATAGGATTTTAGTTATTTCTTTTAATATTAGATTTGTGCCACTATAATATTGTTTTTATCATTGTTGTGAGCCACCCCGAGTCTTCGGAGAGGGGCGGCATACAAATCTAATAAATCATTATTATTATTATTATGATTATCAAGCCACTGGCACCTGGTCACATGGTTGTCAAGCCACTCCAACCCGGTCACATGACCGTCAAGCCACACCCAGAAAATAAGCCACGCCCAATGTGGCAGTAAAACATTTGGCAGCCCATCACTGCACCTGGGTGTCATACATTCTAGTACAAATAATGCTACTAGAATTAATTATCGTTATTACATTCAATCAACTTATAGATTTCTAATAATCACACATAATCTGTATCATTAATGTGTATCCTTCCTGATGTTCACTGTGGCTTTTACAGTTTTTATAGTTTAGCATCTTTAATAAACATCATGAAACTAAACATCATGAAACATTAAGCTAATAATCACCTAAACATTCAGTGGACTAAAATAAAATGCAAACAAATTTTATTTATTTTCAGATAGCATCCAGAATCACCTGTTTTAAAATTTTCATGGCTCTACCCAGTGAATGATACAGAAGGTTCTGCCCCTACTTTTGCCCTGCCTACAAACAGAAGTTCCATTTAAATTCTTGCCCATTCTGGCTGTAGGATGATTAAGTGCAGGAAGACGGTAAGTATCAGTGCAGAGAAATATGGGTGGTTTTAGTGGTTTTGTTCTTGATCTAAGTATTAGTGTGAATGTAAAAGTGAGAGATGCCTTTCGCATTTCAGAATGAGGGAAAGACTGAGAAATTAAAGCAAAGAGAAAGAGAAGGCTAACGAGTCTATAGAGTGTGACATAGAAAAGCTACAGAGTAAGGAATACATTTGTCAAGCATCCTGAGGTACAACACTTAATGATTGTCATAGGGGTCAAATAAGGAATAAGGAAACAATCAATATTAGTAAAAATCTTAAGGATACGAGCAACAGGTTACAGTTATACAGTCATAAGTGGGAGGATATGGGTGATAGGAATGATGAGAAAAAACTAGTAGTAATAGTAGTACAGACTTAGTAAATAGTTTGACAGTGTTGAGCGAATTATTTGTTTAGCAGAGTGATGGCGTTTGGGAAAAACTGTTCTTGTGTCTATCTGTATTGGTGTGCAGTGCTCTGTAGCGACATTTTGAAGGTAGGAGTTGAAACAGTTTATGTATTTATTTCTACTCCTTCCATTCAGGAGCCCATTCCTCAATCCTGCCCGCCTCCAACAACAGTCTTGGCAGGAATCTTGAGGTGAGGGGGACTGTCGCAAAATCATCCACTGATTAATATATTCATTACTTTTTGCGGTTATTTCTTGTGCTGCTTAGTATTAATGCTATATTTTGTTATATGTTACATGTCATATTTATTTATTGATTTGATTTTTATGCTAATGTTATATGTAAATTCCCGCCTTCAAGACCAGCCTGCTTTTGTCTCTCATTTCAAAGTTAGACTCAGTTTGTATTTACACCTTTTTGTTACTTTTAGAGCAGATAAACAGAAAGGATGGGGTGCATTTTGGCTTGCAACAAGTTGTACAAATGTTGGAAATAATACAAATTGTTTCTCGGCATAGCTTTGTCAGTATCAACTCGGCAATTCGGACTGATTTGGTAGGAATTAAAGTTTCTGCCAGATTAAGAAAATTATGTATTTGAGTTTATTGCTGATCTCACATTCTGATTTCTTGCTGTAATCCAGAAATCCTCTAAGTTGCTCATTGTGGACAGGAGGCTGGGGACTGACTGGTGCTCTAGTCATGTCTTTGGTACAAAGCCAACTGGGATGGTCCTGCTATCTCACCTCTAGACAGAAGGAAGAAGTGACAAACCATTTGTCAAATCTTACCAAGAAAACCGCAAGATTTATTTGTTTGTTTATTTATTTATTTATTTGATTTCTATGCTGCCCTTCTCGAGGCGACTCAGGGCGGTGTACAGCATTATAAATGCAACAATGTATATAAAGAAATCTAAATTACTTTTAAAAAAGAACTATGCAAAATTACTAAAAGTGTTAGAAAACTCCATTTACAGTCATATACATTCATCCAATTCAATCATTTATAATATCAATCAGAGACAATCTCATCACTTAGGGTCCCCATGCCCGCCGGCAGAGGTGGGTCTTCAGAGTTTTATGAAAGACCAGGAGGGAGGGAGTGATACGCATCTCGGGAGAGAATTTGTTCCAGAGGGCCAGGGCCACCACAGAGAAGGCTCTTCCCCTAGGTCCCGCCAGCTGACATTGTCTGGCCGACAGGACCTGGAGAAGGTCGACTCTGTGGGACCTAACCAGCCACTGGGATGCATGAGGCAGAAGATGGCCCCAAAGATAGTCTGGTCCCAAGCCATGTAGGTCTTTAGATTAAATCCAGGCACCTCCCTGGAATTAAGGGTGATGGAAAGCCACAAAAGAAAAGATTTGAAAAGCATGATTTCATGATGGTGGTATTGCGGATAGTTTATAACTGATTTCTGGTTTCTAGGACACTACAATTTCTGAAGAGTTTTCTGTTTCAAGAATCAGAATGGTTTCTGTGGGACTCTCTGCCAGAGCTGCCCTTCTCTTGACTATCTTCTGCTGCCCATGGATTACTGACTCTCGAAAATATTCTTCCAAGCTCAAAGTGCGAAATGGGGGAGTCTGGGGTGAATGGGGCCCAGCTTCATTTTGTACTTCTGGCTGTGCTGTTGGCTTCGCCCAGAAGGTAAATGTTTACTTTTCTGATGCGCCTTCAATTGTAAATATTCTCTTAAAATTCGTTCTTCAGCTTATTTTTCGAGAAGGGCAATCAAGAATTTTAATTTTTTTTTGAAGTTGATTGCCTATCAGTGTTTTTTTTATTATTTTTAAAAATATTTTTATTTACAAATATACAAAACATAAAAAGAATAATCAAAACAGATAACAGTTAAATCTTAGTATAGTATAATATATAACAGTTTATAAACATATAGATTTATAGAGAGGGGGGTAGAAGAGGGATAAAGAATAAATAGGGAAAGAGTGAGAAAGGAGGAGGGGAAAGATAGGAAGACAAAGGAAAGAAAAGAGATAGAGAAAGTAAAGGGGTGGGTGAGTGTACGGTGAAGCTGTGTTGAAAACGAGAACTAATTTCTAATTTGTTAGCTCATTACCTTGGTTTGGATTGGTCATATAGATAGGTAAATGCTTATTTTTCGAGAAAGGCAATCAAGAAGTAATTGCATTGAAGCATTACATTTGATTCGATAATGTATTGAGTCTAGAGTGGAATATTGGGTGGCAGATCTAATCTTGATCCAATTCATTGTCTAATATTTATGGGTTAATGTTGGAATTTCTGAGGATTGAAATCTGAAGGACAGCAAGTGGACAAAGGCTGATCAAGGATCACTTTATCAAGGTCACATTTTCTTAGGTGGATAAACATAAACCTGCAACTGACAATACAGCTGTGAATGGAATCCGCTTGTACTGCAAAGATGGCATAGAAATTGAGTCTAAAGTTGGACCGTGAGTTACTGATTTTCTCATCATATTTAATTTCCTTGTCATGAAGACTGGGAGAGGAGATGACCTCTCTGAATGAGCTGTTGATGCTGAGATATGGATGAGAGATTTTTGCATTCCTGAATTTATTAATTTATTAATTCATTGGATTTATGAGGATTCGAGGTGGCTTACAACATATAAAGAACAATGGACATCGAAATCCAATTAATTAAACTAAAAAAATCTAAAAACCTGAAAACCAATTAAAATGCACTCATATCCATTCAGTCAACAAACTTGCCATACACTCGTTGTCTAATGACCCCAAGCCTGGTGGCATAGATGAGTCTTCAGAGTCTTATGAAAGGCAAGGAGGATGGGGGCATTACGAATCTCCGGGGGGAACTGATTCCAGAGGGCTGAACCTCTGGAATCATGTGCAATGCTGTAACTAATAGTTTGTGGGCTATAGTGAGTGTATCTAGGTGGTTCTACCCTAGCATGCATTTTCTCCAGCAAGACCTCTTGTGGACTTTAGTCTCACACATATTTCTTCCATTGTGCAGTTCAGGATCCTATTTGCCTTCCTTATAACTAGAAGACCTCCAAGGTTCCTCCCAACTCTGATATTCTATATTGAGTGTCCAGAGGTATAACGTAAAATAGAAAAAAACCCTCTGCATTTGTTTGCTTTTATGTCCTCCTCCTTATGGATGTTTGAGTTACGGACCAGGTTATCTCCGGAATCGCCTTCTGCTGCACAAATCCCAGCGACCAATTAGGTCCCACAGAGTTGGCCTTCTCCGGGTCCCGTCAACTAAACAATGTCGTTTGGCGGGACCCAGGGGAAGAGCCTTCTCAGTGGCGGCCCCGGCCCTCTGGAACCAACTCCCCCCAGAGATTAGAATAGCTCCCACCCTTCTTGCCTTTCGCAAGCTTCTTAAAACCCAACTGTGTCATCAGGCATGGGGGAATTAAGATATTCTTTCCCCCTCGGCTTCCACAATTTATGTATGGTACGTTTGTATGTATGATTGGTTTTTAAAATAAGGGGTTTTAGCTTTTTAGTATTGGATTGTCGCACGTTGTTTTTATTACTGTTGTTAGCCGCCCCGAGTCTACGGAGAGGGGCGGCATACAAATCCAATAAAATGAAATGAAATGAAATACTAATAACAAGCAATTAAAAGTTAGTGAAGAGCCATTATACTACTTAAAATGGATTAACTCCCACTGAAAAGTCTTGATTAAATGGAAATAAATAAATAAATAAATAAATAAGTACGTACGTACGTACGTATGTACATACGTACATACCATCCATCCATCCATCCATCCGTCCGTCCGTCACATACATACATGCATGCATACATATATACATACATACATACATACAATACATACATACTGGATTATGAACCTGACATGGATTAGGAGAAGTCTTGGCAAAGAGGTCAGGGAAAGAATTCTTTACCCCATTTTTCCTAGGGGTTTGTGCCAGATGCCCAAAGACCCTTTCCCTTAATTTTTACTTTACAACAGCATCAAAGAATTAGGTTGATTATCAACTTTTGACCCAGAGTGATAGGAAAAAGTAGACTTTCACTTGATTCCTAGCCCAAGATTTTAGCCATTGTGTCTGAATCTCTTGAATTGATGACAAGTATTTAAAGATTAGATTTATTGGATTTATATGCCGCCCCTCTCCGCAAACTCGGGGCGGCATATAAATTTAATTTAAACACTAAAAGATGCTTTTCTACCTTTGTCTTTTTTTTTGGCAGGTGGGGGGAGTGGAACGGAAATGAAATGTGCCATAAAGGCTGCCTGGTTTCTTTTTCTCTGAGAGTGCAGGGTCATCAAGGAATTTTTGATGATACATCAGTTAACAACATCCAGTTCAAGTGCAGTGATGGTATTAGCCTGAGAGGCATTGCCAATAAAAATGGTAAATTTGGCCCATGGAGTCGGAAATGCCCTTCAGGAGGTATATGTGGAATGAGAACAAGGGTGGAAGATTCACAGGGCCCTTTTGCTGATGACACAGCACTCAATGATGTGGTTTTTTACTGCTGTCAATAATTGATACATGTTTCCTCACCTATTAATATACTTTTGCTATGCGTCCTCAAAACTGTTAATTATAATTAAATATTAACTTGAGAATAATGTGTATATTTGTGCATAATGCAGTAGTATAAAGTAACCATTCCCCCAGGTGTTCAAAACAGTCCATATTGGGAAGGCATAAGGGAGGTAGCAGAAACCTCAAGTATTACAAGTGACCGACCATCTTCCCTCTCATCATTTTGATCTAAGTCACAGCATCAAAGTAAAATACCATACTATTCTTGCTTGCATGCAAATAAAATTCTGTTGCACCTTCTGTATTTGGTGGGACTATGAATAAAATTTCTTCTGCATGATATCTGTTGGTTTTCAAGGACTTTGTCAACCTGATGTTCCCAATTATTTTTGCTGCTGAACGCTTAACCCAAATAGACTTTGGAAAGGCACTATGCGACCTTAAACCTTCTCTATCAATTGGGTCTGATGGTCTATGTGCATACTTCCTAAAGAAGCTCTCCATAGCCATAGCTGAATCACTAATCTCACTACCAAAGCGATGGTCAATTACCCTCCACCTAGAAACTAACAACCTACTCACTAACACACAATTTGGTTTCAGAAAAAAATTATCTTGCTATCTGCAACTCCTTCACTGCAAAAACATATGCATTACACATCTTGATCATGGCAAATTAATAGATGCAATTTACATTGACTTCTGTAAAGCCTTTGACTCAGTGGTTCATGACAAACTACTTCTAAAACTCAAATCCTATGTCATTTAGGATCCCTCCATAGCTGGATAACTGTGCTCCTATCAAACAGAGAAGTTGTCAAAATAGGGAGTGCCATATCTAATCCTGTTCTGCTTAAGAGCGGCATACCCCAAGGCAGCGTACTAGGACCAACACTCTTCATACTCTATTTAAAAGACCTTTGCGATCACATCACAAGCAACTGCATTCTCTTCACTGACAATGTAAAACTTTTCAAGACCACTGAAAACACAGCTACTCTCCAAAAAGACCTTGACTTTGTGCATGAATGGCCAAACATCTGGCAACTCCAAATCTCAACCAAAAAATGCTCTGTACTACACATTGGCTAAAAGAATCAAAACACCAAATACAAGCTGAATAAACAAGACCTTACAGACAACCCTCACTCCATAAAAAACCTTCGAATACTCATATCAAATGACCTAAATGCCATACCAATCCTTTTGCCAGACCAATCCTTGAGTACAGCTCATATGTCTGTAACCCACATCGCATTTCTGACATAAACACTCTAGAAAATGTCCAGAGACACTTTACTAGAAGAGCCTTCCACTCCCCCACTTACAACTGAATACCCTACACAACTAGACTTACAATCCTAGGTTTAGAAAGTTTAGAACTATATCGCCTTAAATATGACCAAAGCATAGCCCCTAAAATCATATGCTACAACATCCTTCCTGTCAACGGCTACTTCATCTTCAACACAACAACACACGAGCACACCACAGATACAAACTTAAAGTAAACAGCTCTAAACTCGACTGCAGGAAATACGACTAGCTAACCGACACATGGAACTCACTGCCAGACTTTCTAATATCATCACTTAACCCCAAAAATGTTACTCTTAGACTATCCACTTTTGACCTCTCCCGATTCCTAAGGGAGTTACTAAGGGACATGCAAAAATATAGTAGAGTGCCTTCCGTTCCTTGTCCTAATGTTTTTCTTTTCCTAGTATCATGTATATAAATATTATTATATCTTTGTATACCATCAATATGTACTTGACAAAACAAAGAAACTAATAAATATACATGTCCCAGGATGAAGTTGAAGGACCCAATCTGGGTTGGTCATTGGGACCGAGGATTTGTCTTCCAAGCTTTTGGACTCATGTTGAATCCCATCTTCAGGGAACCTCTCTCTAGCAGAGGGGGAGGTAGTCAGTGTGTGGTCTTTATAGTATCTATTGTAAGTTAGAAGTTCAGCATTCAAAAATGTCTAAGCATTTCTGAATTGAACTATGTGGAACAGAGTCAAATGCTTTCTTATAATCAATCCAGGCCATTATTATTTTATTAAATTTTAAAATAGTTTTTAAATTGTTTTTTTCTTTAACACCCATAAATGTTTGGCATTGGACCAGAGTACCTCCGGAACCGCCTGCTACCGCACAAATCCCAGCAACCGATAAGGTCCCACAGAGTTGGCCTTCTCTGGGTCCCGTTGACTAAACAATGCCGTCTGGCGGGCCCCAGGGGAAGAGCCTTCTCTGTGGTGGTCCCGGCCCTCTGGAATCAACTCCCCCCGGAGATTAGAACTGCTCCCACCCTCCTTGTCTTCCGTAAACTACTCAATACCCACCTATACCACCAGGCATGGGGGATTTGATACATCATTTCCCCAGGTTCCTTATAATTTATGTTTGGTATGAATGTGCTGTTTGGTTTTTTAATTATGATAGGGTTTTTAGTTATTTTTAATATTAGATTTGTGCCATTATAATATTGTTTTTATCATTGTTGTGAGCTGCCCCGAGTCTTCGGAGAGGGGCGGTATACAAATCTAATAAATTGAATTGAATTGAATTGGTGATCAGTATATTGTCTGGGTCAATATATTTTAAATACAGTATTACTACTAATATTATTTAGATATGCATAATCATATTCTTTCAACTTCTAGCGTTTGTGCACACATGGTAATTATGTGTTCTATTATATCAATATACAAAATACAATTTTCCATAATAGCATTTATAAATTTATTGGCTGCCCATCTTACTACACATGCAAGTGAGATCCTGGATCCAGTACTGCTCAACATGTTTGTAAATAGCATGGGCAAGACCATACACAATCGGATTATCAAACAGCAAACTTCTCTGAGGATTAAATCAAAGTTCAAGGAAGATCAGGACAAAGAGCAGCAATGTGTAGAAAGCCGCAAGATGAATTTGAACAGGGAAACCTGATAAATAATTCTGTAGGAAAATCTATTAACAAAATTTATAGGACTGCCCACGTCACTCAAAATATCTCCAGGCAGCTTATAGAATTAAAAAACCCCAATGACAAAATTCAATAAGTCCTTCCCTATCCAGCTCCATATCAAGCAATCTCCTTGATTGGATAGATTTCACTCAGCTGTTCCCCAAGGGCAAACCATCTATCCAGGGACTTTTGAAAGAGTATCAATTGAAATACCTTGAACTGGGCCCACACCAGAAGTCATAATCCCTGTGGCATGGTCTGGCCACTTCAAGAAAGGGGTGGGTTGATGCCCCGACAGGGGGGGCACAGTGGGGTAGCGAAAATGGAGCTCCACCCCAGAGCACTCATTTTGCACAGAAAGATGTTAAAAGAAATGCAGGGCATCTTGCATAAGCTACGGCCACAGTGTGGTAGTAAAAATTTTGGTAGCCCTTCACTGAATATTACATTCCGTTCTGGGCACTGCAGCTTTGGAAGAACATGGATGAACTGAATGTACAGAAGAAAGCAATTAAGATGTTAAGTGACTTCAGGGAAACAGATATGAAAGGACTAAACGTATGAGGAAGTATAATTCAGCCTAGAAAATAGGAAATTATGGGACAATAATTGCCCCCAAGTGTTTGAAGAGCTGAATGCAGAAAAGAGGGAAGTCTTGTGGGTTTCATTCTTTAAGAGGATACAAGATGGTATCTACAACTGATTAGAAAAAGTTTTCATGAGATTATTATTTCACTGTGATATACAGTAATACCTCATGATACGAACTTAATTGGTGCAAGGAGGAGGTTCGTAAGACGAAAGGTTCGTAAGACGAAACATTGTTTCCCATAGAAAACAATGTAAAGTCAATTAATCCGTGCAACCAAACCCCGCAAAAAAACGGCTTTCGGCGACTGCTGGGAAGCCGCGCGGCTGTTTTAAAAGGTGACAGCCGGCCTGGGGGGCTTCCCAGCACCCCCCTGAACCCAGGTTTGGGGTTCGGGGGGGGTGCTGGCAAGCCCCCCAGGCCAGCTGCGACCTTTTAAAACACCCGCGCCGCTTCCCAGCTGTCTCCTGAAGCCGAACGCTAAAGCCGAACTTCCGCGTTCGGCTTCGGGAGACAGCTGCGAAGCGGCGCGGGTGTTTTAAAAGGTCGCAGCTGGCCTGGGGGGCTTCCCAGCAACCTCCCGAACAGAACCCGAGGTTCAGCAAAATTTTGCCTCTTCTTACGAACTTTGTTCGAGTTACGAACTGGCGTTCGGGAGGCTTCTGGGAAGCCACGCCGCCCGGCTGTTACCTTTTAAAACAGCAACGCGGCTTCCCAGCAGTCTCCGAACGCTGGTTCGTAACTCGAAAAAAGTTCGTAAGAAGAGGCAAAATTTTTCTGAACCCCGGGTTCGTATCACGAGTTGTTCGTAAGACGAGGGGTTCGTATCTTGAGGTACCACTGTAGTTCAGCAATTTGTTCAGACAGTTAATTTTCAGAAATCATTTCCGCAATTGGTTTCAGCAATCAGTTTGAAAAGCATATTTTGAGCAATTAGCCTAAGCATTTGTTCTAGATTCACCTAAATAATCAATTTCAAAACTTAAAGACAGTAAATGTACAGTCAGTAGAATTTCTTGGTTAACTCTTCTGGAGAAATATTAGACATAGACATATTGTTATGCACATTGTTGAATCTTCCCCTTTGCCAAGCTGACAGGTGGTGTTCTAAGCTCAGCTAGGGATCGAGGGGGATGCCCAAGTTGCGAACCCTCTCTGAGGGGGTCAAAAGCTCCCCCCACAGGGTAATGGATGGACAGATGGGGTTGTCTTTTGGAGGCAAAACCCACAGCCACTCCATCTTCTTGGGGTTGAGCTTGAGTCTGTTAACACCCATCCAAACCCTAAAAGCCTCCAGACACTGGAACATCTCTTCCATTGCTTTACTGAGTTGACACAGGGTGGAGATGTACAGCTGAATGTCATCAGCATACTAATGGTAACTCATCTGTGTTATTGGATGAACTGACCCAGCAGTTTCATGAAGATATTAAACAGCAGGGGGTAGAGGACTGACCTCTGAGGAACCTCACAAAGGAGGGACCTATGGGCCAACCTTTGACCTCCTGCCAACACTGACTGTGACCGACCAAAGAGATAGGAGGAGAATCACATAATACGCTACCTCCCACTCCCAATCACTCCAGTTGGTGCCGAAGGATACAATGGTGGAGGAACTCAGGTTGGGAAAGTTGCCCGGGAATCGAATGGCAGGCAAAAGTCACGCTGGGTCAATTTCCATGCAGGAAAAGCTCCATGAAGGAATTTTGCTCCACTACCTTTCCCAGGGCAACACTGATCGAAGGCAGGCACGATGTGGGTGGATGGTTAATTTGAACGTCTGATGAGAGGCAGGCAAGGGAGATGATGCCACCACTGCCATTTCTTCCAGCAACAAGGATCACGGATTTTGCCACCTTGGATGCCGCCAACAACAGGAGTAGGAAGAATGGGAAGGGGATCTGAAACTTTCTAGTGGGATGCTGAGCAGAGCTAGGCTGCCCCCACCTTCTTAAACTGCTGGCTTCTCTTTAAGAAGGTGGGGGCAGCACCCCCTCCCCACCAGAGCATTCCAGTAGGGCACCAAATGGCTGCCCTTGGCTGGGTCCTAGTCTACCTGAACGATATTCTCATCTACACTGAGACCCCAAGTCTGCCAGGTACTAGAAAAACTTTTGATAACCAATCTGTATGTCAAACTAGCAAAATGTGAATTCCATCACACATGGCTAGACCACAGGATGCAGAATGCAGTCACGCGAGCTGTCATGGGTGTACACCAACATAACACCAACAGTCCATGCACTGGCTACCAATTGGTCTCTTATCATAATTCAAGGTGTTGGGTATCACCTATAAAGCCCTACATGGCTTAGGACCAGACTATCTATGGGAAATAATTAAATAGTTTCCCATAGACACTTTAATCATTTTATGCTGTCTATCATTTGTCCTTTTTATGGCTATTCAAATAATGTGGCTTAATCAATTGAAAAAGTGTACAAGCCCCCATTTGAAAACTTATCTTGGTCAGTAAGCCACACAGTCATATGACCTTTAAGCCACCCTGGTCACATGATTCTTCCGTAAACTACTCAAGACCCATCTATATCGCCGGGCATGGGGGATTTGAGACTCCTTATAATTTATGTTTGGTATATATGTGTTGTCTGGTTTTAATATGATAGGGTTTAATTATTTCTTTTAATATTAAATTTATGCCACTATAATATTGTTTTTATCATTGTTGTGAGCCGCCCCGAGTCTTCGGAGAGGGGCGGCATACAAATCTAATAAATCATTATTATTATTATTATTATTATTATTATTATTATTATTATTATGATTGTCAAGCCACTGGCACCTGGTCACATGGCTGTCAAGCCACTCCAACCCGGTCACATGACTGTCAAGCCACACCCATAAAATAAGCCACACCCAATGTGGCAGCAAAACCTTTGGCAGCCCATCAC
Source organism: Erythrolamprus reginae (assembly GCF_031021105.1). Classification (NCBI taxonomy): domain Eukaryota; kingdom Metazoa; phylum Chordata; class Lepidosauria; order Squamata; family Dipsadidae; genus Erythrolamprus; species Erythrolamprus reginae. The sequence continues at coordinate 19,328,975 of NC_091953.1, read as the reverse complement.
TGCACCTGGGTGTCATACATTCTAGTACAAATAATGCTACTAGAATTAATCATCGTTATTACATTCAATCAACTTATAGATTTCTAATAATCACACATAATCTGTATCATTAATGTGTATCCTTCCTGATGTTCACTGTGGCTTTTACAGTTTTTATAGTTCAGCATCTTTAATAAACATCATGAAACTAAACATCATTAAACATTAAGCTAATGATCACCTAAACATTCAGTGGACTAAAATAAAATGCAAACAAATTAGATTTATTTTCAGATAGCATCCAGAATCACCTGTTTTAAAATTTTCATGGCTCCACCCAGTGAATGATACAGAAGGTCCTGCCCCTACTTTTGCCCTGCCTACAAACAGTTTAAATTCTTGCCATTTAAATTCTTGCCCATTCTGGCTGTAGGAAGATTAAGTGCAGGAAGTCGGTAAGTACAGTATAAGTGCAGAGAAATATGGGTGGTTTTGTTCTTGCTCTAAGTATTAGTGTGAGTGTAAAAGTGAGAGATGCCTTTCGCATTTCAGAATGAGGGAGAGACTGAGAAATTAAAGCAAAGAAACAGAGAAGGCTAACGAGTCTATAGAGTGTGACATAGAAAAGCTACAGAGTAAGAAAGGATTTAAAAAAAAACCCAATCTTATGGTGCATGTGCCTATTTTGAATGTTGAAAACATTTAATGGGCACCCTTTGCAAATTGGCTGGCTTGGTAACCTTTCCTAATGTACAAAGTTATCCCAATACAGCCCATGAATCAGAACGCAAACTGTCCTTTTAGATTTTTTGGCATTTTCATAGTGTCCGAAAGCAGGATTTCCTCAATGCAAGGGGCTAGAATAGAATAGAATAGAATAGAATTCTTTATTGGCCGAGTGTGATTGGACACACAAGTAATTTGCCTTTGGTGCAGATGCTCTCAGTGTACATAAAAGAAAAAGAAACATTTGTCAAGAATCATGAGGTACAACACTTAATGATTGTCATAGGGGTCAAATAAGCAATGAGGAAACAATCCATATTATGTGTGCCCCTTAGAGACCTCGTAGGAATGGGGTGAGGTCGACTGTAGACAGTCCAAGGTTAAAGTTTTTGGGGTTTGGGGAAGAAACCACAGAGTCATGGAGTGCATTCCATGCATTGATCAATCTGTTGCTGAAGTCGTATTTTCTGCAGTCGAGTTTCGAGCGGTTTGCAGTACATTGAGTTTGAATCTATTTTATGTACATGTGTTGTTGCGCTGAAGCTGAAATATTCATTCATCAGTAGGACATTAGGGTAGATGATTTTATGAACTACATTTAGATCAGATCGAAGGCGATGTAGCTCTAGGTTTTCTAAGCCCAAAATTTCAAGTCTGGTGGAATAAGGTATTCTGTTGTGAGCAGAGCAGTGGAGGACTCTTCTTAATAGAATAGTATAGAATAGAATAGAATAGAATACAATAGAATACAATAGAATAGAATTCTTTATTGGCCAAGTGTGATTGCACATACAAGGAATTTGCCTTTAGTGGCGATGCTCTCAGTGTAAATCAAAGAAAAAGATACATTTGTCAAGAATCCTGAGGTACAACACTTAATGATTGTCATGGGGTCAAATAAGGAATAAGGAAACAATCAATATTAGTAAAAATCTTAAGGATACAAGCAACAGGTTACAGTCGTACAGTCATAAGTGGGAGGAAATGGGTGATAGGAATGATGAGAAAAAACTAGGAGTAATAGTAGTACAGACTTAGTAAATAGTTTGACAGTGTTGAGCGAATTAATTTTTTGGCAGAGTGATGGCGTTTGGGAAAAACTGTTCTTGTGTCTATCTGTATTGGTGTACAGTGCTCTGCAGCGACATTTTGAGGGTAGGAGTTGAAACAGTTTATGTATTTATTTCTACTCCTTCCATTCAGGAGCCCATTCCTCAATCCTGCCCGCCTCCAACAACAGTCTTGGCAGGAATCTTGAGGTGAGGGGGACTGTCGCAAAATCATCCACTGATTAATATATCCATTACTTTTTGGGGTTACTTCTTGTGCTGCTAAGAATTAATGCTATACAGTGTTCCCTCGATTTTCACGGGTTAGAACTTCGCGAAACATCTATACCACGGTTTTTCAAAAATATTAATTAAAAAATACTTCACGGTTTTTTCTCCTATACCACGGTTTTTCCTGCCCGATGACATCATATGTCATTGCCAAAGTTTTGTCTGCCTTTAAAAAACATTTTTTTAATAAACTTTAATAAATAAACATGATGAGTAATAATCTCAATGGTTGCTAAGGGAATGGGAAATTGTAATTTAGGGGTTTAAAGTGTTAAGGGAAGGCTTGGGATACTGTTCATAGCCAAAAATAGTGTATTTACTTCCGCATCTCTACTTCGTGGAAATTCGACTTTCGCGGGCGGTGTCAGAACGCATCCCCCGCGAAAATCGAGGGAACACTGTATTTTGCTATATGTTACATGTCATATCTATTTATTGCTTTGATTTTTATGCTAATGTTATATGTAAATTCCCTCCTTCAAGACCAGCTTGCTTTTGTCTCTCATTTCAAAGTTAAACTCAGTTTGTATTTACACCTTTTTGTTACTTTTAGAGCAGATAAACAGAAAGGATGGAGTGCATTTTGGCTTGCAACAAGTTGTACAAATGATGGAAATAATACAAATTGTTTCTTGGCATAGCTTTGTCAGTATCAACTCAGCAATTCGGACTGATTTGGTAGGAATTAAAGTTTCTGCCAGATTAAGAAAATTATGTATGTGAGTTTACTGTTGATCTCACATTCTGATTTCTTGCTGTAACCCAGAAATCCTCTATGTTGCTAATTGTAGACAGGAGGCTGGGGACTGACTGGTGCTCTAGTCATGTCTTAGGTACAAAGCCAACTGGGATGGTCCCACTATCTCAGCTCTAGGCAGAAGGAAGAAGTGACAAACCATTTGTAAAATCTTACCAAAAAAAGAACTATACAAAATTACTAAAAGTGTTAGAAAACTCCATTTACAGTCATATACATTCATCCAATTCAATCATTCATAATATCAATCGGAGACAATCTCATCACTTAGGGTCCCCATGCCCGCCGGCAGAGGTGGGTCTTCAGAGTTTTATGAAAGACCAGGAGGGAGTGGTTGGTACGCATCTCCAGAGAGAATTTCTTCCAGAGGGTCAGGGCCACCACAGAGAAGGCTCTTCCCCTTGGTCCCGCCAGCTGACATTGTCTGGCCGACGGGACCTGGAAAAGGTTGATTCTGTGTGACCTAACCAACCACTCGGATGCATGGGGCAGAAGATGTTCCCAAAGGTAGTCTGGTCCCAAGCCATGTAGGTCTTTAGATTAATTCCAGGCACTTCCCTGGAATTAAGGGTGATGGAAAGCCACAAAAGAAAAGATTTGAAAAGCATGATTTCATGATGGTGGTATTGCGGATAGTTTATAACTGATTTCTGGTTTCTAGGATACTACAATTTCTGAAGAGTTTTCTGTTTCAAGAATCAGAATGGTTTCTGTGGGTCTCTCTGCCAGAGCTGCCCTTCTCTTGACTATCTTCTGCTGCCCATGGATTACTGACTCTCTAAAATTTTCTTCCGAGATCAAAGTGCCAAATGGGGGAGTCTGGGGTGAATGGGGTCCAGCTTCATTTTGTACTTCTGGCTGTGCTGCTGGCTTCTCCCTGAAGGTAAAGGTTTACTTTTCTGATGCGCCTTCAATTGTAAATATTCTCTTAAAATTCATGCTTCAGCTTATTTTTCGAGAAAGAATTAATTGCATCGAAGCTTTACACTTGATTCGATAATGTGTTGAGTCTAGAGTGGAATAGTGGGTGGCAGATCTAATCTTGATCCAATTCATTGTCTAATATTTATGGGTTAATGTTTGAATTTCTGAGGATTGAAATCTGAAGGACAGCAAGTGGAGAAAGGCTGATCAAGGATCACTTTATCAAGGTCACATTTTCTTAGGTGGAGAAACATCAACCTGCTGGTGATAATACAGCTGTGAATGGAATCCGCTTGCACTGCAATGATGGAATAGAAATTGAGTCTAAAGTTGGACCGTGAGTTAATGATTTTCTCATCATATTTAATTTCCTTGTCATGAAGACTGGGACAGGAGATGACCTCTCTGAATGAGCTGCTGATGCTGAGATATGGATGAGAGATTTTTGCATTCCTGAATTAATTAATTAATTGGATTTATGTGCCATCCCTCTCCGAGAACTTGGGGTGGCTTACAACATATAAAGAACAATGTACATCGAAATCCAATTAATTAAACAAAAAAAATCTAAAACCCTGAAAACCTTATGGATGTTTGAGTTACTAATAACAAGCAATTAAAAGTTAGTGAAGAGCCATTATACTACTTAAATTGGATTAACTCCCACTGAAAAGTCTTGATTGAATGGAAATAAATAAATAAATAAATATATATGTAGATTCCATCCATCCATCAATCCATCCCATACATACATACAATACATACATAATGGATTATGAACCTGACATGGATTAGGAGAAGTCTTGGCAAAGAGGTCAGGGAAAGAATTCTTTACCCCATTTTTCCTAGGGGTTTGTGCCAGATTCCCAAAGACACTTTCCCTTAATTTTTACTTTACAACAGCATCAAAGAATTAGGTTGATTATCAACTTTTGACCCAGAGTGATAGCAAAAAGTAGACTTTCACTTGATTCCTAGCCCAAGATTTTAGCCATTGTGTCTGAATTTCTTGGATTGATGACAAGTATTTAATTTAAACACTAAAAGATGCTTTTCTACCTTTGTCTTTTTTTGGCAGGTGGGGAGAGTGGACCGCAAATCAAATGTGCCGTAAAGGCTGCCTGGGTTCTTTTTCTCTGAAAGTGCACAGCTATCAAGGAATTTTTGATGATACATCAGTTAACAACATCCAGTTCAAGTGCAGTGATGATGCTGACCTGAGAGGCATTGCCAATGAAAATGGTAAATTTGGCCCATGGAGTCGGAAATGCCCCTCAGAAGGTATATGTGGAATGAGAACAAGGGTGGAAGATGCGCAGGGCCCTTTTGGTGATGACACAGCACTCAATGATGTGGTTTTTTACTGCTGTCAAAACAGTCCAGATTGGGAAGGCATAAGGGAGGTAGCAGAAACCTCAAGTATTGCAAGTGTCTCACCATCTTCCCTCTCATCATTTTGATCTAAGTCACAGCATCAAAGTACAATACCATACTATTCTTGCTTGCATGCAAATAAAATTCTGTTGCACCTTCTGTATTTGGTGGGACTATGGATAAAATTTCTTCTGCATGATATCTGTTGGTTTTCAAGGACTTTGTCAACGTGATGTTCCGAATTATTTTTGTTGCTGAATGCTTAACCCAAATAGACTTCACAGAAGAAAACATTGGAAAGGCACTATGCGACCTTAAACCTTCTCTATCAATTGGGTCTGATGGTCTATGTGCATACTTCCTAAAGAAGCTCTCCACAACCATAGCTGAACCACTAATCTCACTACCAAAGTGATGGTCACAAGCTATGATCATCCCCATCTTGTAAGAGGAGAGCCCATCTAGTTAAAAACTACAGACCAATCTCACTATGCTGCATCACATGCAAAGTCATGGAATCAATCATAAACTAATCAATTACCCTCCATCTAGAAACTAACAACGTACTCACTAACACACAATTTGGTTTCAGAAAAAAATTATCTTGCAATCTGCAACTCCTTCACTGCAAAAATATATGCATTACACATCTTGATCATGGCAAATTAATAGATGCAATTTACATTGACTTCTGTAAAGCTTTTGACTCAGTGGTTCATGACAAACTACTTCTAAAACTCAAATCCTATGTCATCTTAGGATCCCTCCATAGCTGGATAACTGTGTTCCTATCAAACAGACACGTTGTCAAAATAGGGAGTGCCATATCTAATCCTGTTCTGCTTAAGAGCAGCATACCCCAAGACAGCGTACTAGAACCAACACTCTTCTTACTCTATTTAAATGACCTTTGCGATCACATCACAAGCAACTGCATTCCCTTCACTGACAATGTAAAACTTTTCAAGACCACTAAAAACACAGCTATTCTCCAAAAAGACCTTGACTTTGTGCATGAATGGCCAAACATCTGGCAACTCCTAATCTCAACCAAAAAATGCTCTGTACTACACATTGGCAAAAAGAATCAAAACACCAAATACAAGCTGAATAAACAAGACCTTACAGACAACCCTCACTCATAAAAAACCTTGGAATACTCATATCAAATGACCTAAATGCCAAAGCCCACTGCAACAATATCGCCAAAAAAGGCTTCCATTATTGTTAACCTAATACTACATAGCTTCTGCTCCGGTAATATCACACTAATAACTTTTGCCAGACCAATCCTTGAATACAGCTCATCTGTCTGGAACCCACACCGCATTTCTGACATAAACACTCTAGAAAATGCCCAGAGATACTTTAGTAGAAGAGCCTTCCTCTCCTCCACTCACAACCAAATACCCTACACAACTAGACTTACAATCCTAGGTTTAGAAAGTTTAGAACGATATCGCCTTAAATATGACCAAAGCATAGCCCATAAAATCATATGCTACAACATCCTTGCTGTCAACGGCTACTTCATCTTCAACACAACAAAACACGAGCACACCACAGATACAACCTTAAAGTAAACAGCTCTAAACTCGACTGCAGGAAATACGACTTGGTAACCGATACATGGGACTCACTGCCAGACTTTCTAGTATCATCACTTAACCCCCAAAACTATCTTTGTATACCATCAATACATACTTGACAAAACAAACAAACAAATAAATATACATGTCACAGGATGAAGTTGAAGGACCGAATCTGGTTTGGTCATTGGGACCGAGGATTTGTCTTCCAAGCTTTTGGACTCATGTTGAATCCCATAATCAGGGAACCTCTCTCTAGCAGAGAGGGAGGTAGTCTGTGTGTGGTATTTATAGTATCTATTGTAAGTTAGAAGTTCAGCATTCATAAATGTCTAAGCATTTCTGAATCGAACTATGTGGAACAGTGTCAAATACTTTCTTATAATGAATCCAGGCCATTATTATTTTATTAAATTTTAAAATAGTTTTTAAATTGTTTTTTTCCTTAAACACCCATAAATGTTTGGCATTGGACCAGAGTACCTCTGGAACCGCCTGCTATTGCACAAATCCCAGTGACCGATAAGGTCCCACAGAGTTGGCCTTCCCCTAATCCCGTTGACTATAGAATGTTGTCTAGTGGGCCCCAGGGGAGGAGCCTTCTCTGTGGCAGCCCCGGCTCTCTGGAATCAACTCCCCCCGGAGATTAGAACTGCTCGCACCCTCCTTGTCTTCCATAAACTACTCAAGACCCACCTATACCACCAGGCATGGGGAATTTGAGACATCTTTTCCCGAGGCTCCTTACAATTTATGTTTGGTATGTATGTGCTGTTTGGTTTTTTAATTATGATAGGGTTTTTAGTTATTTTTAATATTAGATTTGTGCCATTATAATATTGTTTTTATCATTGTTGTGAGCCGCCCCGAGTCTTCGGAGAGGGGCGGAATACAATGTCACGCTGTGTATTGCCAACCCCAGAGACATTCAAAGACATTCAGTAATTAAATAGTTAACTGTGTGTATGTTAATTAGCTCCACCCATGATGATGTAAAATCCTGTCTGGACAGCCAGCATCACTTCCTTTCTTCTTGTGAAGAATCTCTATCTTTTTCTAGTCTTCAACAATGCAAGATGCACAGAAAGTGCCTGGGATCAGGCATAGCTATTTTCTTTGTTTTGCTTAATAAAAGTAACTTTGTTTTAAAGCCGTTTCTGTAACTTAATCCGTCAGCTCCAGATTTGATTTATTATAGCTCACACGGGCTGTAATCTATCTACAAAATCTGACATGGTAGGCAGAGTTTGGCTGACTTTTAATAATAGCTACCGTGCTCATTGTAATGCTGGCCAAGCAAAAGAAGGAACTTTTTTCGCAGTCTTTTATAGACCAGATTTCAAAGAACAGTTTACAGACCTGATGGATCTTATCCATACTTCTAAAGAAAAAAGAAATCTCATCATGGAAGAGCAAATATCTCTTCAAACAATGGAGCAGACAGGCCCTCAAGAAAACGTAATTTCTCAAGCTTACTTATTTCAAGAGGGGGAAGAAGTTTTATTTGGTCAAACGGCCGAAAAGACTTTAGAGCCTGCTAGCCATAAATTTAGTGAAGACAGTAACTTATAAGAAGACACACTAGTTCATTCTGAATCTCCTAGTACCGGCTTTTCTCAAAGCGGTCAGTCTTCTCAGCTCCCCTTAAAGGCAAAGGCCAAAACTAAGCACTGTGATGAGAGAAAATCTCGAAGCTGCACCGGGAGCCGTGAATCACTTTCTGATTCAGACAGAGTCAGTGCTACTATTGCTCGTTGTGAACAGGCGATCCAAGACATCCAATCGTATTCTTCCCATTTAGATGACCTTGGAGATTCAATAACATTAAAACAGAAACAGATACATGATAAATGCATGGATGATTTATATGCATATAGACAACAATTAAGAGAACTCCGAGAACTTGAAATGAATATTTTAATTAGTGAGTTCGCAGCCTTTTCTGTTCAGAGCCAGTGTGCGCATGTGCAAGAAGTTTATTTCTTGCTCTTCAACTGAAGCTGAATATGCATGTGTTTCTGATTGTTGTAATGCTTTAACCTTTGTTTCTGCTCTCATTAATAGTATTTGGGAAAATCCCATGAAACCAATTGTTATTATGGAAGATAATGTTTCAGTTACATTCATAGCTGAAGATGAATATGTTGGAGCTCGTTCACGGCACAGTGACATAAGGTATAGAAATACCAGAGAAAGCGTGAAACAAGGATTCATGAAAATACAATATGTGCCTACTACTGAACAGATTGCTGACCTGCTGAATAAGCCATTGCCAGCTGATCAACATGAATACCTATCCAAGAAAATGTGCCTTATGTGAACCAATGTCCCTGATGACTGCCAAAGAAGGGGTGTCACACTGAGTATTGCCAGCCCCAGAGACATTTAGAGACATTCAGTAATTAAATAGTTAACTCCATGTATGTTAATTTAGCTCCGCCCATTATGATGTAAATCCTGTCTAGTCACCTCCTCTCAGTTTGGGGAAGAAGGAGGAAAATCTCCATCTTGTTTTAACTTTCTAGCCATATAGATTTGCGTGAAAGCCTGTGATCAGGCAAAACCCATTTATTGTTTTCCTATTAATAAAAGTAACTTCATTTTGAAGCTTTTCTGTTATTTCATCCATCGACCTCCGGATTACATCTGTTGCAGCTCACGCGGGCTGTGATTGATGATTTATAATCTTGACACAACCACCATTGCCAGTCCAGGTGCCTCAGCCGGTCCAAGTGGCACCAGTTCCAGTACCACAAGTACAGCCGCCAGCAGCCGTACTAGCTGCATGTACAAGACAAGCAATCACCTTAGCAACGTTGAAAAGTGAGTCAAGATTAAAAAGTAATGAACAAAATTATAAAACCTGGCTACATGAGATAAGATTGATTTTAATTGCTCAACAGGTGGATCATATTGTTTTTAATCCCCCAATTAGACAATGGACTGAGGAAGAAAAGGAATCAAATATTCATGCAACTCTCCTTATACTTATGTCTTTGGACTCAGATTTATCAGTCAGATTCCTACATGATATTACTGCATGTGAGTTAATAGAGTCCCTTGATGAACTGTACAGGCCAGTTTCAGACAAGGGAACATACCTGTTGTTCTCTGAAATTTTTGGTGCAAAATTAAAGCCTGGAGAGAACATTGCTCCACATTTATCCAAGATGTTAGCAATGCAGAAAGACTTAACAGAGATAGGGGACAACATTGATCCAATGCAAGTCAATACTGCTATCATAAATTCTCTCAATCATGAATGGAAAGAAGCTATTTTTAAATACAATAGCATGCCATTAGCCCATAGAACAACTTAGAGACTCTGTAAGCTGCTAACTGAAGAAGAAGGGCTCATGCACACTAGACTCAGACCTATGTCGTCTGCATACAAACCTACTTTGGCTAGAAGCTATCAATAAAAGGGCTACACTTTGAGATATTCATGCCAGAAACAACCTAAGAGAGATGACGCTCAACGCTCTCAATCCGACGATCCCCAAAGCTCTCAACCTGGCAATTCTCAGTCTCCTTCATATCCTACTCCATCTAGAGAAACACATTGAAGAGGATCCAGGGGTCGAGGCTCCAGTAATTCCAGACCAGCTCAACGAGATTCAAAGGATGAGAAACGTGTTTATGTCAACCCCTTCCTACTTAACAGCATTCCAGAAAAGAGTCCACAGTATGACATTCGTTACTTATGGACATTAGACAGCAGAGCAGCCATTCACATTGTGTACCAGAAGGAACTTTTCACAGAGTTTCATAAGACTGACATCAAAGAAGTGCTTGCTGTATCAGATCACCTGTGTAAAGTCGAAGGAGAAGGAACTGTCTACATAAAAGAATTGGACAAATTCATCTCACATGTTTTTTATGTTCCAAGTGCCAAAGGCAACATACTTAGCGTGTACCGCCTGAATGAAGATTTTGGGTGTGAAGTCACTCATAAACTAACAGAAGCTTGCATCATGAAGGATGGCAAAATTCTTGCTACCGGTATCCCCATTAGACGTGTTTATTACTTAAAGCCAAATCCTTCTGCAAAAGGTTGATGTAAGTATAAAAGTTCTAAAGAGCGAAGGCACAGGTCCAGAGAGAAAACCTGCTGCCACTATGAATGCAAAGGCTCTTAAAGCCAATGAGGTCCAAGAGGTTCCCAATGATGTTTCAAATGTTAAACCTGTATCAACAAACAAATCTTTTCATTCCAGGTGTGTTCATAGATGGCACCGTCGTTTGGGCCACACATCTTATCCAGTTTTAGCAAAGATGCCTGAATTTGTAAATGGTTTTAAAGTTGATGGTGATTGCAAAGTTCATTTAGAATGTAAGATTTGTCTTTCCACAAAGTCAAAAGCAGCTCCTGTTGCCAAATATGCCCTACATTTGTCTACACGCATTTTTGATTTGGTCCACACCGACATTGTCGGTCCATTTCGGCCTACTAAAGGTAACTGTAAGTATTTCTTGACTATTGTTGATAGTTATTCAAGATATGGTTTTGTGTTTCTAATGAAACAAAAATCTGAGGCTTTTCAGATCTTTAAAGATTTTGCTGCAGAAGTACTTATGCAATATGATGTTCGCATCAGAAGAATACAAAGTGATCGTGGTGGAGAATTCATGTCCCAGCAGTTCCAAGGATGGATGAAAAGAAATGGAATTCGTCATCAAGCGTCAGCACCATTTTTCCGTCAGCTTAATGGGATTGCAGAACGACACCAGGGGGTCCTACAGACTATGTTTCATTGCCTTCTAGAGGATGCTGACATGGACAATCAATATTGGGGCGAGGGCACTCAGGTATGCTAATTACATTGTTAAGCATACATGGAGCAGTGTTATACAGCAAACTCCTTACTACTTGCTTCATGCAAAGAAACCTGATATTCAAAACCTCCACATTTTTGGCTCGTATGCCATGGTTAACATTCCACTAGATCAAAGAAGAAAAGGAGGTCCAGTGTCACAGAGAATGAGATTTATTGGTTTTGAGGAAAATTCTAAATACAGTGATCCCCCGCTCTTTGCGAGGGTTCCGTTCCAGGACCCCCCGCAACGAGCGGGTTTTCGCGAAGTAGCGCTGCGGAAGTAAAAACACCATCTGCGCATGTGCAGATGGTGTTTTTACTTCCGCAGCGCTAGCGAGGAGCCGAAGATTGGGGGCGGCGCGGGTGTTTTAAAACATCCCCGCCGACATGGGAGGCTCGCTAGCACACCCCCGAACCCCCAACCCGGGTTTGGGGGTGTGCTAGCGAGCCCCTCATGTCGGCGGGGATGTTTTAAAACACCCGCGCCACTTTCCAATGAGTCCCGAAGACAACGCGTTTGTCTTCGGGACTCATTGGAAAGTGGCGCGGGTGTTTTAAAACATCCCCGCCGACATGGGAGGCTCGCTAGCACACCCCCGAACCCCCAACCCGGGTTTGGGGGTGTGCTAGCGAGCCCCTCATGTCGGCGGGGATGTTTTAAAACACCCGCGCCACTTTCCAATGAGTCCCGAAGACAACGCGTTTGTCTTCGGGACTCATTGGAAAGTGGCGCGGGTGTTTTAAAACATCCCCGCCGACATGGGAGGCTCGCTAGCACCCCCCCGAACCCCCAACCTGGGTTTGGGGGTGTGCTAGCGAGCCCCTCATGTCGGCGGGGATGTTTTAAAACACCCGCGCCACTTTCCAATGAGTCCCGAAGACAACGCGTTTGTCTTCGGGACTCATTGGAAAGTCGCGCGGGTGTTTTAAAACGTCCCCGCCGGCATGGGGGGCTTCCTAGCAGCCCCCCAAACCCGGGTTGGGGGTCCGGGGGGTGCTGGTAAGCCCCCCATGCCGGTGGCGACGTCCCGCCGCCCCCAATCTTCGGCTCCTCGCTAGCGGGCAGGCAGGCGGCTCCTCGCTAGCGGGCAGGCAGGCGAGAGCTAGCGCCAGCGAACAGCTTGTCCGCGCTCGCTCTGGCCGTGAGAATGAACGGTGTGGGCGGGCGAAGGGCGGGCGGCAGCGAGGAGTTTGCGTGGGCGGTGGGGAAACTCCTCGCTGACGCCAGCAAGAGGGGGAAGACCCAGGGAAGCCGCTGCCATCTACGCATGCGTGCCCGGCACGCATGCGTAGATGGTATTTTTGACTTCCGGGTTGAAAAATAGCGAAGTACCCTGTTCGCAATGGTTGGGGACGCAATAAACGGGGGATCACTGTACTACAAATATGCTGACACTTATCATAGAGGTGTTATTTCTAATTCAGCTAAATTTGAGGAAGATACAAATTGGTCCAGAATACACAGTAATGATACTTCAGTTTATTTTCCTAAAGATGATGTTCAAGGTGCAGTGCAACCTGATCCTAAGGTAGCTGTTCCAGATGTTCCAGATGTTCCAGATGATGGACAGTCTTCAACAGTCACAGATGATGTTCCTAGCGATGCAATTGGAAATGGAGATGATCAAGGTGAAGGATGGACCAAGGTTCCAAGGCGTTCACAGAGAACCACAAAAGGAACTCCTCCAAAGAAATACCAACAACAAGTATTACACAAACCTTTTCCTTTCTTATGTAACAATGTTACACTTCCTCTTGAGAACTTTTCTCAAATAAGACATTTGACTGAATATGAACAAGAAAAATGGTATGAGGCTATGGAAAATGAACTGGACAGTTTAAAGAAACTTAAAGTGTTTCAACAAGTTGAGCCTCCAACGAACAAGATTATTGGCACACGGTGGGTGTACAAAGTTAAGCAAAAACCAAAGGATGAGAAGATATACAAAGCAAGACTAGTAGCACAGAGGTACTCACAGGTGTATCCTGAAGACTACACAGATACATTTTCACCCACAGTTAAAAATGAAAGTGTCAAAATTGCCCTAACTACTGCTATTGCCTTGAACTTAGAAGTTTTTCAGTTTGATGTCGAGACTGCCTATTTGAATGCTGATCTAAATGAAGAAATCTACATGAAGAGCGCACCCGGGTTCTAGGATTGAGAAGGGGATGTCTGGTACCTGCAGAAAAGCCTTTATGGGTTAAAACAGTCTGCTCTCATGTGGCATCGATGTCTCATAGAGAAATTAAGTTCAATTGGCTTTATTAAGTCCGACTCTGATGAATGCATGTTTACAAAAGGGCAAGGTAATGTTTATGAAATTATTCTTTTTAATGTTGATGACATTGTTTACATTGGTCCTAACAAACGTATGAGTGAAACTTTTGCCAAAGGTCTAGAAAAACATTTTACTTTGAAAAGCTTAGGGCACATTCATGATTATCTAGGAGTTCAGATTGAAAAAACTGAGAAGGGGTTCTGCCTCTCACAAGAAAGCAAGGTTGACCAACTTTTGCATAATTGTAACATGTCTGATGCACATACATGTCGTTCTCCTATGCAAACTTATTTTTACAGGTTGACTCAACAAGAGTATCCTCCATTTGAAGACCAAATGCTTTATCGGTCAGTAATTGGTTCATTATTATATATCAGCAGTTAGACAAGACCCGACATTTCACTGAGTGTGAATCTTTTGTCACGGTATGTCGGCAAAGCAGCTACGTTCCATTGAATATGCATAAAGAGACTGCTGAGATACATGAAGTATACAAAGGACATGAAGTTGTTCCTAGAGCTGAAACATGATAAGTATCCTGAATTGATTTGTTATGCAGATGCTGACTGGGCAGGTGATGTAGAAACAAGAAAAAGTACTTCTGGTTATATAATGTTTTTGAATGGTTGTCCAATTTATTGGAAAGTTAGAAAACAGAAGTTTATTTCTTGTTCTTCCACTGAAGCTGAATATGCATGTGTTTCTGATTGTTGTAATGCTTTAACCAATGTTTCTGCTCTCGTTGATAGTATTTGGGGAAAACCCATGAAACCAATTGTTATTATGGAGGATAATGTTTCAGTCACGTTCATAGCTGAAACTGAATATGTTGGAGCTCGTTCACGGCACATCGACATAAGATATAAAAATACAAGAGAATACGTAAAACAAGGATTCGTGAAAATACAATATGTCCTACTACTGAACAGATTGCTGACTTGCTGAATAAACCATTGCCAGTTGATCAACACGAATACCTATCCAAGAAAATGTGCCTCATGTGAACCAATGTCCCTGATGACTGCCAAAGAAGGGGTGTCACGCTGTGTATTGCCAGCCCCAGAGACATTCAAAGACATTCAGTAATTAAATAGTTAACGGTGTGTATGTTAATTAGCTCCACCCATGATGATGTAAAATCCTGTCTAGACAGCCAGCATCACTTCCTTTCTTCTGGACAGCCAGCATCACTTCCTTTCTTCTTGGGAAGAATCTCCATCTTTTTCTAGTCTTCAACAATGTAAGACGCACAGAAAGTGCCTGGGATCAGGCATAGCTATTTTCTTTGTTTTGCTTAATAAAAGCAACTTTGTTTTAAATCCGTTTCTGTAACTTAATCCATCGCCTCCAGATTTGATTTATTATAGCTCACGCGGGCTGTAATCTATCTACAAAATCTGACATACAAATCTAATAAATTGAATTGAATTGAATTGAATTGGTGACCAGTATATTGTCTGGGTCAATATATTTTAAATACAGTATTACTACTAAACCTAATAGATAATTCTGTAGGAAAATCTATTAAGAAAATTTATAGGACTGCCCACGTCACTCAAAATATCTACAAGCAGCTTATAGAATTAAAAAAAACCCAAAGAAAAAATTTAATAAGTCCTTCCCTATCCAGCTCCATATCAAGCAATCCCCTTGATGGGATAGATTTCACTCAGCTGTTCCCCAAGGGCAAACCATCTATCCAGGGACTTTTGAAAGAGTATCAAGGTGAGGGCCAATGTTATCTTCATGGTGGTAATGTTCCAGAGGGAGGGAACCACTATGGAGAAGTATAGTGTTAGAGGAATGAAAGTATGCTGGGCAAAAATGATCTGAGGTTTTAGTGAAGCTAGTAGAGACCACAGAACAATACAATTATGGCATAACAATTGAAAGATCTTGAACTGGGCCCACACCAGAAGTCATAATCCCTCTGGCATGGCCTAGCCACTTGAAGAAAGGGGTGGGCTGCTGCCCGGACTGGGGTGGGGCACAGTGGGGTAGTGAAAATGGAGCTCCACCCCAGAGCACTCATTTTGCACAGAAAGATGTTGAAAGAAGTGCAGGGCATCCTGCATAAGCCACGCCCACAGTGTGGTAGTAAAAATTTTGGTAGCCCTTCACGGAATATTACATTCCGTTCTGGGCACTGCAGCTTTGGATGAACTGAATGTACAGAAGAAAGCAATTAAGATGTTAAGTGACTTCAGGGAAACAGATATGAAAGGACTAAACGTATGAGGAAGTATAATTCAGCCTAGAAAATAGGAAATTATGGGACAATAATTGCCCCCAAGTGTTTGAAGGGCTGAATGCAGAAAAGAGGGAAGTCTTATGGGTTTCATTCTTTAAGAGGATACAAGATGGTATCTACAACTGATTAGAAAAAGTTTTCATGAGATTATTATTTCACTGTGATATTGTTCAGCAATTTGTTCTGACAGTTAATTTTATGAAAAATCATTTCCTCAATTAGTTTCAGCAATCAGTTTGAAAAGCATATTTTGACCAATAAGCCTGAGCATTTGTTCTAGATTCACCTAAATAATCAATTTCAAAACTTAAAGACAGTAAATGTACAGTCAGTAGAATTTCTTGGTTAACTCTTCTGGGGAAATATTAGACATAGACATATTGTTTATTTATTTATTTATTATTTATTTATTGGATTTGTATGCTGCCCCTCTCCGGAGACTCGGGGCGGCTAACAACAATAATAAGACAGTGTACAATAATAATCCAATACTAAAAACGATTAAAACCCATTAATATAAAAACCAAACATACATAGAGACATACCATGCATAACATTGTAAAGGCCTAGGGGGAAAGAGTATCTCAATTCCCCCATGCCTGACGGCATACGTGGGTTTTAAGTAGCTTACGAAAGGCAAGGAGGGTGGGCGCAATTCTAATTTCTTGTGGGAGTTGGTTCCAGAGGGCTGGGGCTGCCACAGAGAAGGCTCTTCCCCTGGGTCCCACCAAGCGGCATTGTTTAGTTGACGGGAGCCGGAGAAGACCCACTCTGTGGGACCTAACTGGTCACTGGGAGTCGTGCAGCAGAAGGCGGTCCCTGAGATAATCTGGTCCGGTGCCATGAAGGGCTTTATAGGTCATAACCAACACTTTGAATTGTGACCTGAAATTGATCGGCAACCAATGCAGACTGTGGAGTGTTGGTGTAACATGGGCATATTTGGGAAAGCCCATGATTGCTCTCGCAGCTGCATTCTGCATGATCTGAAGTTTCCGAACACTTTTCAAAGGTAGCCACATGTAGAGAGCGTTACAGTAGTCGAACCTCGAGGTGATAAGGGCATGAGTGACTGGGAGCAGTGACTCCCGGTCCAAATAGGATCGCAACTGGTGCACCAGGCGAACCTGGGCGAACGCCCCATTCGCCACAGCTGAAAGATGTTTCTCTAATGTGAGCTGGGGATCGAGGAGGATGCCCAAGTTGCGAACCCTCTCTGAGGGGGTCAATGATTCTCCCCCCAGGGTAATGGACAGACAGATGGTATTGTCCTTGGGAGGCAAGACCCACAGCCACTCCATCTTGTCTGGGTTGAGTTTGAGTTTGTTGACACCCATCCAGGCCCCAACAGCCTCCAGGCACCAGCACATCACTTCCACTGCTTCGCTGACTGGGCATGGGGTGGAGATGTAAAGCTGGGTATCATCGGGATATTGATGATACCTCACCCCATGTCCTTGGATGATCTCACCCAGCGGTTTCATGCAGATATTAAATAGCAGGGGGGAGAGGACCGACCCCTGAGGACCCCACAAGGGAGAGACCTACAGGTCGACCTCTGACCCCCCACTAACACCAACTGTGACCGACCGGAGAGGTAGGAGGAGAACCACTGGAGAACAGTGCCTCCCACTCCCAACCCCTCCAGCCAGCACAGAAGGATACCATGGTCGATGGTATCGAAAGCCGCTGAGAGGTCAAGAAGCACCAGGACAGAGGACAACCCCCTTTCCCGGGTCCGCCAGAGATCATCCATCAGCGCGACCAAAGCAATTTCCGTGCTGTAGCCAGGCCTGAATCCAGACTGCTGATGATCTAGATAATCGGCTTCTTCCAAGGACCACTGGAGTTGAAGTTCCAACACCTTCTCAACAACGTTCCTCATAAAGGGAAGGTTGGAGACTGGATGGTAGTTGTTGACCACGGCTGTGTCCAGGGAAGGCTTCTTAAGGAGGGGGCGCACAAGTGCCTCCTTATAAGGAGCCAGAAAGGACCCCCTCCCCAAGGAGGCATTGACAGTCTCCTGGACCCAGCTCCGTGTCACTTCTCGACTGGCCGAAACCAACCAAGAGGGACACGGATCCAGTAGACAGGTGGCAGAACTCATAGCTCCAATGGCCTTGTCCACTTCATCAGGTGTCACCAAGTCAAACTCCTCCCAGACAGATGGACAAAGACGTTTAGCCCCAGTCACCTCGACTGACTCGTTGTAAGTCGACTCTGTTTTACAATTGGAGTCGAGGTCCGCTCGGATCCGAGTGATTTTATCAGCGAAAAAAGTGTTAAAATCCTCGGCACTACTCTGCAAGGACTCCCCAACTCCCCCCTGGTTAAGAAGAGAGCAGGTTATCCTAAACAGAGCGGCCGGGCTGGATTCCGCTGATGCAATCAAGGCGGCATGATATGCTCATCTTGCCGCCTTGAGCACCACTTTGTAAGTCTTAATATGAGCTCCTACAAGTGTTCGATCGGATTTGGACTTACTCTTCCTCCATCGCTTCTCTAGATGTCTCTTCTGGCGTTTCAACTCCTGGAGCTCCTCGTTGAACCATGGAGCTCTACGGGATCTAGTGCCGCGGAGAGGTCGCAGCGGCGCAATTTGGTCAAGGGCCTCTGCTGCAGCCTTGTTCCAGGCCTCAGTCAGAGACTTTGCCGAGCTGTGGATGAGTGCATCCCAAGAACCTTCTGAAAGCCTTCTGGATCCATCAGGCACCTCGGGCAGAACAGCTTAATCGGTTCCGCCTCCCTGCGGGGGAGGATTGGAGCCAGGAAGTCAAGCCACAGTAGAAAATGGTCTGACCATGACAAAGGCAACACTTCTAAGCCCCTTAGTCTCAGAGAGGAATACCATGTCGGGTGCATGCCCCCCCCTTGTGAGTCGGACCCTGTACTACTTGGGTCAGGTCCATGGCTGCGATGGTGGCCATGAACTCCTATGCTAGTCCAGAGGATTCGCCAAGCGACGGCAGGTTGAGGTCCCCCAGGACAATAAGTCTAGGGAACCCCACCGCCAGCCCGGCTACCTCCTCGAGTAGCACAGGCAGGGCTTGTGCCACGCAGCTGGGAGGCAGGTATGTGAGAAGCAAGCCCACCTGAACCCCTAAGTCCAACTTCACCAGGAGGGACTCGCAACCTGCAATCTCCGAAGCAACGAGTCTGCGCAGGCAAAGGCTCTCCCTGGCTATAATAGCCACTCCTCCCCTCCTTCCCTGGGGTCGAGGTTGATGATATATCTGAAACCCGGCTGGGCAAATTTCAGAGAGAGGAACTCCTCCCTCCAGGCCCAGCCAGGTTTCAGATACACATGACAGGTGGGCCTCCTCATGCAGGATTAAATCCCGGATGAGGAGAGCTTTATTTACCACCAACCGAGATTTATTTTCAGATAGAATCCAGAATCATCTGTTTTAAAATTTTCATGGCTCCACCCAGTGAATGATACAGAAGGTCCTGCCCCTACTTTTGCCCTGCCTACAAACAGTTGTTCCATTTAAATTCTTTCCCGTTCTGGCTGTAGGGTGATTAAGTGCAGGAAGACGGTAAGTATCAGTGCAGAGAAATATGGATGGTTTTAGTGGTTTTGTTCTTGCTCTAAGTATTAGTGTGAATGTAAAAGTGAGAGATGCCTTTCGCATTTCAGAATGAGGGAGAGACTGAGAAATTAAAGCAAAGAAAAAGAGAAGGCTAATGAGTCTATAGAGTGTGACATAGAAAAGCTACAGAGTACGAAAGGATTTCAAAAATCCCCCAATCTTTTGGTACATGTGCCAATTTTGAATGTTGAAAACATTTAATGGGCACCCTTTGCAAATTGGCTGGCTTGGCAACCTTTCCTAATGTACAAAGTTATCTCAATACAGCCCATGAATCAGAAGGCAAACTGTCCTTCTAGAATTTCTAGGCATTTTCATTGTGTCCGAAAGCAGGATTTCCTCAATGCGAGGGGTTAGATTAGAATAGAATAGAATAGAATAGAATAGAATTCTTTATTGGCCGAGTGTGATTGGACACACAAGTAATTTGCCTTTGGTGCAGATGCTCTCAGTGTACATAAAAGAAAAACACACATTTGTCAAGAATCATGAGGTACAACACTTAATGATGTCATAGGGGTCAAATAAGCAATGAGGAAACAATCCATATTATGTGTGCCCCTTACAGAACTCTTAGGAATGGGGTGAGGTCAACTGTCGGCAGTCCAAGCTTAAAGTTTTTGGGGTTTGGGGAAGAAACCACAGAGTCAGGGAGTGCATTCCATGCATTGATCAATCTGTTGCTGAAGTTGTATTTTCTGCAGTCGAGTTTCGAGTGGTTTACAGGACATTGAGTTTGAATCTATTTTATGTACATGTGTTGTTGCGCTGAAGCTGAAGTATTCATTCATCAGTAGGACATTATGGTAGATGATTTTATGAACTACATTTAGGTCAGATCGAAGGCGACGTAGCTCTAGGTTTTCTAAGCCCAAAATTTCAAGTCTGGTGGAATAAGGTATTCTGTTGTGAGCAGAGGAGGGGAGGACTCTTCTTAATAGAATAGAATAGAATTCTTTATTGGCCAAGTGTGATTGCACATACAAGGAATTTGCCTTTAGTGGAGATGCTCTCAGTGTACAGAAAATAAAAAGATACATTTGTCAATAATCCTGAGGTATAACACTTAATGATTGTGATAGGGGTCGAATAAGGAATAATGAAAAAATCAATATTAGTAAAAATCTTAAGGATACAAGCAACAGGTTACAGTCGTACAGTCATAAGTGGGAAAAAATGGGTGATAGGAATGATGAGAAAAAACTAGTAGTAATAGTAGTACAGACTTAGTAAATAGTTTGACAGTGTTGAGCAAATTATTTGTTTAGCAGAGTGATGGCGTTTGGGAAAAACTGTTCTTGTGTCTATCTGTATTGATGTCCAGTGCTCTGCAGCGACATTTTGAGGGTAGGAGTTGAAATAGTTTATGTATTTATTTCTACTCCTTCCATTCAGGAGCCCATTCCTCAATCTCACCCACCTCCAACAACAGTCTCAGCAGGAATCTTGAGGTGAGAGGGTTTGTCGCAAAATCATCCACTGATTAATATATCCATTACTTTTTGGGGTTACTTCTTGTGCTGCTTAGTATTAATGCTATATTTTGTTATAAGTTACATGTGATATCTATTTATTGAATTGATTTTATGCTAACGTTATATGTAAATTCCCTCCTTCAAGACCAGCTTGCTTTTGTCTCTCATTTCAAAGTTAGACTCAGTTTGTATTTACACCTTTTTGTTACTTTTAGAGCAGATAAACAGAAAGGATGGGGTGCATTTTGGCTTGCAACAAGTTGTACAAATGATGGAAATAATACAAATTATTTCTCGGCATAGCTTTCTCAGTATCAGCTGGGTAATTCGGACTGATTTGGTAGGAATTAAAGTTTTTGCCAGATTAAGAAAATTATGTATTTGAGTTTATTGTTGATCTCACATTCTGATTTCTTGCTGTAACCCAGAAATCCTCTAAGTTGCTAATTGTGGACAGGAGGCTGGGGACTGACTGGTGCTCTAGTCATGTCTTAGGTACAAAGCCAACTGGGATGGTCCCGCTATCTCAGCTCTAGGCAGAAGGAAGAAGTGACAAACCATTTGTAAAATCTTACCAAGAGAACCGCAAGATTTATTTGTTTGTTTATTTATTTATTGATTTGATTTCTATTCTGCCCTTCTCGAGGCGACTCAGAGCGGTGTACAACGTTATAAATGCAACAATATATATAAAGAAATCTAAATTACTTTAAAAAAAGAACTATACAAAATTACTAAAAGTGTTAGAAAACTCTTCCCCTAAGTCCCTCCAGCTGACATTGTCTGGCCGACAGGACCTGGAGAAGGTCGACTCTGTGGGACCTAACCAGCCACTGGGATGCATGAGGCAGAAGATGGCCCCAAAGATAGTCTGGTCCTAAGCCATGTAGGTCTTTAGATTAAATCCAGGCACCTCCCTGGAATTAAGGGTGATGGAAAGCCACAAAAGAAAAGATTTGAAAAGCATGATTTCATGATGGTGGTATGGCAGATAGTTTATAACTGATTTCTGGTTTCTAGGATACTACAATTTCTGAAGAGTTTTCTGTTTCAAGAATCAGAATGGTTTCTGTGGGTCTCTCTGCCAGAGCTGCCCTTCTCTTGACTATCTTCTGCTGCCCGTGGATTACTGACTCTCGAAAATATTCTTCCGAGCTCAAAGTGCCAAATGGGGGAGTCTGGGGTGAATGGGGCCCAGCTTCATTTTGTACTTCTGGCTGTGCTGTTGGCTTCGCCCAGAAGGTAAATGTTTACTTTTCTGATGCGCCTTCAATTGTAAATATTCTCTTAAAATTCGTTCTTCAGCTTATTTTTCGAGAAGGGCAATCAAGAATTTTAATTTTTTTTTTAAGTTGATTGCCTATCAGTGTTTTTTTTTAATTATTTTAAAAAATATTTTTATTTACAAATATACAAAACATAAAAAGAATAATCAAAACAGATAACAGTTAAATCTTAGTATAGTATAATATATAACAGTTTATAAACATATAGATTTATAGAGAGGGGGGTAGAAGAGGGATAAGGAATAAATAGGGAAAGAGTGAGAAAGGAGGAGGGGAAAGATAGGAAGACAAAGGAAAGAAAAGAGATAGAGAAAGTAAAGGGGTGGGTGAGTGTACGGTGAAGCTGTGTTGAAAACGAGAACTAATTTCTAATTTGTTAGCTCATTACCTTGGTTTGGATTGGTCATATAGATAGGTAAATGCTTATTTTTCGAGAAAGGCAATCAAGAAGTAATTGCATTGAAGCATTACATTTGATTCGATAATGTATTGAGTCTAGAGTGGAATATTGGGTGGCAGATCTAATCTTGATCCAATTCATTGTCTAATATTTATGGGTTAATGTTGGAATTTCTGAGGATTGAAATCTGAAGGACAGCAAGTGGAGAAAGGCTGATCAAGGATCACTTTATCAAGGTCACATTTTCTTAGGTGGATAAACATCAACCTCTAGCTGACAATACAGCTGTGAATGGAATCCGCTTGTACTGCAAAGATGACATAGAAATTGAGTCTAAAGTTGGACCGTGAGTTACTGATTTTCTCATCATATTTAATTTCCTTGTCATGAAGACTGGGAGAGGAGATGACCTCTCTGAATGAGCTGCTGATGCTGAGATATGGATGAGATATGGATTTTTGCATTCCTGAATTAATTAATTTATTAATTCATTGGATTTATGAGGACTCGAGGTGGCTTACAACATATAAAGAACAATGGACATCGAAATCCAATTAATTAAACTAAAAAAATCTAAAAACCTGAAAACCAATTAAAATGCACTCATATCCATTCAGTCAACAAACTTGCCATACACTCGTTGTCTAATGACCCCAAGCCTGGTGGCATAGATGAGTCTTTAGAGTCTTATGAAAGGCAAGGAGGATGGGGGCATTACGAATCTCCGGGGGGAACTGATTCCAGAGGGCTGAACCTCTGGAATCATGTGCAATGCTGTAACTAATAGTTTGTGGGTTATAGTGAGTGTATCTAGGTGGTTCTACCCTAGCATGCATTTGCTCCAACAAGACCTCTTGTGGACTTTAGTCTCACACATATTTCTTCCATTGTGCAGTTCAGGATCCTATTTGCCTTCCTTATAACTAGAAGACCTCCAAGGTTCCTCCCAACTCTGATATTCTATATTGAGTGTCCAGAGGTATAACGTAAAATAGAAAAAACCCCTCTGCATTTGTTTGCTTTTATGTCCTCCTCCTTATGGATGTTTGAGTTACGGACCAGGTTATATCCGGAATCGCCTTCTGCTGCACGAATCCCAGCGACCAATTAGGTCCCACAGAGTTGGCCTTCTCCGGTTCCCATCAACTAAACAATGTCGTTTGGCGGGACCCAGGGGAAGAGCCTTCTCAGTGGCGGCCCCAGCCCTCTGGAACCAACTCCCCCCAGAGATTAGAATAGCTCCCACCCTTCTTGCCTTTCGCAAGCTTCTTAAAACCCAACTGTGTCGTCAGGCATGGCTGAATTAAGATATTCTTTCCCCCTCGGCTTCCACAATTTATGTATGGTACGTTTGTATGTATGATTGGTTTTTAAAATAAGGGGTTTTAGCTTTTTAGTATTGGATTGTCGCACGTTGTTTTTATTACTGTTGTTAGCCGTCCCGAGTCTACGGAGAGGGGCGGCATACAAATCCAATAAAATGAAATGAAATGAAATGAAATACTAATAACAAGCAATTAAAAGTTAGTGAAGAGCCATTATACTACTTAAAATGGATTAACTCCCACTGAAAAATCTTGATTAAATGGAAATAAATAAATAAATAAATAAATAAGTACGTACGTACGTACGTATGTACGTACGTACATACCATCCATCCATCCGTCCGTCCGTCCGTCACATACATACATGCATGCATACATATATACATACATACATACATACATACATACAATACATACATACTGGATTATGAACCTGACATGGATTAGGAGAAGTCTTGGCAATGAGGTCAGGGAAAGAATTCTTTACCCCATATTTCCTAGGGGTTTGTGCCAGATGCCCAAAGACCCTTTCCCTTAATTTTTACTTTACAACAGCATCAAAGAATTAGGTTGATTATCAACTTTTGACCCAGAGTAATAGGAAAAAGTAGACTTTCACTTGATTCCTAGCCCAAGATTTTAGCCATTGTGTGTCTGAATCTCTTGGATTGATGACAAGTATTTAAAGATTAGATTTATTGGATTTATATGCCGCCCCTCTCCGCAAACTCGGGGCGGCATATAAATTTAATTTAAACACTAAAAGATGCTTTTCTACCTTTGTCTTTTTTTGGGCAGGTGGGGGGAGTGGAACGGAAATGAAATGTGCCATAAAGGCTGCCTGGTTTCTTTTTCTCTGAAAGTGGACAGTCATCAAGGAATTTATGATGATACATCAGTTAACAACATCCAGTTCAAGTGCAGTGATGGTATTGGCCTGAGAGGCATTGCCAATAAAAATGGTAAATTTGGCCCATGGAGTAAGAAATGCCGTTCAGGAGGTATATGTGGAATGAGAACAAGGGTGGAAGATTCACAGGGCCCTTTTGGTGATGACACAGCACTCAATGATGTGGTTTTTTACTGCTGTCAATAATTGATACATGTTTCCTCACCTATTAATATACTTTTGCTATGCGTTCTCAAAACTGTTAATTATAATTAAATATTGACTTGAGAATAATGTGTATCTTTGTGCATAATGCACCAGTATAAAGTAACCACTCCCCCAGGTGTTCAAAACAGTCCAGATTGGGAAGGCATAAAGGAGGTAGCAGAAACCTCAAGTATTGCAAGTGACTGACCATCTTTCCTCTCATCATTTTGATCTAAGTCACAGCATCAAAGTACAATGCCATACTATTCTTGCTTGCATGCAAATAAAATTCTGTTGCACCTTCTGTATTTGGTGGGACTATGAATAAAATTTCTTCTGCATATCTGTTGGTTTTCAAGGACTTTGTCAACCTGATGTTCCCAATGATTTTTGCTGCTGAACGCTTAACCCAAATAGACTTTGGAAAGGCACTATGCGACCTTAAACCTTCTCTATCAATTGGGTCTGATGGTCTATGTGCATACTTCCTAAAGAAGCTCTCCACAGCCATAGCTGAATCACTAATCTCACTACCAAAGCGATGGTCAATTACCCCCCACCTAGAAACTAACAACCTACTCACTAACACACAATTTGGTTTCAGAAAAAAATTATCTTGCAATCTGCAACTCCTTCACTGCAAAAACATATGCATTACACATCTTGATCATGGCAAATTAATAGATGCAATTTACATTGACTTCTGTAAAGCCTTTGACTCAGTGGTTCATGACAAACTACTTCTAAAACTCAAATCCTATGTCATTTAGGATCCCTCCATAGCTGGATAACTGTGTTCCTATCAAACAGACAAGTTGTCAAAATAGGGAGTGCCATATCTAATCCTGTTCTGCTTAAGAGCGGCATACCCCAAGGCAGCGTACTACGACCAACGCTCTTCATACTCTATTTAAATGACCTTTGCGATCACATCACAAGCAACTGCATTCCCTTTGCTGACAATGTAAAACTTTTCAAGACTCCAAAAAGACCTTGCCTTTGTGCATGAATGGCCAAACATCTGGCAACTCCAAATTTCAACCAAAAATGCTCTGTACTACACATTGGCAAAAAGAATCAAAACACCAAATACAAGCTGAATAAACAAGACCTTACAGACAACCCTCACTCCATAAAAAACCTTGGAATAGTCATATCAAATGACCTAAATGCCAAAGCCCACTGCAACAATATCGCAAAAAAAAAAAAAGGCTTCAATTATTGTTAACCTAATACTACATAGCTTCAGCTCCGGTAATCTCACACTATTAACTTTTGCCAGACCAATCCTTGAATACAGCTCATCCGTCTGGAACCCACACAGCATTTCTGACATAAACACTCTAGAAAATGTCCAGAAATACTTTACTAGAAGAGCCTTCCACTCCTCCACTTACAACTGAATACCCTACACAACTAGTCTTACAATCCTAGGTTTAGAAAGTTTAGAACTATATCACCTTAAATATGACCAAAGCATAGCCCATAAAATCATATGCTACAACATCCTTCCTGTCAACGGCTACTTCATCTTCAACACAACAACACACGAGCACACCACAGATACAAACTTAAAGTAAACAGCTCTAAACTCGACTGCAGGAAATACGACTAGCTAACCGACACATGGAACTCACTGCCAGACTTTCTAATATCCTCACTTAACCCCAAAAACTTTACTCTTAGACTATCCACTTTTGACCTCTCCCGATTCCTAAGGGAGTTAGTAAGGGACATGCAAAAGTATAGTAGAGTGCCTTCCGTTCCTTGTCCTAATGTTTTTATTTTCCTACTATCATGTATATAAATATTATTATATCTTTGTATACTATCAATATGTACTTGACAAAACAAAGAAACTAATAAGTATACATGTCCCAGGATGAAGTTGAAGGACCCAATCTGGATTGGTCATTGGGACCGAGGATTTGTCTTCCAAGCTTTTGGACTCATGTTGAATCCCATCATCAGGGAACCTCTCTCTAGCAGAGGGGGAGGTAGTCAGTGTGTGGTATTTATAGTATGTATTGTAAGTTAGAAGTTCAGCATTCAAAAATGTCTAAGCATTTCTGAATTGAACTATGTGGAACAGAGTTAAATGCTTTCTTATAATCAATCCAGGCCATTATTATTTTATTAAATTTTAAAATAGTTCTTAAATTGTTTTTTTCTTTAACACCCATAAATGTTTGGCATTGGACCAGAGTACTTCCGGAACTGCCTGCTACCGCACGAATCCCAGCGACCGATAAGGTCCCACAGAGTTGGCCTTCTCCGAGTCCCGTCGACTAAACAATGTCGTATGGCGGGCCCCAGGGGAAGAGCCTTCTCTGTGGTGGCCCTGGACCTCTGGAATCAACTCCCCCCGGAGATTAGAACTCCTCCCACCCTCCTTGTCTTCCGTAAACTACTCAAGACCCACCTATACCACCAGGCATGGGGGATTTGATACATCATTTCCCCAGGTTCCTTATAATTTATGTTTGGTATGAATGTACTGTTTGGTTTTTTAATTATGATAGGGTTTTTAGTTATTTTTAATATTAGATCTGTGTCATTATAATATTGTTTTTATCATTGTTGTGAGCTGCCCCGAGTCCTCAGAGAGTGGCAGCATACAAATCTAATAAATTGAATTGAATTGAATTGGTGATCAGTATATTGTCTGGGTCAATATATTTTAAATACAGTATTACTACTAATATTATTTAGATATGCATAATCATATTCTTTCAACTTCTAGCGTTTGTGCACACATGGTAATTATGTGTTCTATTATATCAATATACAAAATACAATTTTCCATAATAGCATTTATAAATTTATTGGCTGCCCATCTTACTACACATGCAAGTGAGATCCTGGATCCAGTACTGCTCAACATGTTTGTAAATAGCATGGGCAAGACCATACACAATCGGATTATCAAACAGCAAACTTCTCTGAGGATTAAATCAAGGTTCAAGGAAGATCAGGAGAAAGAGCAGCAATGTGTAGAAAGGCGCAAGATGAATTTGAACAGGGAAACCTGATAAATAATTCTGTAGGAAAATCTATTAAGAAAATTTATCGGACTGCCCATGTCACTCAAAATATCTCCAGGCAGCTTATAGAATAAAAAACCCCCAATGACAAAATTGAATAAGTCCTTCCCTATCCAGCTCCATATCAAGCAATCCCCTTGATGGGATAGATTTCACTCAGCTGTTCCCCAAGGGCTCTAGCAAACCATCTATCCAGGGCCTTTTGAAAGAGTATCAAGGTGAGGGCCAATCTTTTCTTCATGGTGGTAATGTTGCAGAGGGAGGGAACCACTATGGAGAAGTACAGTGTTAGAGGAATGAAAGTATGCTGGGCAAAAATGACCTGAGGTTTTAGTGAAGCTAGTAGAGACCACAGAACAATACAATTATTGCATAACAATTGAAAGATCTTGAACTGGGCCCACACCAGAAGACATAATCCCTTTGGCATGGTCTGGCCACTTCAAGAATGGGGTGGGCTGCTACCCGGATTGGGGGGGCACAGTGGGGTAGCGAAAATGGAGCTCTAACCCAGAGCACTCATTTTGCACAGAAAGATGTTGAAAGAAGTGCAGGGCATCCTGCATAAGCCACGCCCACAGTGTGGTAGTAAAAGTTTTGGTAGCCCTTCACTGAATATTACATTCCGTTCTGGGCACTACAGCTTTGGAAGAACATGGATGAACTGAATGTACAGAAGAAAGCAATTAAGATGTTCAGTGACTTCCGGGAAACAGATATGAAAGGACTAAACCTATGAGGAAATATAATTCAGCTTAGAAAATAGGAAATTATGGGACAATAATTGCCCCCAAGTGTTTGAAGGGCTGAATGCAGAAAAGAGGGAAGTCGTGTGGGTTTCATTCTTTAAGAGGATACAAGATGGTATCTACAACTGATTAGAAAAAGTTTTCATGAGATTATTATTTCACTGTGATATAGTTCAGCAATTTGTTAATTTTATGAGAAATCATTTCCACAATTAATTTCAGCAATCAGTTTGAAAAGCATATTTTGAGCAGTTAGCCTGAGCATTTGTTCTAGATTCACCTAAATAATCAATTTCAAAACTTAAAGACAGTAAATGTACAGTCAGCAGAATTTCTTGGTTAACTCTTCTGGAGAAATATTAGACATAGACATATTGTTATGCACATTGTTGAATCTTCCCCTTTGCCAAGCTGACAGGTGGTGTTCTAAGCTCAGATAGGGATCGAGGGGGATGCCCAAGTTGCGAACCCTCTCTGAGGGGGTCAAAAGCTCCCCCCACAGGGTAATGGATTGACAGATGGGGTTGTCTTTTGGAGGCAAAACCCACAGCCACTCCATCTTCTTGGGGTTGAGCTTGAGTCTGTTAACACCCATCCAAACCCTAACAGCCTCTAGACACTGGCACATCACTTCCACTGCTTTACTGAGTTGACACAGGGTGGAGATGTACAGCTGAATGTCATCAGCATACTGATGGTAACTCATCTGTGTTATTGGATGAACTGACCCAGCACTTTCATGAAGATATTAAACAGCAGGGGGTAGAGGACTGACCTCTGAGGAACCTCACAAAGGAGGGACCACTGGGCCAACCTTTGATCTCCTGCCAACACTGACTGTGACTGACGAAAGAGATAGGAGGAGAATCACATAATACGCTACCTCCCACTCCCAATCGCTCCAGTTAGTGCAGAAGGATACAATGGTGGAGGAACTCAGGTTGGGAAAGTTGCCCGGGAATCGAATGGCAGGCAAAAGTCACACTGGGTCAATTTCCATGTAGGAAAAGCTCCATGAAGGAATTTTGCTCCACTACCTTTCCCAGGGCAACACTGATCGAAGGCAGGCACAATGTGGGTGGATGGTTAATTTGAATGTCTGATGAGAGGCAGGCAAGGGAGATGATGCCACCGCTGCCACTTCTTCCAGCAACAAGTATCACGGATTTTGCCACCTTGGCTGCTGCCAACAACAGGAGTAGGAAGAATGGGAAGGGGATCTGAAACTTTCTAGTGGGATGCTGAGCAGAGCTGAGCTTCCCCCACCTTCTTAAACTGCTCGCTTCTCTTTAAGAAGGTGGGGGTAGAACCCACTCCCCACCAGAGCATTCCAGTAGGGCACCAAATGGCTGCCCTTGGCTGGGTCCTAGTCTACCTGAACGATATTCTCATCTACACTGAAACCCCTAGTCTGCCAGGTACTAGAAAAACTTTTGATAACCAATCTGCGTGTCAAACTAGCAAAATGTGAATTCTGTTGTGTTCGTTAAAAATATTGCAAGAAATTCACTGATTGGTCAAGACGCGGCTATTTGGAAAAGAGCCACGAAAGTTAAATAACTGTTTGTTGGGAAAAGCCCGCCGTTTTTAAGAATATAAATAGGGCAACGGATTAGCCGTTGCCCTCATTCGGAAGATACTCGCTTAGTGATTGTTTGCTGTTCTGATGACCCAATAAATATTATTGTTTAACCAACCACCGGAGTCGTGATTTAACAGTGGCGACGAGGAGGTCGAACTCCCGCGAACGCAACTATGAACTCGGCCATGGCGCCACCGCCGCCTCTCTTCAATTCCGAGTCAGAATCGTGGACTTCATATATGTCCAAATTCAGACTCTTTCTCAAAGCGAGCAACCTGCACGATGCAGAGGACGAAAGGAAAAAAGCCATATTTTTGAGCTATTGTGGTCAGGATATCTACAGCTTGGCTTCAACTCTCATTGACCCAGACAAATTGGAAACCGTCGCATGGTCAACCCTCCAAACCAAGCTCGCTGCACATTATCAACCCACGACTCCCGTCCGTGTTCACCGTCACCAATTCGCTGAGATGTGGCAATCGGAAGGGGAATCCACCAACGATTTCATCACCCGCCTCCGTGCCGTTCTTCCGAAATGCAGATTTAATGATCCTGAAGAACAACTGGTTGACCGCCTCATCTTTGGGTTAACCAACATTACGCTTGAGAAGAAATACCTAGTGGACGAAGAGGCTTCCCTCCAAGACATTCTTAAAGCCACGAAAGCGTCCGAGATATCCGAAACTTCTGTAGCTGAAATCAAGCGCACAACGCCTACCGTCCACCACATTCCAGATGACTCCGATTGGCACAGCTGCCCAAATGATGACAAACATCTGGAATCCACCACAGCAGAGGATACCTGCCTCCAAATCCGCAGGCCATCTGACCGCGACACCAAAGAGCCACCTCACCAGGACAAGTGTGCCAGCTGCAATGGCAATCATTCACGCTACCGCTGCCACTTCAAGGATGCCTACTGTCGCCAGCGTCGTGGACACATCGCAGAGGTTTTCCGCGCCGTGTGTCCCATCTCAACAAACCCACAAAACTCAAGATCTTTCTCTACACCGAGAAATAGACAACCTCCATTTTCTCGCAACGTTTCCCGACCAGCCGACAATTCGCACTCTTTCAACCAAAGAGGTAACTGCCCCTCTTCTGTCAACTTCAATTCTCCCGCCACGGAGAACAAATTAATTGTTTCCCTTTTCCTAAACGACCTTCCCTGTGAAATGGAGTTGGACACGGGCTCGAGACATTCAATTATGCCGTGGCAAAAACTTAATCTTTACTTGCCCCGTGTAACAAAAGCCGATTTAAAACCTTGGGATGCGGGTTTGAGTGATTTTCAAGGTCGGAGAATTCCTGTGTTAGGAACTTTAAATGTACCAATTACGTTTAAGAAATTTTGAGGTCTTTTACCTCTTATTGTGGTGGATGGTCCTAGACACACATTGTTGGGACTTAAATGGTTACAACCTTTGGGCATTTCAATTTCAGGAGTCAATAATGTATGTGAATCATTTGACCCAAACGACTTACTTAGGGAATTCCCTGAAGTTTTTTCTAGTGAATTAGGTAAATATACAGGCAGCCCTATTTCTTTTAATCTAGACCCAAACGTTTCTCCTATCCGATTAAAGCCCCGCAGAATTCCCATTCCACTCTTGCCTAAAGTAGATGAACAATTGGATAAACTGATAGCTCAGGGCATATTGATCCCAACGGATCACGCCAAATGGGAAACACCTATAGTCACCCCTATCAAACCAGATGGCTCAATTAGAATTTGTGCAGATTATAAAGCCACAATCAACAAAGCATTGCAACACAATGCTTATCCAATACCGGTCGTGCAACAACTCCTGCACACCTTGGGAAATGGGTCAATCTTTGCAAAATTGGACCTTGCACAGGCATACCAGCAACTCCCCGTCGATCAAAACACCGCAGAAGCCCAAATGATTGTTACTCACGGGGGCGCCTTTAAATGCTCTAGACTTCAATTTGGAGTTTCTACTGCCCCTGGAATCTTCCAAGGCCTCATGGAACGCATATTAAATAACATTCCCGGGGTCGTTCCATATTTCGATGACGTATTAATCTCGGCCACATCAAAATCAGAACTCTGGGAACGAATCAGAACTGTTTTAACAAAATTTAAAGAGACAGGACTCCATTTAAAGGCAGACAAATGTTCCTGGGCAGTTCCCAATGTTGAATTTTTAGGATTTAACATAGACAAATTTGGCATCCATCCCACTAATGATAAAGTTGAGGCCATAAAGAACATCCCAACCCCCACCAATAAAACGGACTTACAGGCTTTCCTTGGACTCCTTAACTTTTATTCCGTCTTTCTTAAACAGAAAGCGACGGTAGCAGAGCCGCTCCATAATCTCCTAAAGAAAGACACTGCCTGGACGTGGGGACCGAAAGAACATGCCGCTTTTATTGCAGTAAAAAATTTACTTTCATCCAACAGTGTTTTGGTTCAATACAATATTGCCATGCCCCTAACATTGACATGCGATGCTTCGCCCTTCGGCATAGGCGCCGTTCTTAGTCATAATTTCCCAGACGGCACAGAAGCCCCAATTGCCTACTATTCTAAAACCCTTTCTTCAGCAGAGAGAAACTATTCACAACTTGATAAGGAGGCACTGGCAGCTGTAGCTGGTGTCAAAAGATTCCATTATTATCTCTGTGGTCGTTCTTTTATTTTAATTACGGACCACAAGCCTCTCCTTGGCATTTTGGTGGGAAATAAACAGACTCCCGCCTTTCTTTCCCCTCGCATGACTACATGGGCTATTTTTTTAGCTGGTTACAATTATACCTTAATCCACAGGGGGGGGGGGAAAGACATAGGAAACGCCGATGCACTGAGTAGGTGCCCGCAAAAAGAACTAGTTATTGACCCTGCTCCAGCCGCTAGTATTCTCTTAATTGAGACCAACAAACAGTCCTTATTGACACCATCAGACATAGCTGAACAAACACAGGTAGATCCAATTTTAAAAAACATTAAACAATGGGTATTAAAAGGTTGGCCAAATGAAAAACAAACAGAACAATTTCAGCCTTTTAAAAATAGACAACTGGAACTTAATGTATTAAAGGATTGCATTTTAGGGGGGGGACAGAGTTGTAATTCCAAAAGCATTACAGAATCAAGCCTTACAACTGTTGCATATAGGTCACCCAGGAATAGTCAAAATGAAAACAATAGCCAGAAGTAATCTCTGGTGGCCTGGATTGGACAAGGACATAGAGTTGTGGGTGGGTGGTTGTGTACCCTGCCAGAAATCAAGGCCCAATCCACCAAAGACCACACCATCAGAGTGGCCAACACCAAGAGGGCCCTGGTCCAGGATACATATTGACTTTGCAGGACCAATCAGGGGCCAATCCTTTCTCTTAGTAGTAGATGCATACTCTAAATGGTTGGAAATTGAACTTATGGCATCTACTACTACCAGTGCAACCATAAAAGCCTGAAGGAAAATGTTTGCCACACATGGCATCCCGGATATTGTGGTTTCTGATAACGGGCCTCAATTGACAGCCTGACAAATGGAGTTATTTTTTGCAGACCAAGGCATAAAACATGTACTTACTCCCCCTCACTTTCCTCAAGCTAATGGACAAGCAGAACGAATGGTTAGATCAACAAAGGAAGCATTGAACAAGGCACCACTAGCAGATTGGCAGCAACAAATTGATGAATTTCTAACCATTCAACACATAACACCATCAGCTTCAACGCACAAAAGCCCAGCACAATTGTTAATGGGCAGGAATCTTCGTTCCAAACTAGACCGTATTCACCCAAATTACCAAAACGAACAAAAAGAAATCAAAATACAGAATGAAAGACAATTTAGCAATGGGGACTTAATCTATGCAAAAGACTATGACTCAAATGATAAGTGGAAAGAAGGAATAGTAGTGAAAAAAACGGGTTCAAAAACATATTTAATTTTATTAACAGATGGGCGTAGTTGGCACCGTCATATTGACCAACTGCGCAAGCGAATTAAAACTAACATAAACATTTTACCCACTATAGAAAAATCAACAGAGGACTTACCCGAACCAGTCCCATAGACACTTTAATCATTTTATGCTGTCTATCATTTGTCCTTTTTATGGCTATTCAAATAATGTGACTTAATCAATTGAAAAAGAGTACAAGCACCTATTTGAAAACTTATCTTGGTCAACAAGCCACCCAGGCATATGACCTTTAAGCCACCCTGGTCACATGATTCTACTCAAGACCCACCTATATCGCCGGGCATGGGGGATTTGAGACTCCTTATAATTTATGTTTGGTATGTATGTGTTGTCTGGTATTAATATGATTGGGTTTTAGTTATTTCTTTTAATATTAAATTTATGCCACTATAATATTGTTTTTATCATTGTTGTGAGCCGCCCCGAGTCTTCGGAGAGGGGCAGCATACAAATCTATTAAATCATTATTATTATTATTATTATTATGATTGTCAAGCCACTGGCACCTGGTCACATGGCTGTCAAGCCACTCCAACCCGGTCACATGACCGTCAAGCCACACCCATAAAATAAGTCACGCCCAATGTGGCAGCAAAACATTTGGCAGCCCATCACTGCACCTGGGTGTCATACATTCTAGTACAAATAATGCTACTAGAATTAATCATCGTTATTACATTCAATCAACTTATAGATTTCTAATAATCACACATAATCTGTATCATTAATATGTATCCTTCCTGATGTTCACTGTGGCTTTTACAGTTTTTATAGTTCAGCATCTTTAATAAACATCATGAAACTAAACATCATGAAACATTAAGCTAATAATCACCTAAGCATTCAGTGGACTAAAATAAAATGCAAACAAATTAGATTTATTTTCAGATAGCATCCAGAATCATCTGTTTTAAAATTTTCATGGCTCCACCCAGTGAATGATACAGAAGGTCCTGCCCCTACTTTTGCCCTGCCTACAAACAGTTGTTCCATTTAAATTCTTTCCCGTTCTGGCTGTAGGGTGATTAAGTGCAGGAAGACGGTAAGTATCAGTGCAGAGAAATATGGGTGGTTTTAGTGGTTTTGTGCTTGCTCTAAGTATTAGTGTGAATGTAAAAGTGAGAGATGCCTTTCACATTTCAGAATGAGGGAGAGACTGAGAAATTAAAGCAAAGACAAAGAGAAGGCTAACGAGTCTATAGAGTGTGACATAGAAAAGCTACAGAGTAAGAAAGGATTTTTAAAAAACCCAATCTTATGGTGCATGTGCCAATTTTGAATGTTGAAAACATCTAATGGGCACCCTTTGCAAATTGGCTGGCTTGGCAACCTTTCCTAATGTACAAAGTTATCTCAATACAGCCCATGAATCAGAAGGCAAACTGTCCTTTTAGAATTTCTAGGCATTTTCATAGTGTCCGAAAGCAGGATTTCCTCAATGCAAGGGGCTAGAATAGAATAGAATTCTTTATTGGCCGAGTGTGATTGGACACACAAGTAATTTGCCTTTGGTGCAGATGCTCTCAGTGTACATAAAAGAAAAAGACACATTTGTCAAGAATCATGAGGTACAACACTTAATGATGTCATAGGAGTCAAATAAGCAATGAGGAAACAATCCATATTATGTGTGCCCCTTACAGACCTCTTAGGAGTGGAGTGAGGTCGACTGTAGACAGTCCAAGGTTAAAGTTTTTGGGGTTTGGGGAAGAAACCACAGAGTCAGGGAGTGCATTCCATGCATTGATCAATCTGTTGCTGAAGTTGTATTTTCTGCAGTCGAGTTTCAAGTGGTTTACAGTACATTGAGTTTGAATCTATTTTATGTACATGTGTTGTTGCGCTGAAGCTGAAGTATTCATTCATCAGTAGGACATTATGGTAGATGATTTTATGAACTACATTTAGATCAGATTGAAGGCGACGTAGCTCTAAGTTTTCTAAGCCCAAAAGTTCAAGTCTGGTGGAATAAGGTATTCTGTTGTGAGCAGAGGAGTGGAGAACTCTTCTTAATAGAATAGAATAGAATAGAATTCTTTATTGGCCAAGTGTGATTGCACATACAAGGAATTTGCCTTTAGTGGAGATGCTCTCAGTGTACATCAAAGAAAAAGATACATTTGTCAAGAATCCTGAGGTACAACACTTAATGATTGTCATAGGGGTCAAATAAGGAATAAGGAAACAATCAATATTAGTAAAAATCTTAAGGATACAAGCAACAGGTTACAGTCGTACAGTCATAAGTGGGTGGAAATGGTTGATAGGAATGATGAGAAAAAACTAGGAGTAATAGTAGTACAGACTTAGTAAATAGTTTGACAGTGTTGAGCGAATTATTTGTTTGGCAGAGTGATGGCGTTTGGGAAAAACTGTTCTTGTGTCTATCTGTATTGGTGTACAGTGCTCTGCAGCGACATTTTGAGGGTAGGAGTTGAAACAGTTTATGTATTTATTTCTACTCCTTCCATTCAGGAGCCCATTCCTCAATCCCGTCTGCCTCCAACAACAGTCTTGGTAGGAATCTTGAGGTGAGGGGGACTGTCGCAAAATCATCCACTGATTAATATATCCATTACTTTTTGGGGTTACTTCTTGTGCTGCTAAGAATTAATGCTATATTTTGTTATATGTTACATGTCATATCTATTTATTGATTTGATTTTTATGCTAATGTTATATGTAAATTCCCTCCTTCAAGACCAGCCTGCTTTTGTCTCTCATTTCAAAGTTAGACTCAGTTTGTATTTACACCTTTTTGTTACTTTTAGAGCAGATAAACAGAAGGGATGGGGTGCATTTTGGGTTGCAACAAGTTGTACAAATGATGGAAATAATACAAATTGTTTCTCGGCATAGCTTTCTCAGTATCAACTCGGAAATTCGGACTGATTTGGTAGGAATTAAAGTTTTTGCCAGATTAAGAAAATTATGTATTTGAGTTTATTGTTGATCTCACATTCTGATTTCTTGCTATAACACAGAAATCCTCTAAGTTGCTCATTGTGGGCTGGGGACTGATTGGTACTCTAGTCATGTCTTAGGTACAAAGCCAACTGGGATGGTCCCACTATCTCAGCTCTAGGCAGAAAGAAGAAGTGACAAACCATTTGTAAAATCTTACCAAAAGAAGAACTATAAAAAATTGTTAAAAGTGTTAGAAAATTCCATTTACAGTCATATACATTCATCCAATTCAATCATTCATAATATCAATCGGAGACAATCTCATCACTTAGGGTCCCCATGCCTGCCGGAAGAGGTGGGTCTTCAGAGTTTTATGAAAGACCTGGAGGGAGTGGGTGGTACGCATCTCCAGAGATAATTTCTTCCAGAGGGTCAGGGCCACCACAGAGAAGGCTCTTCCCCTAGGTCCCGCCAGCTGACATTATCTGGCCGACGGGACCTGGAGAAGGTTGACTCTGTGGGACCTAACCAGTCACTGGGATGCATGAGGCAGAAGATGGCCCCAAAGATAGTCTGGTCCCAAGCCATGTAGGTCTTTAGATTAAATCCAGGCACTTCCCTGGAATTAAGGGTGATGGAAAGCCACAAAAGAAAAGATTTGAAAAGCATGATTTCATGATGGTGGTATGGCAGATAGTTTATAACTGATTTCTGGTTTCTAGGATACTACAATTTCTGAAGAGTTTTCTGTTTCAAGAATCAGAATGGTTTCTGTGGGTCTCTCTGCCAGAACTGCCCTTCTCTTGACTATCTTCTGCTGCCCGTGGATTACTGACTCTCGAAAATATTCTTCCGAGCTCAAAGTGCTAAATGGGGGAATCCGGGGTGAATGGGGTCCAGCTTCATTTTGTACTTCTGGCTGTGCTGTTGGCTTCGCCCAGAAGGTAAAGGTTTACTTTTCTGATGCGCCTTCAATTGTAAATATTCTCTTAAAATTCGTTCTTCAGCTTATTTTTCAAGAAAGGCAATCAAGAAGTAATTGCATTGAAGCATTACACTTGATTCGATAATGTATTGAGTCTAGAGTGGAATAGTGGGTGGCAGATCTAATCTTGATCCAATTCATTGTCTAATATTTATGGGTTAATGTTTGAATTTCTGAGGATTGAAATCTGAAGGACAGCAAGTGGAGAAAGGCTGATCAAGGATCACTTTATCAAGGTCACATTTTCTTAGGTGGAGAAACATCAACCTGCTGGTGATAATACAGCTGTGAATGGAATCCGCTTGCACTGCAATGATGGAATAGAAATTGAGTCTAAAGTTGGACCGTGAGTTAATGATTTTCTCATCATATTTAATTTCCTTGTCATGAAGACTGGGACAGGAGATGACCTCTCTGAATGAGCTGCTGATGCTGAGATATGGATGAGAGATTTTTGCATTCCTGAATTAATTAATTAATTGGATTTATGTGCCATCCCTCTCCGAGAACTTGGGGTGGCTTACAACATATAAAGAACAATGTACATCGAAATCCAATTAATTAAACAAAAAAAATCTAAAACCCTGAAAACCTTATGGATGTTTGAGTTACTAATAACAAGCAATTAAAAGTTAGTGAAGAGCCATTATACTACTTAAATTGGATTAACTCCCACTGAAAAGTCTTGATTGAATGGAAATAAATAAATAAATAAATATATATGTAGATTCCATCCATCCATCAATCCATCCCATACATACATACAATACATACATAATGGATTATGAACCTGACATGGATTAGGAGAAGTCTTGGCAAAGAGGTCAGGGAAAGAATTCTTTACCCCATTTTTCCTAGGGGTTTGTGCCAGATTCCCAAAGACACTTTCCCTTAATTTTTACTTTACAACAGCATCAAAGAATTAGGTTGATTATCAACTTTTGACCCAGAGTGATAGCAAAAAGTAGACTTTCACTTGATTCCTAGCCCAAGATTTTAGCCATTGTGTCTGAATTTCTTGGATTGATGACAAGTATTTAATTTAAACACTAAAAGATGCTTTTCTACCTTTGTCTTTTTTTGGCAGGTGGGGAGAGTGGACCGCAAATCAAATGTGCCGTAAAGGCTGCCTGGGTTCTTTTTCTCTGAAAGTGCACAGCTATCAAGGAATTTTTGATGATACATCAGTTAACAACATCCAGTTCAAGTGCAGTGATGATGCTGACCTGAGAGGCATTGCCAATGAAAATGGTAAATTTGGCCCATGGAGTCGGAAATGCCCCTCAGAAGGTATATGTGGAATGAGAACAAGGGTGGAAGATGCGCAGGGCCCTTTTGGTGATGACACAGCACTCAATGATGTGGTTTTTTACTGCTGTCAAAACAGTCCAGATTGGGAAGGCATAAGGGAGGTAGCAGAAACCTCAAGTATTGCAAGTGTCTCACCATCTTCCCTCTCATCATTTTGATCTAAGTCACAGCATCAAAGTACAATACCATACTATTCTTGCTTGCATGCAAATAAAATTCTGTTGCACCTTCTGTATTTGGTGGGACTATGGATAAAATTTCTTCTGCATGATATCTGTTGGTTTTCAAGGACTTTGTCAACGTGATGTTCCGAATTATTTTTGTTGCTGAATGCTTAACCCAAATAGACTTCACAGAAGAAAACATTGGAAAGGCACTATGCGACCTTAAACCTTCTCTATCAATTGGGTCTGATGGTCTATGTGCATACTTCCTAAAGAAGCTCTCCACAACCATAGCTGAACCACTAATCTCACTACCAAAGTGATGGTCACAAGCTATGATCATCCCCATCTTGTAAGAGGAGAGCCCATCTAGTTAAAAACTACAGACCAATCTCACTATGCTGCATCACATGCAAAGTCATGGAATCAATCATAAACTAATCAATTACCCTCCATCTAGAAACTAACAACGTACTCACTAACACACAATTTGGTTTCAGAAAAAAATTATCTTGCAATCTGCAACTCCTTCACTGCAAAAATATATGCATTACACATCTTGATCATGGCAAATTAATAGATGCAATTTACATTGACTTCTGTAAAGCTTTTGACTCAGTGGTTCATGACAAACTACTTCTAAAACTCAAATCCTATGTCATCTTAGGATCCCTCCATAGCTGGATAACTGTGTTCCTATCAAACAGACACGTTGTCAAAATAGGGAGTGCCATATCTAATCCTGTTCTGCTTAAGAGCAGCATACCCCAAGACAGCGTACTAGAACCAACACTCTTCTTACTCTATTTAAATGACCTTTGCGATCACATCACAAGCAACTGCATTCCCTTCACTGACAATGTAAAACTTTTCAAGACCACTAAAAACACAGCTATTCTCCAAAAAGACCTTGACTTTGTGCATGAATGGCCAAACATCTGGCAACTCCTAATCTCAACCAAAAAATGCTCTGTACTACACATTGGCAAAAAGAATCAAAACACCAAATACAAGCTGAATAAACAAGACCTTACAGACAACCCTCACTCATAAAAAACCTTGGAATACTCATATCAAATGACCTAAATGCCAAAGCCCACTGCAACAATATCGCCAAAAAAGGCTTCCATTATTGTTAACCTAATACTACATAGCTTCTGCTCCGGTAATATCACACTAATAACTTTTGCCAGACCAATCCTTGAATACAGCTCATCTGTCTGGAACCCACACCGCATTTCTGACATAAACACTCTAGAAAATGCCCAGAGATACTTTAGTAGAAGAGCCTTCCTCTCCTCCACTCACAACCAAATACCCTACACAACTAGACTTACAATCCTAGGTTTAGAAAGTTTAGAACGATATCGCCTTAAATATGACCAAAGCATAGCCCATAAAATCATATGCTACAACATCCTTGCTGTCAACGGCTACTTCATCTTCAACACAACAAAACACGAGCACACCACAGATACAACCTTAAAGTAAACAGCTCTAAACTCGACTGCAGGAAATACGACTTGGTAACCGATACATGGGACTCACTGCCAGACTTTCTAGTATCATCACTTAACCCCCAAAACTATCTTTGTATACCATCAATACATACTTGACAAAACAAACAAACAAATAAATATACATGTCACAGGATGAAGTTGAAGGACCGAATCTGGTTTGGTCATTGGGACCGAGGATTTGTCTTCCAAGCTTTTGGACTCATGTTGAATCCCATAATCAGGGAACCTCTCTCTAGCAGAGAGGGAGGTAGTCTGTGTGTGGTATTTATAGTATCTATTGTAAGTTAGAAGTTCAGCATTCATAAATGTCTAAGCATTTCTGAATCGAACTATGTGGAACAGTGTCAAATACTTTCTTATAATGAATCCAGGCCATTATTATTTTATTAAATTTTAAAATAGTTTTTAAATTGTTTTTTTCCTTAAACACCCATAAATGTTTGGCATTGGACCAGAGTACCTCTGGAACCGCCTGCTATTGCACAAATCCCAGTGACCGATAAGGTCCCACAGAGTTGGCCTTCCCCT
Source organism: Erythrolamprus reginae (assembly GCF_031021105.1). Lineage (NCBI taxonomy): Eukaryota > Metazoa > Chordata > Lepidosauria > Squamata > Dipsadidae > Erythrolamprus > Erythrolamprus reginae. The sequence continues at coordinate 19,287,008 of NC_091953.1, read as the reverse complement.
AATCCCGTTGACTATAGAATGTTGTCTAGTGGGCCCCAGGGGAGGAGCCTTCTCTGTGGCAGCCCCGGCTCTCTGGAATCAACTCCCCCCGGAGATTAGAACTGCTCGCACCCTCCTTGTCTTCCATAAACTACTCAAGACCCACCTATACCACCAGGCATGGGGAATTTGAGACATCTTTTCCCGAGGCTCCTTACAATTTATGTTTGGTATGTATGTGCTGTTTGGTTTTTTAATTATGATAGGGTTTTTAGTTATTTTTAATATTAGATTTGTGCCATTATAATATTGTTTTTATCATTGTTGTGAGCCGCCCCGAGTCTTCGGAGAGGGGCGGAATACAATGTCACGCTGTGTATTGCCAACCCCAGAGACATTCAAAGACATTCAGTAATTAAATAGTTAACTGTGTGTATGTTAATTAGCTCCACCCATGATGATGTAAAATCCTGTCTGGACAGCCAGCATCACTTCCTTTCTTCTTGTGAAGAATCTCTATCTTTTTCTAGTCTTCAACAATGCAAGATGCACAGAAAGTGCCTGGGATCAGGCATAGCTATTTTCTTTGTTTTGCTTAATAAAAGTAACTTTGTTTTAAAGCCGTTTCTGTAACTTAATCCGTCAGCTCCAGATTTGATTTATTATAGCTCACACGGGCTGTAATCTATCTACAAAATCTGACATGGTAGGCAGAGTTTGGCTGACTTTTAATAATAGCTACCGTGCTCATTGTAATGCTGGCCAAGCAAAAGAAGGAACTTTTTTCGCAGTCTTTTATAGACCAGATTTCAAAGAACAGTTTACAGACCTGATGGATCTTATCCATACTTCTAAAGAAAAAAGAAATCTCATCATGGAAGAGCAAATATCTCTTCAAACAATGGAGCAGACAGGCCCTCAAGAAAACGTAATTTCTCAAGCTTACTTATTTCAAGAGGGGGAAGAAGTTTTATTTGGTCAAACGGCCGAAAAGACTTTAGAGCCTGCTAGCCATAAATTTAGTGAAGACAGTAACTTATAAGAAGACACACTAGTTCATTCTGAATCTCCTAGTACCGGCTTTTCTCAAAGCGGTCAGTCTTCTCAGCTCCCCTTAAAGGCAAAGGCCAAAACTAAGCACTGTGATGAGAGAAAATCTCGAAGCTCCACCGGGAGCCGTGAATCACTTTCTGATTCAGACAGAGTCAGTGCTACTATTGCTCGTTGTGAACAGGCGATCCAAGACATCCAATCGTATTCTTCCCATTTAGATGACCTTGGAGATTCAATAACATTAAAACAGAAACAGATACATGATAAATGCATGGATGATTTATATGCATATAGACAACAATTAAGAGAACTCCGAGAACTTGAAATGAATATTTTAATTAGTGAGTTCGCAGCCTTTTCTGTTCAGAGCCAGTGTGCGCATGTGCAAGAAGTTTATTTCTTGCTCTTCAACTGAAGCTGAATATGCATGTGTTTCTGATTGTTGTAATGCTTTAACCTTTGTTTCTGCTCTCATTAATAGTATTTGGGAAAATCCCATGAAACCAATTGTTATTATGGAAGATAATGTTTCAGTTACATTCATAGCTGAAGATGAATATGTTGGAGCTCGTTCACGGCACAGTGACATAAGGTATAGAAATACCAGAGAAAGCGTGAAACAAGGATTCATGAAAATACAATATGTGCCTACTACTGAACAGATTGCTGACCTGCTGAATAAGCCATTGCCAGCTGATCAACATGAATACCTATCCAAGAAAATGTGCCTTATGTGAACCAATGTCCCTGATGACTGCCAAAGAAGGGGTGTCACACTGAGTATTGCCAGCCCCAGAGACATTTAGAGACATTCAGTAATTAAATAGTTAACTCCATGTATGTTAATTTAGCTCCGCCCATTATGATGTAAATCCTGTCTAGTCACCTCCTCTCAGTTTGGGGAAGAAGGAGGAAAATCTCCATCTTGTTTTAACTTTCTAGCCATATAGATTTGCGTGAAAGCCTGTGATCAGGCAAAACCCATTTATTGTTTTCCTATTAATAAAAGTAACTTCATTTTGAAGCTTTTCTGTTATTTCATCCATCGACCTCCGGATTACATCTGTTGCAGCTCACGCGGGCTGTGATTGATGATTTATAATCTTGACACAACCACCATTGCCAGTCCAGGTGCCTCAGCCGGTCCAAGTGGCACCAGTTCCAGTACCACAAGTACAGCCGCCAGCAGCCGTACTAGCTGCATGTACAAGACAAGCAATCACCTTAGCAACGTTGAAAAGTGAGTCAAGATTAAAAAGTAATGAACAAAATTATAAAACCTGGCTACATGAGATAAGATTGATTTTAATTGCTCAACAGGTGGATCATATTGTTTTTAATCCCCCAATTAGACAATGGACTGAGGAAGAAAAGGAATCAAATATTCATGCAACTCTCCTTATACTTATGTCTTTGGACTCAGATTTATCAGTCAGATTCCTACATGATATTACTGCATGTGAGTTAATAGAGTCCCTTGATGAACTGTACAGGCCAGTTTCAGACAAGGGAACATACCTGTTGTTCTCTGAAATTTTTGGTGCAAAATTAAAGCCTGGAGAGAACATTGCTCCACATTTATCCAAGATGTTAGCAATGCAGAAAGACTTAACAGAGATAGGGGACAACATTGATCCAATGCAAGTCAATACTGCTATCATAAATTCTCTCAATCATGAATGGAAAGAAGCTATTTTTAAATACAATAGCATGCCATTAGCCCATAGAACAACTTAGAGACTCTGTAAGCTGCTAACTGAAGAAGAAGGGCTCATGCACACTAGACTCAGACCTATGTCGTCTGCATACAAACCTACTTTGGCTAGAAGCTATCAATAAAAGGGCTACACTTTGAGATATTCATGCCAGAAACAACCTAAGAGAGATGACGCTCAACGCTCTCAATCCGACGATCCCCAAAGCTCTCAACCTGGCAATTCTCAGTCTCCTTCATATCCTACTCCATCTAGAGAAACACATTGAAGAGGATCCAGGGGTCGAGGCTCCAGTAATTCCAGACCAGCTCAACGAGATTCAAAGGATGAGAAACGTGTTTATGTCAACCCCTTCCTACTTAACAGCATTCCAGAAAAGAGTCCACAGTATGACATTCGTTACTTATGGACATTAGACAGCAGAGCAGCCATTCACATTGTGTACCAGAAGGAACTTTTCACAGAGTTTCATAAGACTGACATCAAAGAAGTGCTTGCTGTATCAGATCACCTGTGTAAAGTCGAAGGAGAAGGAACTGTCTACATAAAAGAATTGGACAAATTCATCTCACATGTTTTTTATGTTCCAAGTGCCAAAGGCAACATACTTAGCGTGTACCGCCTGAATGAAGATTTTGGGTGTGAAGTCACTCATAAACTAACAGAAGCTTGCATCATGAAGGATGGCAAAATTCTTGCTACCGGTATCCCCATTAGACGTGTTTATTACTTAAAGCCAAATCCTTCTGCAAAAGGTTGATGTAAGTATAAAAGTTCTAAAGAGCGAAGGCACAGGTCCAGAGAGAAAACCTGCTGCCACTATGAATGCAAAGGCTCTTAAAGCCAATGAGGTCCAAGAGGTTCCCAATGATGTTTCAAATGTTAAACCTGTATCAACAAACAAATCTTTTCATTCCAGGTGTGTTCATAGATGGCACCGTCGTTTGGGCCACACATCTTATCCAGTTTTAGCAAAGATGCCTGAATTTGTAAATGGTTTTAAAGTTGATGGTGATTGCAAAGTTCATTTAGAATGTAAGATTTGTCTTTCCACAAAGTCAAAAGCAGCTCCTGTTGCCAAATATGCCCTACATTTGTCTACACGCATTTTTGATTTGGTCCACACCGACATTGTCGGTCCATTTCGGCCTACTAAAGGTAACTGTAAGTATTTCTTGACTATTGTTGATAGTTATTCAAGATATGGTTTTGTGTTTCTAATGAAACAAAAATCTGAGGCTTTTCAGATCTTTAAAGATTTTGCTGCAGAAGTACTTATGCAATATGATGTTCGCATCAGAAGAATACAAAGTGATCGTGGTGGAGAATTCATGTCCCAGCAGTTCCAAGGATGGATGAAAAGAAATGGAATTCGTCATCAAGCGTCAGCACCATTTTTCCGTCAGCTTAATGGGATTGCAGAACGACACCAGGGGGTCCTACAGACTATGTTTCATTGCCTTCTAGAGGATGCTGACATGGACAATCAATATTGGGGCGAGGGCACTCAGGTATGCTAATTACATTGTTAAGCATACATGGAGCAGTGTTATACAGCAAACTCCTTACTACTTGCTTCATGCAAAGAAACCTGATATTCAAAACCTCCACATTTTTGGCTCGTATGCCATGGTTAACATTCCACTAGATCAAAGAAGAAAAGGAGGTCCAGTGTCACAGAGAATGAGATTTATTGGTTTTGAGGAAAATTCTAAATACAGTGATCCCCCGCTCTTTGCGAGGGTTCCGTTCCAGGACCCCCCGCAACGAGCGGGTTTTCGCGAAGTAGCGCTGCGGAAGTAAAAACACCATCTGCGCATGTGCAGATGGTGTTTTTACTTCCGCAGCGCTAGCGAGGAGCCGAAGATTGGGGGCGGCGCGGGTGTTTTAAAACATCCCCGCCGACATGGGAGGCTCGCTAGCACACCCCCGAACCCCCAACCCGGGTTTGGGGGTGTGCTAGCGAGCCCCTCATGTCGGCGGGGATGTTTTAAAACACCCGCGCCACTTTCCAATGAGTCCCGAAGACAACGCGTTTGTCTTCGGGACTCATTGGAAAGTGGCGCGGGTGTTTTAAAACATCCCCGCCGACATGGGAGGCTCGCTAGCACACCCCCGAACCCCCAACCCGGGTTTGGGGGTGTGCTAGCGAGCCCCTCATGTCGGCGGGGATGTTTTAAAACACCCGCGCCACTTTCCAATGAGTCCCGAAGACAACGCGTTTGTCTTCGGGACTCATTGGAAAGTGGCGCGGGTGTTTTAAAACATCCCCGCCGACATGGGAGGCTCGCTAGCACACCCCCGAACCCCCAACCTGGGTTTGGGGGTGTGCTAGCGAGCCCCTCATGTCGGCGGGGATGTTTTAAAACACCCGCGCCACTTTCCAATGAGTCCCGAAGACAACGCGTTTGTCTTCGGGACTCATTGGAAAGTCGCGCGGGTGTTTTAAAACGTCCCCGCCGGCATGGGGGGCTTCCTAGCAGCCCCCCAAACCCGGGTTGGGGGTCCGGGGGGTGCTGGTAAGCCCCCCATGCCGGTGGCGACGTCCCGCCGCCCCCAATCTTCGGCTCCTCGCTAGCGGGCAGGCAGGCGGCTCCTCGCTAGCGGGCAGGCAGGCGAGAGCTAGCGCCAGCGAACAGCTTGTCCGCGCTCGCTCTGGCCGTGAGAATGAACGGTGTGGGCGGGCGAAGGGCGGGCGGCAGCGAGGAGTTTGCGTGGGCGGTGGGGAAACTCCTCGCTGACGCCAGCAAGAGGGGGAAGACCCAGGGAAGCCGCTGCCATCTATGCATGCGTGCCCGGCACGCATGCGTAGATGGTATTTTTGACTTCCGGGTTGAAAAATAGCGAAGTACCCTGTTCGCAATGGTTGGGGACGCAATAAACGGGGGATCACTGTACTACAAATATGCTGACACTTATCATAGAGGTGTTATTTCTAATTCAGCTAAATTTGAGGAAGATACAAATTGGTCCAGAATACACAGTAATGATACTTCAGTTTATTTTCCTAAAGATGATGTTCAAGGTGCAGTGCAACCTGATCCTAAGGTAGCTGTTCCAGATGTTCCAGATGTTCCAGATGATGGACAGTCTTCAACAGTCACAGATGATGTTCCTAGCGATGCAATTGGAAATGGAGATGATCAAGGTGAAGGATGGACCAAGGTTCCAAGGCGTTCACAGAGAACCACAAAAGGAACTCCTCCAAAGAAATACTAACAACAAGTATTACACAAACCTTTTCCTTTCTTATGTAACAATGTTACACTTCCTCTTGAGAACTTTTCTCAAATAAGACATTTGACTGAATATGAACAAGAAAAATGGTATGAGGCTATGGAAAATGAACTGGACAGTTTAAAGAAACTTAAAGTGTTTCAACAAGTTGAGCCTCCAACGAACAAGATTATTGGCACACGGTGGGTGTACAAAGTTAAGCAAAAACCAAAGGATGAGAAGATATACAAAGCAAGACTAGTAGCACAGAGGTACTCACAGGTGTATCCTGAAGACTACACAGATACATTTTCACCCACAGTTAAAAATGAAAGTGTCAAAATTGCCCTAACTACTGCTATTGCCTTGAACTTAGAAGTTTTTCAGTTTGATGTCGAGACTGCCTATTTGAATGCTGATCTAAATGAAGAAATCTACATGAAGAGCGCACCCGGGTTCTAGGATTGAGAAGGGGATGTCTGGTACCTGCAGAAAAGCCTTTATGGGTTAAAACAGTCTGCTCTCATGTGGCATCGATGTCTCATAGAGAAATTAAGTTCAATTGGCTTTATTAAGTCCGACTCTGATGAATGCATGTTTACAAAAGGGCAAGGTAATGTTTATGAAATTATTCTTTTTAATGTTGATGACATTGTTTACATTGGTCCTAACAAACGTATGAGTGAAACTTTTGCCAAAGGTCTAGAAAAACATTTTACTTTGAAAAGCTTAGGGCACATTCATGATTATCTAGGAGTTCAGATTGAAAAAACTGAGAAGGGGTTCTGCCTCTCACAAGAAAGCAAGGTTGACCAACTTTTGCATAATTGTAACATGTCTGATGCACATACATGTCGTTCTCCTATGCAAACTTATTTTTACAGGTTGACTCAACAAGAGTATCCTCCATTTGAAGACCAAATGCTTTATCGGTCAGTAATTGGTTCATTATTATATATCAGCAGTTAGACAAGACCCGACATTTCACTGAGTGTGAATCTTTTGTCACGGTATGTCGGCAAAGCAGCTACGTTCCATTGAATATGCATAAAGAGACTGCTGAGATACATGAAGTATACAAAGGACATGAAGTTGTTCCTAGAGCTGAAACATGATAAGTATCCTGAATTGATTTGTTATGCAGATGCTGACTGGGCAGGTGATGTAGAAACAAGAAAAAGTACTTCTGGTTATATAATGTTTTTGAATGGTTGTCCAATTTATTGGAAAGTTAGAAAACAGAAGTTTATTTCTTGTTCTTCCACTGAAGCTGAATATGCATGTGTTTCTGATTGTTGTAATGCTTTAACCAATGTTTCTGCTCTCGTTGATAGTATTTGGGGAAAACCCATGAAACCAATTGTTATTATGGAGGATAATGTTTCAGTCACGTTCATAGCTGAAACTGAATATGTTGGAGCTCGTTCACGGCACATCGACATAAGATATAAAAATACAAGAGAATACGTAAAACAAGGATTCGTGAAAATACAATATGTCCTACTACTGAACAGATTGCTGACTTGCTGAATAAACCATTGCCAGTTGATCAACACGAATACCTATCCAAGAAAATGTGCCTCATGTGAACCAATGTCCCTGATGACTGCCAAAGAAGGGGTGTCACGCTGTGTATTGCCAGCCCCAGAGACATTCAAAGACATTCAGTAATTAAATAGTTAACGGTGTGTATGTTAATTAGCTCCACCCATGATGATGTAAAATCCTGTCTAGACAGCCAGCATCACTTCCTTTCTTCTGGACAGCCAGCATCACTTCCTTTCTTCTTGGGAAGAATCTCCATCTTTTTCTAGTCTTCAACAATGTAAGACGCACAGAAAGTGCCTGGGATCAGGCATAGCTATTTTCTTTGTTTTGCTTAATAAAAGCAACTTTGTTTTAAATCCGTTTCTGTAACTTAATCCATCGCCTCCAGATTTGATTTATTATAGCTCACGCGGGCTGTAATCTATCTACAAAATCTGACATACAAATCTAATAAATTGAATTGAATTGAATTGAATTGGTGACCAGTATATTGTCTGGGTCAATATATTTTAAATACAGTATTACTACTAAACCTAATAGATAATTCTGTAGGAAAATCTATTAAGAAAATTTATAGGACTGCCCACGTCACTCAAAATATCTACAAGCAGCTTATAGAATTAAAAAAAACCCAAAGAAAAAATTTAATAAGTCCTTCCCTATCCAGCTCCATATCAAGCAATCCCCTTGATGGGATAGATTTCACTCAGCTGTTCCCCAAGGGCAAACCATCTATCCAGGGACTTTTGAAAGAGTATCAAGGTGAGGGCCAATGTTATCTTCATGGTGGTAATGTTCCAGAGGGAGGGAACCACTATGGAGAAGTATAGTGTTAGAGGAATGAAAGTATGCTGGGCAAAAATGATCTGAGGTTTTAGTGAAGCTAGTAGAGACCACAGAACAATACAATTATGGCATAACAATTGAAAGATCTTGAACTGGGCCCACACCAGAAGTCATAATCCCTCTGGCATGGCCTAGCCACTTGAAGAAAGGGGTGGGCTGCTGCCCGGACTGGGGTGGGGCACAGTGGGGTAGTGAAAATGGAGCTCCACCCCAGAGCACTCATTTTGCACAGAAAGATGTTGAAAGAAGTGCAGGGCATCCTGCATAAGCCACGCCCACAGTGTGGTAGTAAAAATTTTGGTAGCCCTTCACGGAATATTACATTCCGTTCTGGGCACTGCAGCTTTGGATGAACTGAATGTACAGAAGAAAGCAATTAAGATGTTAAGTGACTTCAGGGAAACAGATATGAAAGGACTAAACGTATGAGGAAGTATAATTCAGCCTAGAAAATAGGAAATTATGGGACAATAATTGCCCCCAAGTGTTTGAAGGGCTGAATGCAGAAAAGAGGGAAGTCTTATGGGTTTCATTCTTTAAGAGGATACAAGATGGTATCTACAACTGATTAGAAAAAGTTTTCATGAGATTATTATTTCACTGTGATATTGTTCAGCAATTTGTTCTGACAGTTAATTTTATGAAAAATCATTTCCTCAATTAGTTTCAGCAATCAGTTTGAAAAGCATATTTTGACCAATAAGCCTGAGCATTTGTTCTAGATTCACCTAAATAATCAATTTCAAAACTTAAAGACAGTAAATGTACAGTCAGTAGAATTTCTTGGTTAACTCTTCTGGGGAAATATTAGACATAGACATATTGTTTATTTATTTATTTATTATTTATTTATTGGATTTGTATGCTGCCCCTCTCCGGAGACTCGGGGCGGCTAACAACAATAATAAGACAGTGTACAATAATAATCCAATACTAAAAACGATTAAAACCCATTAATATAAAAACCAAACATACATAGAGACATACCATGCATAACATTGTAAAGGCCTAGGGGGAAAGAGTATCTCAATTCCCCCATGCCTGACGGCATACGTGGGTTTTAAGTAGCTTACGAAAGGCAAGGAGGGTGGGCGCAATTCTAATTTCTTGTGGGAGTTGGTTCCAGAGGGCTGGGGCTGCCACAGAGAAGGCTCTTCCCCTGGGTCCCACCAAGCGGCATTGTTTAGTTGACGGGAGCCGGAGAAGACCCACTCTGTGGGACCTAACTGGTCACTGGGAGTCGTGCAGCAGAAGGCGGTCCCTGAGATAATCTGGTCCGGTGCCATGAAGGGCTTTATAGGTCATAACCAACACTTTGAATTGTGACCTGAAATTGATCGGCAACCAATGCAGACTGTGGAGTGTTGGTGTAACATGGGCATATTTGGGAAAGCCCATGATTGCTCTCGCAGCTGCATTCTGCATGATCTGAAGTTTCCGAACACTTTTCAAAGGTAGCCACATGTAGAGAGCGTTACAGTAGTCGAACCTCGAGGTGATGAGGGCATGAGTGACTGGGAGCAGTGACTCCCGGTCCAAATAGGATCGCAACTGGTGCACCAGGCGAACCTGGGCGAACGCCCCATTCGCCACAGCTGAAAGATGTTTCTCTAATGTGAGCTGGGGATCGAGGAGGATGCCCAAGTTGCGAACCCTCTCTGAGGGGGTCAATGATTCTCCCCCCAGGGTAATGGACAGACAGATGGTATTGTCCTTGGGAGGCAAGACCCACAGCCACTCCATCTTGTCTGGGTTGAGTTTGAGTTTGTTGACACCCATCCAGGCCCCAACAGCCTCCAGGCACCAGCACATCACTTCCACTGCTTCGCTGACTGGGCATGGGGTGGAGATGTAAAGCTGGGTATCATCGGGATATTGATGATACCTCACCCCATGTCCTTGGATGATCTCACCCAGCGGTTTCATGCAGATATTAAATAGCAGGGGGGAGAGGACCGACCCCTGAGGACCCCACAAGGGAGAGACCTACAGGTCGACCTCTGACCCCCCACTAACACCAACTGTGACCGACCGGAGAGGTAGGAGGAGAACCACTGGAGAACAGTGCCTCCCACTCCCAACCCCTCCAGCCAGCACAGAAGGATACCATGGTCGATGGTATCGAAAGCCGCTGAGAGGTCAAGAAGCACCAGGACAGAGGACAACCCCCTTTCCCGGGTCCGCCAGAGATCATCCATCAGCGCGACCAAAGCAATTTCCGTGCTGTAGCCAGGCCTGAATCCAGACTGCTGATGATCTAGATAATCGGCTTCTTCCAAGGACCACTGGAGTTGAAGTTCCAACACCTTCTCAACAACGTTCCTCATAAAGGGAAGGTTGGAGACTGGATGGTAGTTGTTGACCACGGCTGTGTCCAGGGAAGGCTTCTTAAGGAGGGGGCGCACAAGTGCCTCCTTATAAGGAGCCAGAAAGGACCCCCTCCCCAAGGAGGCATTGACAGTCTCCTGGACCCAGCTCCGTGTCACTTCTCGACTGGCCGAAACCAACCAAGAGGGACACGGATCCAGTAGACAGGTGGCAGAACTCATAGCTCCAATGGCCTTGTCCACTTCATCAGGTGTCACCAAGTCAAACTCCTCCCAGACAGATGGACAAAGACGTTTAGCCCCAGTCACCTCGACTGACTCGTTGTAAGTCGACTCTGTTTTACAATTGGAGTCGAGGTCCGCTCGGATCCGAGTGATTTTATCAGCGAAAAAAGTGTTAAAATCCTCGGCACTACTCTGCAAGGACTCCCCAACTCCCCCCTGGTTAAGAAGAGAGCAGGTTATCCTAAACAGAGCGGCCGGGCTGGATTCCGCTGATGCAATCAAGGCGGCATGATATGCTCATCTTGCCGCCTTGAGCACCACTTTGTAAGTCTTAATATGAGCTCCTACAAGTGTTCGATCGGATTTGGACTTACTCTTCCTCCATCGCTTCTCTAGATGTCTCTTCTGGCGTTTCAACTCCTGGAGCTCCTCGTTGAACCATGGAGCTCTACGGGATCTAGTGCCGCGGAGAGGTCGCAGCGGCGCAATTTGGTCAAGGGCCTCTGCTGCAGCCTTGTTCCAGGCCTCAGTCAGAGACTTTGCCGAGCTGTGGATGAGTGCATCCCAAGAACCTTCTGAAAGCCTTCTGGATCCATCAGGCACCTCGGGCAGAACAGCTTAATCGGTTCCGCCTCCCTGCGGGGGAGGATTGGAGCCAGGAAGTCAAGCCACAGTAGAAAATGGTCTGACCATGACAAAGGCAACACTTCTAAGCCCCTTAGTCTCAGAGAGGAATACCATGTCGGGTGCATGCCCCCCCCTTGTGAGTCGGACCCTGTACTACTTGGGTCAGGTCCATGGCTGCGATGGTGGCCATGAACTCCTATGCTAGTCCAGAGGATTCGCCAAGCGACGGCAGGTTGAGGTCCCCCAGGACAATAAGTCTAGGGAACCCCACCGCCAGCCCGGCTACCTCCTCGAGTAGCACAGGCAGGGCTTGTGCCACGCAGCTGGGAGGCAGGTATGTGAGAAGCAAGCCCACCTGAACCCCTAAGTCCAACTTCACCAGGAGGGACTCGCAACCTGCAATCTCCGAAGCAACGAGTCTGCGCAGGCAAAGGCTCTCCCTGGCTATAATAGCCACTCCTCCCCTCCTTCCCTGGGGTCGAGGTTGATGATATATCTGAAACCCGGCTGGGCAAATTTCAGAGAGAGGAACTCCTCCCTCCAGGCCCAGCCAGGTTTCAGATACACATGCCAGGTCGGCCTCCTCATGCAGGATTAAATCCCGGATGAGGAGAGCTTTATTTACCACCAACCGAGATTTATTTTCAGATAGAATCCAGAATCATCTGTTTTAAAATTTTCATGGCTCCACCCAGTGAATGATACAGAAGGTCCTGCCCCTACTTTTGCCCTGCCTACAAACAGTTGTTCCATTTAAATTCTTTCCCGTTCTGGCTGTAGGGTGATTAAGTGCAGGAAGACGGTAAGTATCAGTGCAGAGAAATATGGATGGTTTTAGTGGTTTTGTTCTTGCTCTAAGTATTAGTGTGAATGTAAAAGTGAGAGATGCCTTTCGCATTTCAGAATGAGGGAGAGACTGAGAAATTAAAGCAAAGAAAAAGAGAAGGCTAATGAGTCTATAGAGTGTGACATAGAAAAGCTACAGAGTACGAAAGGATTTCAAAAATCCCCCAATCTTTTGGTACATGTGCCAATTTTGAATGTTGAAAACATTTAATGGGCACCCTTTGCAAATTGGCTGGCTTGGCAACCTTTCCTAATGTACAAAGTTATCTCAATACAGCCCATGAATCAGAAGGCAAACTGTCCTTCTAGAATTTCTAGGCATTTTCATTGTGTCCGAAAGCAGGATTTCCTCAATGCGAGGGGTTAGATTAGAATAGAATAGAATAGAATAGAATAGAATTCTTTATTGGCCGAGTGTGATTGGACACACAAGTAATTTGCCTTTGGTGCAGATGCTCTCAGTGTACATAAAAGAAAAACACACATTTGTCAAGAATCATGAGGTACAACACTTAATGATGTCATAGGGGTCAAATAAGCAATGAGGAAACAATCCATATTATGTGTGCCCCTTACAGAACTCTTAGGAATGGGGTGAGGTCAACTGTCGGCAGTCCAAGCTTAAAGTTTTTGGGGTTTGGGGAAGAAACCACAGAGTCAGGGAGTGCATTCCATGCATTGATCAATCTGTTGCTGAAGTTGTATTTTCTGCAGTCGAGTTTCGAGTGGTTTACAGGACATTGAGTTTGAATCTATTTTATGTACATGTGTTGTTGCGCTGAAGCTGAAGTATTCATTCATCAGTAGGACATTATGGTAGATGATTTTATGAACTACATTTAGGTCAGATCGAAGGCGACGTAGCTCTAGGTTTTCTAAGCCCAAAATTTCAAGTCTGGTGGAATAAGGTATTCTGTTGTGAGCAGAGGAGGGGAGGACTCTTCTTAATAGAATAGAATAGAATTCTTTATTGGCCAAGTGTGATTGCACATACAAGGAATTTGCCTTTAGTGGAGATGCTCTCAGTGTACAGAAAATAAAAAGATACATTTGTCAATAATCCTGAGGTATAACACTTAATGATTGTGATAGGGGTCGAATAAGGAATAATGAAAAAATCAATATTAGTAAAAATCTTAAGGATACAAGCAACAGGTTACAGTCGTACAGTCATAAGTGGGAAAAAATGGGTGATAGGAATGATGAGAAAAAACTAGTAGTAATAGTAGTACAGACTTAGTAAATAGTTTGACAGTGTTGAGCAAATTATTTGTTTAGCAGAGTGATGGCGTTTGGGAAAAACTGTTCTTGTGTCTATCTGTATTGATGTCCAGTGCTCTGCAGCGACATTTTGAGGGTAGGAGTTGAAATAGTTTATGTATTTATTTCTACTCCTTCCATTCAGGAGCCCATTCCTCAATCTCACCCACCTCCAACAACAGTCTCAGCAGGAATCTTGAGGTGAGAGGGTTTGTCGCAAAATCATCCACTGATTAATATATCCATTACTTTTTGGGGTTACTTCTTGTGCTGCTTAGTATTAATGCTATATTTTGTTATAAGTTACATGTGATATCTATTTATTGAATTGATTTTATGCTAACGTTATATGTAAATTCCCTCCTTCAAGACCAGCTTGCTTTTGTCTCTCATTTCAAAGTTAGACTCAGTTTGTATTTACACCTTTTTGTTACTTTTAGAGCAGATAAACAGAAAGGATGGGGTGCATTTTGGCTTGCAACAAGTTGTACAAATGATGGAAATAATACAAATTATTTCTCGGCATAGCTTTCTCAGTATCAGCTGGGTAATTCGGACTGATTTGGTAGGAATTAAAGTTTTTGCCAGATTAAGAAAATTATGTATTTGAGTTTATTGTTGATCTCACATTCTGATTTCTTGCTGTAACCCAGAAATCCTCTAAGTTGCTAATTGTGGACAGGAGGCTGGGGACTGACTGGTGCTCTAGTCATGTCTTAGGTACAAAGCCAACTGGGATGGTCCCGCTATCTCAGCTCTAGGCAGAAGGAAGAAGTGACAAACCATTTGTAAAATCTTACCAAGAGAACCGCAAGATTTATTTGTTTGTTTATTTATTTATTGATTTGATTTCTATTCTGCCCTTCTCGAGGCGACTCAGAGCGGTGTACAACGTTATAAATGCAACAATATATATAAAGAAATCTAAATTACTTTAAAAAAAGAACTATACAAAATTACTAAAAGTGTTAGAAAACTCTTCCCCTAAGTCCCTCCAGCTGACATTGTCTGGCCGACAGGACCTGGAGAAGGTCGACTCTGTGGGACCTAACCAGCCACTGGGATGCATGAGGCAGAAGATGGCCCCAAAGATAGTCTGGTCCTAAGCCATGTAGGTCTTTAGATTAAATCCAGGCACCTCCCTGGAATTAAGGGTGATGGAAAGCCACAAAAGAAAAGATTTGAAAAGCATGATTTCATGATGGTGGTATGGCAGATAGTTTATAACTGATTTCTGGTTTCTAGGATACTACAATTTCTGAAGAGTTTTCTGTTTCAAGAATCAGAATGGTTTCTGTGGGTCTCTCTGCCAGAGCTGCCCTTCTCTTGACTATCTTCTGCTGCCCGTGGATTACTGACTCTCGAAAATATTCTTCCGAGCTCAAAGTGCCAAATGGGGGAGTCTGGGGTGAATGGGGTCCAGCTTCATTTTGTACTTCTGGCTGTGCTGTTGGCTTCGCCCAGAAGGTAAATGTTTACTTTTCTGATGCGCCTTCAATTGTAAATATTCTCTTAAAATTCGTTCTTCAGCTTATTTTTCGAGAAGGGCAATCAAGAATTTTAATTTTTTTTTTAAGTTGATTGCCTATCAGTGTTTTTTTTTAATTATTTTAAAAAATATTTTTATTTACAAATATACAAAACATAAAAAGAATAATCAAAACAGATAACAGTTAAATCTTAGTATAGTATAATATATAACAGTTTATAAACATATAGATTTATAGAGAGGGGGGTAGAAGAGGGATAAGGAATAAATAGGGAAAGAGTGAGAAAGGAGGAGGGGAAAGATAGGAAGACAAAGGAAAGAAAAGAGATAGAGAAAGTAAAGGGGTGGGTGAGTGTACGGTGAAGCTGTGTTGAAAACGAGAACTAATTTCTAATTTGTTAGCTCATTACCTTGGTTTGGATTGGTCATATAGATAGGTAAATGCTTATTTTTCGAGAAAGGCAATCAAGAAGTAATTGCATTGAAGCATTACATTTGATTCGATAATGTATTGAGTCTAGAGTGGAATATTGGGTGGCAGATCTAATCTTGATCCAATTCATTGTCTAATATTTATGGGTTAATGTTGGAATTTCTGAGGATTGAAATCTGAAGGACAGCAAGTGGACAAAGGCTGATCAAGGATCACTTTATCAAGGTCACATTTTCTTAGGTGGATAAACATCAACCTCTAGCTGACAATACAGCTGTGAATGGAATCCGCTTGTACTGCAAAGATGACATAGAAATTGAGTCTAAAGTTGGACCGTGAGTTACTGATTTTCTCATCATATTTAATTTCCTTGTCATGAAGACTGGGAGAGGAGATGACCTCTCTGAATGAGCTGCTGATGCTGAGATATGGATGAGATATGGATTTTTGCATTCCTGAATTAATTAATTTATTAATTCATTGGATTTATGAGGACTCGAGGTGGCTTACAACATATAAAGAACAATGGACATCGAAATCCAATTAATTAAACTAAAAAAATCTAAAAACCTGAAAACCAATTAAAATGCACTCATATCCATTCAGTCAACAAACTTGCCATACACTCGTTGTCTAATGACCCCAAGCCTGGTGGCATAGATGAGTCTTTAGAGTCTTATGAAAGGCAAGGAGGATGGGGGCATTACGAATCTCCGGGGGGAACTGATTCCAGAGGGCTGAACCTCTGGAATCATGTGCAATGCTGTAACTAATAGTTTGTGGGTTATAGTGAGTGTATCTAGGTGGTTCTACCCTAGCATGCATTTGCTCCAACAAGACCTCTTGTGGACTTTAGTCTCACACATATTTCTTCCATTGTGCAGTTCAGGATCCTATTTGCCTTCCTTATAACTAGAAGACCTCCAAGGTTCCTCCCAACTCTGATATTCTATATTGAGTGTCCAGAGGTATAACGTAAAATAGAAAAAAACCCTCTGCATTTGTTTGCTTTTATGTCCTCCTCCTTATGGATGTTTGAGTTACGGACCAGGTTATATCCGGAATCGCCTTCTGCTGCACGAATCCCAGCGACCAATTAGGTCCCACAGAGTTGGCCTTCTCCGGTTCCCATCAACTAAACAATGTCGTTTGGCGGGACCCAGGGGAAGAGCCTTCTCAGTGGCGGCCCCAGCCCTCTGGAACCAACTCCCCCCAGAGATTAGAATAGCTCCCACCCTTCTTGCCTTTCGCAAGCTTCTTAAAACCCAACTGTGTCGTCAGGCATGGCTGAATTAAGATATTCTTTCCCCCTCGGCTTCCACAATTTATGTATGGTACGTTTGTATGTATGATTGGTTTTTAAAATAAGGGGTTTTAGCTTTTTAGTATTGGATTGTCGCACGTTGTTTTTATTACTGTTGTTAGCCGTCCCGAGTCTACGGAGAGGGGCGGCATACAAATCCAATAAAATGAAATGAAATGAAATGAAATACTAATAACAAGCAATTAAAAGTTAGTGAAGAGCCATTATACTACTTAAAATGGATTAACTCCCACTGAAAAATCTTGATTAAATGGAAATAAATAAATAAATAAATAAATAAGTACGTACGTACGTACGTATGTACGTACGTACATACCATCCATCCATCCGTCCGTCCGTCCGTCACATACATACATGCATGCATACATATATACATACATACATACATACATACATACAATACATACATACTGGATTATGAACCTGACATGGATTAGGAGAAGTCTTGGCAATGAGGTCAGGGAAAGAATTCTTTACCCCATATTTCCTAGGGGTTTGTGCCAGATGCCCAAAGACCCTTTCCCTTAATTTTTACTTTACAACAGCATCAAAGAATTAGGTTGATTATCAACTTTTGACCCAGAGTAATAGGAAAAAGTAGACTTTCACTTGATTCCTAGCCCAAGATTTTAGCCATTGTGTGTCTGAATCTCTTGGATTGATGACAAGTATTTAAAGATTAGATTTATTGGATTTATATGCCGCCCCTCTCCGCAAACTCGGGGCGGCATATAAATTTAATTTAAACACTAAAAGATGCTTTTCTACCTTTGTCTTTTTTTTGGCAGGTGGGGGGAGTGGAACGGAAATGAAATGTGCCATAAAGGCTGCCTGGTTTCTTTTTCTCTGAAAGTGGACAGTCATCAAGGAATTTATGATGATACATCAGTTAACAACATCCAGTTCAAGTGCAGTGATGGTATTGGCCTGAGAGGCATTGCCAATAAAAATGGTAAATTTGGCCCATGGAGTAAGAAATGCCGTTCAGGAGGTATATGTGGAATGAGAACAAGGGTGGAAGATTCACAGGGCCCTTTTGGTGATGACACAGCACTCAATGATGTGGTTTTTTACTGCTGTCAATAATTGATACATGTTTCCTCACCTATTAATATACTTTTGCTATGCGTTCTCAAAACTGTTAATTATAATTAAATATTGACTTGAGAATAATGTGTATCTTTGTGCATAATGCACCAGTATAAAGTAACCACTCCCCCAGGTGTTCAAAACAGTCCAGATTTGGAAGGCATAAAGGAGGTAGCAGAAACCTCAAGTATTGCAAGTGACTGACCATCTTTCCTCTCATCATTTTGATCTAAGTCACAGCATCAAAGTACAATGCCATACTATTCTTGCTTGCATGCAAATAAAATTCTGTTGCACCTTCTGTATTTGGTGGGACTATGAATAAAATTTCTTCTGCATATCTGTTGGTTTTCAAGGACTTTGTCAACCTGATGTTCCCAATGATTTTTGCTGCTGAACGCTTAACCCAAATAGACTTTGGAAAGGCACTATGCGACCTTAAACCTTCTCTATCAATTGGGTCTGATGGTCTATGTGCATACTTCCTAAAGAAGCTCTCCACAGCCATAGCTGAATCACTAATCTCACTACCAAAGCGATGGTCAATTACCCCCCACCTAGAAACTAACAACCTACTCACTAACACACAATTTGGTTTCAGAAAAAAATTATCTTGCAATCTGCAACTCCTTCACTGCAAAAACATATGCATTACACATCTTGATCATGGCAAATTAATAGATGCAATTTACATTGACTTCTGTAAAGCCTTTGACTCAGTGGTTCATGACAAACTACTTCTAAAACTCAAATCCTATGTCATTTAGGATCCCTCCATAGCTGGATAACTGTGTTCCTATCAAACAGACAAGTTGTCAAAATAGGGAGTGCCATATCTAATCCTGTTCTGCTTAAGAGCGGCATACCCCAAGGCAGCGTACTACGACCAACACTCTTCATACTCTATTTAAATGACCTTTGCGATCACATCACAAGCAACTGCATTCCCTTTGCTGACAATGTAAAACTTTTCAAGACTCCAAAAAGACCTTGCCTTTGTGCATGAATGGCCAAACATCTGGCAACTCCAAATTTCAACCAAAAATGCTCTGTACTACACATTGGCAAAAAGAATCAAAACACCAAATACAAGCTGAATAAACAAGACCTTACAGACAACCCTCACTCCATAAAAAACCTTGGAATAGTCATATCAAATGACCTAAATGCCAAAGCCCACTGCAACAATATCGCAAAAAAAAAAAAAGGCTTCAATTATTGTTAACCTAATACTACATAGCTTCAGCTCCGGTAATCTCACACTATTAACTTTTGCCAGACCAATCCTTGAATACAGCTCATCCGTCTGGAACCCACACAGCATTTCTGACATAAACACTCTAGAAAATGTCCAGAAATACTTTACTAGAAGAGCCTTCCACTCCTCCACTTACAACTGAATACCCTACACAACTAGTCTTACAATCCTAGGTTTAGAAAGTTTAGAACTATATCACCTTAAATATGACCAAAGCATAGCCCATAAAATCATATGCTACAACATCCTTCCTGTCAACGGCTACTTCATCTTCAACACAACAACACACGAGCACACCACAGATACAAACTTAAAGTAAACAGCTCTAAACTCGACTGCAGGAAATACGACTAGCTAACCGACACATGGAACTCACTGCCAGACTTTCTAATATCCTCACTTAACCCCAAAAACTTTACTCTTAGACTATCCACTTTTGACCTCTCCCGATTCCTAAGGGAGTTAGTAAGGGACATGCAAAAGTATAGTAGAGTGCCTTCCGTTCCTTGTCCTAATGTTTTTATTTTCCTACTATCATGTATATAAATATTATTATATCTTTGTATACTATCAATATGTACTTGACAAAACAAAGAAACTAATAAGTATACATGTCCCAGGATGAAGTTGAAGGACCCAATCTGGATTGGTCATTGGGACCGAGGATTTGTCTTCCAAGCTTTTGGACTCATGTTGAATCCCATCATCAGGGAACCTCTCTCTAGCAGAGGGGGAGGTAGTCAGTGTGTGGTATTTATAGTATGTATTGTAAGTTAGAAGTTCAGCATTCAAAAATGTCTAAGCATTTCTGAATTGAACTATGTGGAACAGAGTTAAATGCTTTCTTATAATCAATCCAGGCCATTATTATTTTATTAAATTTTAAAATAGTTCTTAAATTGTTTTTTTCTTTAACACCCATAAATGTTTGGCATTGGACCAGAGTACTTCCGGAACTGCCTGCTACCGCACGAATCCCAGCGACCGATAAGGTCCCACAGAGTTGGCCTTCTCCGAGTCCCGTCGACTAAACAATGTCGTATGGCGGGCCCCAGGGGAAGAGCCTTCTCTGTGGTGGCCCTGGACCTCTGGAATCAACTCCCCCCGGAGATTAGAACTCCTCCCACCCTCCTTGTCTTCCGTAAACTACTCAAGACCCACCTATACCACCAGGCATGGGGGATTTGATACATCATTTCCCCAGGTTCCTTATAATTTATGTTTGGTATGAATGTACTGTTTGGTTTTTTAATTATGATAGGGTTTTTAGTTATTTTTAATATTAGATCTGTGTCATTATAATATTGTTTTTATCATTGTTGTGAGCTGCCCCGAGTCCTCAGAGAGTGGCAGCATACAAATCTAATAAATTGAATTGAATTGAATTGGTGATCAGTATATTGTCTGGGTCAATATATTTTAAATACAGTATTACTACTAATATTATTTAGATATGCATAATCATATTCTTTCAACTTCTAGCGTTTGTGCACACATGGTAATTATGTGTTCTATTATATCAATATACAAAATACAATTTTCCATAATAGCATTTATAAATTTATTGGCTGCCCATCTTACTACACATGCAAGTGAGATCCTGGATCCAGTACTGCTCAACATGTTTGTAAATAGCATGGGCAAGACCATACACAATCGGATTATCAAACAGCAAACTTCTCTGAGGATTAAATCAAGGTTCAAGGAAGATCAGGAGAAAGAGCAGCAATGTGTAGAAAGGCGCAAGATGAATTTGAACAGGGAAACCTGATAAATAATTCTGTAGGAAAATCTATTAAGAAAATTTATCGGACTGCCCATGTCACTCAAAATATCTCCAGGCAGCTTATAGAATAAAAAACCCCCAATGACAAAATTGAATAAGTCCTTCCCTATCCAGCTCCATATCAAGCAATCCCCTTGATGGGATAGATTTCACTCAGCTGTTCCCCAAGGGCTCTAGCAAACCATCTATCCAGGGCCTTTTGAAAGAGTATCAAGGTGAGGGCCAATCTTTTCTTCATGGTGGTAATGTTGCAGAGGGAGGGAACCACTATGGAGAAGTACAGTGTTAGAGGAATGAAAGTATGCTGGGCAAAAATGACCTGAGGTTTTAGTGAAGCTAGTAGAGACCACAGAACAATACAATTATTGCATAACAATTGAAAGATCTTGAACTGGGCCCACACCAGAAGACATAATCCCTTTGGCATGGTCTGGCCACTTCAAGAATGGGGTGGGCTGCTACCCGGATTGGGGGGGCACAGTGGGGTAGCGAAAATGGAGCTCTAACCCAGAGCACTCATTTTGCACAGAAAGATGTTGAAAGAAGTGCAGGGCATCCTGCATAAGCCACGCCCACAGTGTGGTAGTAAAAGTTTTGGTAGCCCTTCACTGAATATTACATTCCGTTCTGGGCACTACAGCTTTGGAAGAACATGGATGAACTGAATGTACAGAAGAAAGCAATTAAGATGTTCAGTGACTTCCGGGAAACAGATATGAAAGGACTAAACCTATGAGGAAATATAATTCAGCTTAGAAAATAGGAAATTATGGGACAATAATTGCCCCCAAGTGTTTGAAGGGCTGAATGCAGAAAAGAGGGAAGTCGTGTGGGTTTCATTCTTTAAGAGGATACAAGATGGTATCTACAACTGATTAGAAAAAGTTTTCATGAGATTATTATTTCACTGTGATATAGTTCAGCAATTTGTTAATTTTATGAGAAATCATTTCCACAATTAATTTCAGCAATCAGTTTGAAAAGCATATTTTGAGCAGTTAGCCTGAGCATTTGTTCTAGATTCACCTAAATAATCAATTTCAAAACTTAAAGACAGTAAATGTACAGTCAGCAGAATTTCTTGGTTAACTCTTCTGGAGAAATATTAGACATAGACATATTGTTATGCACATTGTTGAATCTTCCCCTTTGCCAAGCTGACAGGTGGTGTTCTAAGCTCAGATAGGGATCGAGGGGGATGCCCAAGTTGCGAACCCTCTCTGAGGGGGTCAAAAGCTCCCCCCACAGGGTAATGGATTGACAGATGGGGTTGTCTTTTGGAGGCAAAACCCACAGCCACTCCATCTTCTTGGGGTTGAGCTTGAGTCTGTTAACACCCATCCAAACCCTAACAGCCTCTAGACACTGGCACATCACTTCCACTGCTTTACTGAGTTGACACAGGGTGGAGATGTACAGCTGAATGTCATCAGCATACTGATGGTAACTCATCTGTGTTATTGGATGAACTGACCCAGCACTTTCATGAAGATATTAAACAGCAGGGGGTAGAGGACTGACCTCTGAGGAACCTCACAAAGGAGGGACCACTGGGCCAACCTTTGATCTCCTGCCAACACTGACTGTGACTGACGAAAGAGATAGGAGGAGAATCACATAATACGCTACCTCCCACTCCCAATCGCTCCAGTTAGTGCAGAAGGATACAATGGTGGAGGAACTCAGGTTGGGAAAGTTGCCCGGGAATCGAATGGCAGGCAAAAGTCACACTGGGTCAATTTCCATGTAGGAAAAGCTCCATGAAGGAATTTTGCTCCACTACCTTTCCCAGGGCAACACTGATCGAAGGCAGGCACAATGTGGGTGGATGGTTAATTTGAATGTCTGATGAGAGGCAGGCAAGGGAGATGATGCCACCGCTGCCACTTCTTCCAGCAACAAGTATCACGGATTTTGCCACCTTGGCTGCTGCCAACAACAGGAGTAGGAAGAATGGGAAGGGGATCTGAAACTTTCTAGTGGGATGCTGAGCAGAGCTGAGCTTCCCCCACCTTCTTAAACTGCTCGCTTCTCTTTAAGAAGGTGGGGGTAGAACCCACTCCCCACCAGAGCATTCCAGTAGGGCACCAAATGGCTGCCCTTGGCTGGGTCCTAGTCTACCTGAACGATATTCTCATCTACACTGAAACCCCTAGTCTGCCAGGTACTAGAAAAACTTTTGATAACCAATCTGCGTGTCAAACTAGCAAAATGTGAATTCTGTTGTGTTCGTTAAAAATATTGCAAGAAATTCACTGATTGGTCAAGACGCGGCTATTTGGAAAAGAGCCACGAAAGTTAAATAACTGTTTGTTGGGAAAAGCCCGCCGTTTTTAAGAATATAAATAGGGCAACGGATTAGCCGTTGCCCTCATTCGGAAGATACTCGCTTAGTGATTGTTTGCTGTTCTGATGACCCAATAAATATTATTGTTTAACCAACCACCGGAGTCGTGATTTAACAGTGGCGACGAGGAGGTCGAACTCCCGCGAACGCAACTATGAACTCGGCCATGGCGCCACCGCCGCCTCTCTTCAATTCCGAGTCAGAATCGTGGACTTCATATATGTCCAAATTCAGACTCTTTCTCAAAGCGAGCAACCTGCACGATGCAGAGGACGAAAGGAAAAAAGCCATATTTTTGAGCTATTGTGGTCAGGATATCTACAGCTTGGCTTCAACTCTCATTGACCCAGACAAATTGGAAACCGTCGCATGGTCAACCCTCCAAACCAAGCTCGCTGCACATTATCAACCCACGACTCCCGTCCGTGTTCACCGTCACCAATTCGCTGAGATGTGGCAATCGGAAGGGGAATCCACCAACGATTTCATCACCCGCCTCCGTGCCGTTCTTCCGAAATGCAGATTTAATGATCCTGAAGAACAACTGGTTGACCGCCTCATCTTTGGGTTAACCAACATTACGCTTGAGAAGAAATACCTAGTGGACGAAGAGGCTTCCCTCCAAGACATTCTTAAAGCCACGAAAGCGTCCGAGATATCCGAAACTTCTGTAGCTGAAATCAAGCGCACAACGCCTACCGTCCACCACATTCCAGATGACTCCGATTGGCACAGCTGCCCAAATGATGACAAACATCTGGAATCCACCACAGCAGAGGATACCTGCCTCCAAATCCGCAGGCCATCTGACCGCGACACCAAAGAGCCACCTCACCAGGACAAGTGTGCCAGCTGCAATGGCAATCATTCACGCTACCGCTGCCACTTCAAGGATGCCTACTGTCGCCAGCGTCGTGGACACATCGCAGAGGTTTTCCGCGCCGTGTGTCCCATCTCAACAAACCCACAAAACTCAAGATCTTTCTCTACACCGAGAAATAGACAACCTCCATTTTCTCGCAACGTTTCCCGACCAGCCGACAATTCGCACTCTTTCAACCAAAGAGGTAACTGCCCCTCTTCTGTCAACTTCAATTCTCCCGCCACGGAGAACAAATTAATTGTTTCCCTTTTCCTAAACGACCTTCCCTGTGAAATGGAGTTGGACACGGGCTCGAGACATTCAATTATGCCGTGGCAAAAACTTAATCTTTACTTGCCCCGTGTAACAAAAGCCGATTTAAAACCTTGGGATGCGGGTTTGAGTGATTTTCAAGGTCGGAGAATTCCTGTGTTAGGAACTTTAAATGTACCAATTACGTTTAAGAAATTTTGAGGTCTTTTACCTCTTATTGTGGTGGATGGTCCTAGACACACATTGTTGGGACTTAAATGGTTACAACCTTTGGGCATTTCAATTTCAGGAGTCAATAATGTATGTGAATCATTTGACCCAAACGACTTACTTAGGGAATTCCCTGAAGTTTTTTCTAGTGAATTAGGTAAATATACAGGCAGCCCTATTTCTTTTAATCTAGACCCAAACGTTTCTCCTATCCGATTAAAGCCCCGCAGAATTCCCATTCCACTCTTGCCTAAAGTAGATGAACAATTGGATAAACTGATAGCTCAGGGCATATTGATCCCAACGGATCACGCCAAATGGGAAACACCTATAGTCACCCCTATCAAACCAGATGGCTCAATTAGAATTTGTGCAGATTATAAAGCCACAATCAACAAAGCATTGCAACACAATGCTTATCCAATACCGGTCGTGCAACAACTCCTGCACACCTTGGGAAATGGGTCAATCTTTGCAAAATTGGACCTTGCACAGGCATACCAGCAACTCCCCGTCGATCAAAACACCGCAGAAGCCCAAATGATTGTTACTCACGGGGGCGCCTTTAAATGCTCTAGACTTCAATTTGGAGTTTCTACTGCCCCTGGAATCTTCCAAGGCCTCATGGAACGCATATTAAATAACATTCCCGGGGTCGTTCCATATTTCGATGACGTATTAATCTCGGCCACATCAAAATCAGAACTCTGGGAACGAATCAGAACTGTTTTAACAAAATTTAAAGAGACAGGACTCCATTTAAAGGCAGACAAATGTTCCTGGGCAGTTCCCAATGTTGAATTTTTAGGATTTAACATAGACAAATTTGGCATCCATCCCACTAATGATAAAGTTGAGGCCATAAAGAACATCCCAACCCCCACCAATAAAACGGACTTACAGGCTTTCCTTGGACTCCTTAACTTTTATTCCGTCTTTCTTAAACAGAAAGCGACGGTAGCAGAGCCGCTCCATAATCTCCTAAAGAAAGACACTGCCTGGACGTGGGGACCGAAAGAACATGCCGCTTTTATTGCAGTAAAAAATTTACTTTCATCCAACAGTGTTTTGGTTCAATACAATATTGCCATGCCCCTAACATTGACATGCGATGCTTCGCCCTTCGGCATAGGCGCCGTTCTTAGTCATAATTTCCCAGACGGCACAGAAGCCCCAATTGCCTACTATTCTAAAACCCTTTCTTCAGCAGAGAGAAACTATTCACAACTTGATAAGGAGGCACTGGCAGCTGTAGCTGGTGTCAAAAGATTCCATTATTATCTCTGTGGTCGTTCTTTTATTTTAATTACGGACCACAAGCCTCTCCTTGGCATTTTGGTGGGAAATAAACAGACTCCCGCCTTTCTTTCCCCTCGCATGACTACATGGGCTATTTTTTTAGCTGGTTACAATTATACCTTAATCCACAGGGGGGGGGGGAAAGACATAGGAAACGCCGATGCACTGAGTAGGTGCCCGCAAAAAGAACTAGTTATTGACCCTGCTCCAGCCGCTAGTATTCTCTTAATTGAGACCAACAAACAGTCCTTATTGACACCATCAGACATAGCTGAACAAACACAGGTAGATCCAATTTTAAAAAACATTAAACAATGGGTATTAAAAGGTTGGCCAAATGAAAAACAAACAGAACAATTTCAGCCTTTTAAAAATAGACAACTGGAACTTAATGTATTAAAGGATTGCATTTTAGGGGGGGGACAGAGTTGTAATTCCAAAAGCATTACAGAATCAAGCCTTACAACTGTTGCATATAGGTCACCCAGGAATAGTCAAAATGAAAACAATAGCCAGAAGTAATCTCTGGTGGCCTGGATTGGACAAGGACATAGAGTTGTGGGTGGGTGGTTGTGTACCCTGCCAGAAATCAAGGCCCAATCCACCAAAGACCACACCA
Source organism: Erythrolamprus reginae (assembly GCF_031021105.1). Lineage (NCBI taxonomy): Eukaryota > Metazoa > Chordata > Lepidosauria > Squamata > Dipsadidae > Erythrolamprus > Erythrolamprus reginae. The sequence goes on along the minus strand of NC_091953.1, from coordinate 19,260,377 downwards.
TCAGAGTGGCCAACACCAAGAGGGCCCTGGTCCAGGATACATATTGACTTTGCAGGACCAATCAGGGGCCAATCCTTTCTCTTAGTAGTAGATGCATACTCTAAATGGTTGGAAATTGAACTTATGGCATCTACTACTACCAGTGCAACCATAAAAGCCTGAAGGAAAATGTTTGCCACACATGGCATCCCGGATATTGTGGTTTCTGATAACGGGCCTCAATTGACAGCCTGACAAATGGAGTTATTTTTTGCAGACCAAGGCATAAAACATGTACTTACTCCCCCTCACTTTCCTCAAGCTAATGGACAAGCAGAACGAATGGTTAGATCAACAAAGGAAGCATTGAACAAGGCACCACTAGCAGATTGGCAGCAACAAATTGATGAATTTCTAACCATTCAACACATAACACCATCAGCTTCAACGCACAAAAGCCCAGCACAATTGTTAATGGGCAGGAATCTTCGTTCCAAACTAGACCGTATTCACCCAAATTACCAAAACGAACAAAAAGAAATCAAAATACAGAATGAAAGACAATTTAGCAATGGGGACTTAATCTATGCAAAAGACTATGACTCAAATGATAAGTGGAAAGAAGGAATAGTAGTGAAAAAAACGGGTTCAAAAACATATTTAATTTTATTAACAGATGGGCGTAGTTGGCACCGTCATATTGACCAACTGCGCAAGCGAATTAAAACTAACATAAACATTTTACCCACTATAGAAAAATCAACAGAGGACTTACCCGAACCAGTCCCATAGACACTTTAATCATTTTATGCTGTCTATCATTTGTCCTTTTTATGGCTATTCAAATAATGTGACTTAATCAATTGAAAAAGAGTACAAGCACCTATTTGAAAACTTATCTTGGTCAACAAGCCACCCAGGCATATGACCTTTAAGCCACCCTGGTCACATGATTCTACTCAAGACCCACCTATATCGCCGGGCATGGGGGATTTGAGACTCCTTATAATTTATGTTTGGTATGTATGTGTTGTCTGGTATTAATATGATTGGGTTTTAGTTATTTCTTTTAATATTAAATTTATGCCACTATAATATTGTTTTTATCATTGTTGTGAGCCGCCCCGAGTCTTCGGAGAGGGGCAGCATACAAATCTATTAAATCATTATTATTATTATTATTATTATGATTGTCAAGCCACTGGCACCTGGTCACATGGCTGTCAAGCCACTCCAACCCGGTCACATGACCGTCAAGCCACACCCATAAAATAAGTCACGCCCAATGTGGCAGCAAAACATTTGGCAGCCCATCACTGCACCTGGGTGTCATACATTCTAGTACAAATAATGCTACTAGAATTAATCATCGTTATTACATTCAATCAACTTATAGATTTCTAATAATCACACATAATCTGTATCATTAATATGTATCCTTCCTGATGTTCACTGTGGCTTTTACAGTTTTTATAGTTCAGCATCTTTAATAAACATCATGAAACTAAACATCATGAAACATTAAGCTAATAATCACCTAAGCATTCAGTGGACTAAAATAAAATGCAAACAAATTAGATTTATTTTCAGATAGCATCCAGAATCATCTGTTTTAAAATTTTCATGGCTCCACCCAGTGAATGATACAGAAGGTCCTGCCCCTACTTTTGCCCTGCCTACAAACAGTTGTTCCATTTAAATTCTTTCCCGTTCTGGCTGTAGGGTGATTAAGTGCAGGAAGACGGTAAGTATCAGTGCAGAGAAATATGGGTGGTTTTAGTGGTTTTGTGCTTGCTCTAAGTATTAGTGTGAATGTAAAAGTGAGAGATGCCTTTCACATTTCAGAATGAGGGAGAGACTGAGAAATTAAAGCAAAGACAAAGAGAAGGCTAACGAGTCTATAGAGTGTGACATAGAAAAGCTACAGAGTAAGAAAGGATTTTTAAAAAACCCAATCTTATGGTGCATGTGCCAATTTTGAATGTTGAAAACATCTAATGGGCACCCTTTGCAAATTGGCTGGCTTGGCAACCTTTCCTAATGTACAAAGTTATCTCAATACAGCCCATGAATCAGAAGGCAAACTGTCCTTTTAGAATTTCTAGGCATTTTCATAGTGTCCGAAAGCAGGATTTCCTCAATGCAAGGGGCTAGAATAGAATAGAATTCTTTATTGGCCGAGTGTGATTGGACACACAAGTAATTTGCCTTTGGTGCAGATGCTCTCAGTGTACATAAAAGAAAAAGACACATTTGTCAAGAATCATGAGGTACAACACTTAATGATGTCATAGGAGTCAAATAAGCAATGAGGAAACAATCCATATTATGTGTGCCCCTTACAGACCTCTTAGGAGTGGAGTGAGGTCGACTGTAGACAGTCCAAGGTTAAAGTTTTTGGGGTTTGGGGAAGAAACCACAGAGTCAGGGAGTGCATTCCATGCATTGATCAATCTGTTGCTGAAGTTGTATTTTCTGCAGTCGAGTTTCAAGTGGTTTACAGTACATTGAGTTTGAATCTATTTTATGTACATGTGTTGTTGCGCTGAAGCTGAAGTATTCATTCATCAGTAGGACATTATGGTAGATGATTTTATGAACTACATTTAGATCAGATTGAAGGCGACGTAGCTCTAAGTTTTCTAAGCCCAAAAGTTCAAGTCTGGTGGAATAAGGTATTCTGTTGTGAGCAGAGGAGTGGAGAACTCTTCTTAATAGAATAGAATAGAATAGAATTCTTTATTGGCCAAGTGTGATTGCACATACAAGGAATTTGCCTTTAGTGGAGATGCTCTCAGTGTACATCAAAGAAAAAGATACATTTGTCAAGAATCCTGAGGTACAACACTTAATGATTGTCATAGGGGTCAAATAAGGAATAAGGAAACAATCAATATTAGTAAAAATCTTAAGGATACAAGCAACAGGTTACAGTCGTACAGTCATAAGTGGGTGGAAATGGTTGATAGGAATGATGAGAAAAAACTAGGAGTAATAGTAGTACAGACTTAGTAAATAGTTTGACAGTGTTGAGCGAATTATTTGTTTGGCAGAGTGATGGCGTTTGGGAAAAACTGTTCTTGTGTCTATCTGTATTGGTGTACAGTGCTCTGCAGCGACATTTTGAGGGTAGGAGTTGAAACAGTTTATGTATTTATTTCTACTCCTTCCATTCAGGAGCCCATTCCTCAATCCCGTCTGCCTCCAACAACAGTCTTGGTAGGAATCTTGAGGTGAGGGGGACTGTCGCAAAATCATCCACTGATTAATATATCCATTACTTTTTGGGGTTACTTCTTGTGCTGCTAAGAATTAATGCTATATTTTGTTATATGTTACATGTCATATCTATTTATTGATTTGATTTTTATGCTAATGTTATATGTAAATTCCCTCCTTCAAGACCAGCCTGCTTTTGTCTCTCATTTCAAAGTTAGACTCAGTTTGTATTTACACCTTTTTGTTACTTTTAGAGCAGATAAACAGAAGGGATGGGGTGCATTTTGGGTTGCAACAAGTTGTACAAATGATGGAAATAATACAAATTGTTTCTCGGCATAGCTTTCTCAGTATCAACTCGGAAATTCGGACTGATTTGGTAGGAATTAAAGTTTTTGCCAGATTAAGAAAATTATGTATTTGAGTTTATTGTTGATCTCACATTCTGATTTCTTGCTATAACACAGAAATCCTCTAAGTTGCTCATTGTGGGCTGGGGACTGATTGGTACTCTAGTCATGTCTTAGGTACAAAGCCAACTGGGATGGTCCCACTATCTCAGCTCTAGGCAGAAAGAAGAAGTGACAAACCATTTGTAAAATCTTACCAAAAGAAGAACTATAAAAAATTGTTAAAAGTGTTAGAAAATTCCATTTACAGTCATATACATTCATCCAATTCAATCATTCATAATATCAATCGGAGACAATCTCATCACTTAGGGTCCCCATGCCTGCCGGAAGAGGTGGGTCTTCAGAGTTTTATGAAAGACCTGGAGGGAGTGGGTGGTACGCATCTCCAGAGATAATTTCTTCCAGAGGGTCAGGGCCACCACAGAGAAGGCTCTTCCCCTAGGTCCCGCCAGCTGACATTATCTGGCCGACGGGACCTGGAGAAGGTTGACTCTGTGGGACCTAACCAGTCACTGGGATGCATGAGGCAGAAGATGGCCCCAAAGATAGTCTGGTCCCAAGCCATGTAGGTCTTTAGATTAAATCCAGGCACTTCCCTGGAATTAAGGGTGATGGAAAGCCACAAAAGAAAAGATTTGAAAAGCATGATTTCATGATGGTGGTATGGCAGATAGTTTATAACTGATTTCTGGTTTCTAGGATACTACAATTTCTGAAGAGTTTTCTGTTTCAAGAATCAGAATGGTTTCTGTGGGTCTCTCTGCCAGAACTGCCCTTCTCTTGACTATCTTCTGCTGCCCGTGGATTACTGACTCTCGAAAATATTCTTCCGAGCTCAAAGTGCTAAATGGGGGAATCCGGGGTGAATGGGGTCCAGCTTCATTTTGTACTTCTGGCTGTGCTGTTGGCTTCGCCCAGAAGGTAAAGGTTTACTTTTCTGATGCGCCTTCAATTGTAAATATTCTCTTAAAATTCGTTCTTCAGCTTATTTTTCAAGAAAGGCAATCAAGAAGTAATTGCATTGAAGCATTACACTTGATTCGATAATGTATTGAGTCTAGAGTGGAATAGTGGGTGGCAGATCTAATCTTGATCCAATTCATTGTCTAATATTTATGGGTTAATGTTTGAATTTCTGAGGATTGAAATCTGAAGGACAGCAAGTGGAGAAAGGCTGATCAAGGATCACTTTATCAAGGTCACATTTTCTTAGGTGGAGAAACATCAACCTGCTGGTGATAATACAGCTGTGAATGGAATCCGCTTGCACTGCAATGATGGAATAGAAATTGAGTCTAAAGTTGGACCGTGAGTTAATGATTTTCTCATCATATTTAATTTCCTTGTCATGAAGACTGGGACAGGAGATGACCTCTCTGAATGAGCTGCTGATGCTGAGATATGGATGAGAGATTTTTGCATTCCTGAATTAATTAATTAATTGGATTTATGTGCCATCCCTCTCCGAGAACTTGGGGTGGCTTACAACATATAAAGAACAATGTACATCGAAATCCAATTAATTAAACAAAAAAAATCTAAAACCCTGAAAACCTTATGGATGTTTGAGTTACTAATAACAAGCAATTAAAAGTTAGTGAAGAGCCATTATACTACTTAAATTGGATTAACTCCCACTGAAAAGTCTTGATTGAATGGAAATAAATAAATAAATAAATATATATGTAGATTCCATCCATCCATCAATCCATCCCATACATACATACAATACATACATAATGGATTATGAACCTGACATGGATTAGGAGAAGTCTTGGCAAAGAGGTCAGGGAAAGAATTCTTTACCCCATTTTTCCTAGGGGTTTGTGCCAGATTCCCAAAGACACTTTCCCTTAATTTTTACTTTACAACAGCATCAAAGAATTAGGTTGATTATCAACTTTTGACCCAGAGTGATAGCAAAAAGTAGACTTTCACTTGATTCCTAGCCCAAGATTTTAGCCATTGTGTCTGAATTTCTTGGATTGATGACAAGTATTTAATTTAAACACTAAAAGATGCTTTTCTACCTTTGTCTTTTTTTGGCAGGTGGGGAGAGTGGACCGCAAATCAAATGTGCCGTAAAGGCTGCCTGGGTTCTTTTTCTCTGAAAGTGCACAGCTATCAAGGAATTTTTGATGATACATCAGTTAACAACATCCAGTTCAAGTGCAGTGATGATGCTGACCTGAGAGGCATTGCCAATGAAAATGGTAAATTTGGCCCATGGAGTCGGAAATGCCCCTCAGAAGGTATATGTGGAATGAGAACAAGGGTGGAAGATGCGCAGGGCCCTTTTGGTGATGACACAGCACTCAATGATGTGGTTTTTTACTGCTGTCAAAACAGTCCAGATTGGGAAGGCATAAGGGAGGTAGCAGAAACCTCAAGTATTGCAAGTGTCTCACCATCTTCCCTCTCATCATTTTGATCTAAGTCACAGCATCAAAGTACAATACCATACTATTCTTGCTTGCATGCAAATAAAATTCTGTTGCACCTTCTGTATTTGGTGGGACTATGGATAAAATTTCTTCTGCATGATATCTGTTGGTTTTCAAGGACTTTGTCAACGTGATGTTCCGAATTATTTTTGTTGCTGAATGCTTAACCCAAATAGACTTCACAGAAGAAAACATTGGAAAGGCACTATGCGACCTTAAACCTTCTCTATCAATTGGGTCTGATGGTCTATGTGCATACTTCCTAAAGAAGCTCTCCACAACCATAGCTGAACCACTAATCTCACTACCAAAGTGATGGTCACAAGCTATGATCATCCCCATCTTGTAAGAGGAGAGCCCATCTAGTTAAAAACTACAGACCAATCTCACTATGCTGCATCACATGCAAAGTCATGGAATCAATCATAAACTAATCAATTACCCTCCATCTAGAAACTAACAACGTACTCACTAACACACAATTTGGTTTCAGAAAAAAATTATCTTGCAATCTGCAACTCCTTCACTGCAAAAATATATGCATTACACATCTTGATCATGGCAAATTAATAGATGCAATTTACATTGACTTCTGTAAAGCTTTTGACTCAGTGGTTCATGACAAACTACTTCTAAAACTCAAATCCTATGTCATCTTAGGATCCCTCCATAGCTGGATAACTGTGTTCCTATCAAACAGACACGTTGTCAAAATAGGGAGTGCCATATCTAATCCTGTTCTGCTTAAGAGCAGCATACCCCAAGACAGCGTACTAGAACCAACACTCTTCTTACTCTATTTAAATGACCTTTGCGATCACATCACAAGCAACTGCATTCCCTTCACTGACAATGTAAAACTTTTCAAGACCACTAAAAACACAGCTATTCTCCAAAAAGACCTTGACTTTGTGCATGAATGGCCAAACATCTGGCAACTCCTAATCTCAACCAAAAAATGCTCTGTACTACACATTGGCAAAAAGAATCAAAACACCAAATACAAGCTGAATAAACAAGACCTTACAGACAACCCTCACTCATAAAAAACCTTGGAATACTCATATCAAATGACCTAAATGCCAAAGCCCACTGCAACAATATCGCCAAAAAAGGCTTCCATTATTGTTAACCTAATACTACATAGCTTCTGCTCCGGTAATATCACACTAATAACTTTTGCCAGACCAATCCTTGAATACAGCTCATCTGTCTGGAACCCACACCGCATTTCTGACATAAACACTCTAGAAAATGCCCAGAGATACTTTAGTAGAAGAGCCTTCCTCTCCTCCACTCACAACCAAATACCCTACACAACTAGACTTACAATCCTAGGTTTAGAAAGTTTAGAACGATATCGCCTTAAATATGACCAAAGCATAGCCCATAAAATCATATGCTACAACATCCTTGCTGTCAACGGCTACTTCATCTTCAACACAACAAAACACGAGCACACCACAGATACAACCTTAAAGTAAACAGCTCTAAACTCGACTGCAGGAAATACGACTTGGTAACCGATACATGGGACTCACTGCCAGACTTTCTAGTATCATCACTTAACCCCCAAAACTATCTTTGTATACCATCAATACATACTTGACAAAACAAACAAACAAATAAATATACATGTCACAGGATGAAGTTGAAGGACCGAATCTGGTTTGGTCATTGGGACCGAGGATTTGTCTTCCAAGCTTTTGGACTCATGTTGAATCCCATAATCAGGGAACCTCTCTCTAGCAGAGAGGGAGGTAGTCTGTGTGTGGTATTTATAGTATCTATTGTAAGTTAGAAGTTCAGCATTCATAAATGTCTAAGCATTTCTGAATCGAACTATGTGGAACAGTGTCAAATACTTTCTTATAATGAATCCAGGCCATTATTATTTTATTAAATTTTAAAATAGTTTTTAAATTGTTTTTTTCCTTAAACACCCATAAATGTTTGGCATTGGACCAGAGTACCTCTGGAACCGCCTGCTATTGCACAAATCCCAGTGACCGATAAGGTCCCACAGAGTTGGCCTTCCCCTAATCCCGTTGACTATAGAATGTTGTCTAGTGGGCCCCAGGGGAGGAGCCTTCTCTGTGGCAGCCCCGGCTCTCTGGAATCAACTCCCCCCGGAGATTAGAACTGCTCGCACCCTCCTTGTCTTCCATAAACTACTCAAGACCCACCTATACCACCAGGCATGGGGAATTTGAGACATCTTTTCCCGAGGCTCCTTACAATTTATGTTTGGTATGTATGTGCTGTTTGGTTTTTTAATTATGATAGGGTTTTTAGTTATTTTTAATATTAGATTTGTGCCATTATAATATTGTTTTTATCATTGTTGTGAGCCGCCCCGAGTCTTCGGAGAGGGGCGGAATACAATGTCACGCTGTGTATTGCCAACCCCAGAGACATTCAAAGACATTCAGTAATTAAATAGTTAACTGTGTGTATGTTAATTAGCTCCACCCATGATGATGTAAAATCCTGTCTGGACAGCCAGCATCACTTCCTTTCTTCTTGTGAAGAATCTCTATCTTTTTCTAGTCTTCAACAATGCAAGATGCACAGAAAGTGCCTGGGATCAGGCATAGCTATTTTCTTTGTTTTGCTTAATAAAAGTAACTTTGTTTTAAAGCCGTTTCTGTAACTTAATCCGTCAGCTCCAGATTTGATTTATTATAGCTCACACGGGCTGTAATCTATCTACAAAATCTGACATGGTAGGCAGAGTTTGGCTGACTTTTAATAATAGCTACCGTGCTCATTGTAATGCTGGCCAAGCAAAAGAAGGAACTTTTTTCGCAGTCTTTTATAGACCAGATTTCAAAGAACAGTTTACAGACCTGATGGATCTTATCCATACTTCTAAAGAAAAAAGAAATCTCATCATGGAAGAGCAAATATCTCTTCAAACAATGGAGCAGACAGGCCCTCAAGAAAACGTAATTTCTCAAGCTTACTTATTTCAAGAGGGGGAAGAAGTTTTATTTGGTCAAACGGCCGAAAAGACTTTAGAGCCTGCTAGCCATAAATTTAGTGAAGACAGTAACTTATAAGAAGACACACTAGTTCATTCTGAATCTCCTAGTACCGGCTTTTCTCAAAGCGGTCAGTCTTCTCAGCTCCCCTTAAAGGCAAAGGCCAAAACTAAGCACTGTGATGAGAGAAAATCTCGAAGCTCCACCGGGAGCCGTGAATCACTTTCTGATTCAGACAGAGTCAGTGCTACTATTGCTCGTTGTGAACAGGCGATCCAAGACATCCAATCGTATTCTTCCCATTTAGATGACCTTGGAGATTCAATAACATTAAAACAGAAACAGATACATGATAAATGCATGGATGATTTATATGCATATAGACAACAATTAAGAGAACTCCGAGAACTTGAAATGAATATTTTAATTAGTGAGTTCGCAGCCTTTTCTGTTCAGAGCCAGTGTGCGCATGTGCAAGAAGTTTATTTCTTGCTCTTCAACTGAAGCTGAATATGCATGTGTTTCTGATTGTTGTAATGCTTTAACCTTTGTTTCTGCTCTCATTAATAGTATTTGGGAAAATCCCATGAAACCAATTGTTATTATGGAAGATAATGTTTCAGTTACATTCATAGCTGAAGATGAATATGTTGGAGCTCGTTCACGGCACAGTGACATAAGGTATAGAAATACCAGAGAAAGCGTGAAACAAGGATTCATGAAAATACAATATGTGCCTACTACTGAACAGATTGCTGACCTGCTGAATAAGCCATTGCCAGCTGATCAACATGAATACCTATCCAAGAAAATGTGCCTTATGTGAACCAATGTCCCTGATGACTGCCAAAGAAGGGGTGTCACACTGAGTATTGCCAGCCCCAGAGACATTTAGAGACATTCAGTAATTAAATAGTTAACTCCATGTATGTTAATTTAGCTCCGCCCATTATGATGTAAATCCTGTCTAGTCACCTCCTCTCAGTTTGGGGAAGAAGGAGGAAAATCTCCATCTTGTTTTAACTTTCTAGCCATATAGATTTGCGTGAAAGCCTGTGATCAGGCAAAACCCATTTATTGTTTTCCTATTAATAAAAGTAACTTCATTTTGAAGCTTTTCTGTTATTTCATCCATCGACCTCCGGATTACATCTGTTGCAGCTCACGCGGGCTGTGATTGATGATTTATAATCTTGACACAACCACCATTGCCAGTCCAGGTGCCTCAGCCGGTCCAAGTGGCACCAGTTCCAGTACCACAAGTACAGCCGCCAGCAGCCGTACTAGCTGCATGTACAAGACAAGCAATCACCTTAGCAACGTTGAAAAGTGAGTCAAGATTAAAAAGTAATGAACAAAATTATAAAACCTGGCTACATGAGATAAGATTGATTTTAATTGCTCAACAGGTGGATCATATTGTTTTTAATCCCCCAATTAGACAATGGACTGAGGAAGAAAAGGAATCAAATATTCATGCAACTCTCCTTATACTTATGTCTTTGGACTCAGATTTATCAGTCAGATTCCTACATGATATTACTGCATGTGAGTTAATAGAGTCCCTTGATGAACTGTACAGGCCAGTTTCAGACAAGGGAACATACCTGTTGTTCTCTGAAATTTTTGGTGCAAAATTAAAGCCTGGAGAGAACATTGCTCCACATTTATCCAAGATGTTAGCAATGCAGAAAGACTTAACAGAGATAGGGGACAACATTGATCCAATGCAAGTCAATACTGCTATCATAAATTCTCTCAATCATGAATGGAAAGAAGCTATTTTTAAATACAATAGCATGCCATTAGCCCATAGAACAACTTAGAGACTCTGTAAGCTGCTAACTGAAGAAGAAGGGCTCATGCACACTAGACTCAGACCTATGTCGTCTGCATACAAACCTACTTTGGCTAGAAGCTATCAATAAAAGGGCTACACTTTGAGATATTCATGCCAGAAACAACCTAAGAGAGATGACGCTCAACGCTCTCAATCCGACGATCCCCAAAGCTCTCAACCTGGCAATTCTCAGTCTCCTTCATATCCTACTCCATCTAGAGAAACACATTGAAGAGGATCCAGGGGTCGAGGCTCCAGTAATTCCAGACCAGCTCAACGAGATTCAAAGGATGAGAAACGTGTTTATGTCAACCCCTTCCTACTTAACAGCATTCCAGAAAAGAGTCCACAGTATGACATTCGTTACTTATGGACATTAGACAGCAGAGCAGCCATTCACATTGTGTACCAGAAGGAACTTTTCACAGAGTTTCATAAGACTGACATCAAAGAAGTGCTTGCTGTATCAGATCACCTGTGTAAAGTCGAAGGAGAAGGAACTGTCTACATAAAAGAATTGGACAAATTCATCTCACATGTTTTTTATGTTCCAAGTGCCAAAGGCAACATACTTAGCGTGTACCGCCTGAATGAAGATTTTGGGTGTGAAGTCACTCATAAACTAACAGAAGCTTGCATCATGAAGGATGGCAAAATTCTTGCTACCGGTATCCCCATTAGACGTGTTTATTACTTAAAGCCAAATCCTTCTGCAAAAGGTTGATGTAAGTATAAAAGTTCTAAAGAGCGAAGGCACAGGTCCAGAGAGAAAACCTGCTGCCACTATGAATGCAAAGGCTCTTAAAGCCAATGAGGTCCAAGAGGTTCCCAATGATGTTTCAAATGTTAAACCTGTATCAACAAACAAATCTTTTCATTCCAGGTGTGTTCATAGATGGCACCGTCGTTTGGGCCACACATCTTATCCAGTTTTAGCAAAGATGCCTGAATTTGTAAATGGTTTTAAAGTTGATGGTGATTGCAAAGTTCATTTAGAATGTAAGATTTGTCTTTCCACAAAGTCAAAAGCAGCTCCTGTTGCCAAATATGCCCTACATTTGTCTACACGCATTTTTGATTTGGTCCACACCGACATTGTCGGTCCATTTCGGCCTACTAAAGGTAACTGTAAGTATTTCTTGACTATTGTTGATAGTTATTCAAGATATGGTTTTGTGTTTCTAATGAAACAAAAATCTGAGGCTTTTCAGATCTTTAAAGATTTTGCTGCAGAAGTACTTATGCAATATGATGTTCGCATCAGAAGAATACAAAGTGATCGTGGTGGAGAATTCATGTCCCAGCAGTTCCAAGGATGGATGAAAAGAAATGGAATTCGTCATCAAGCGTCAGCACCATTTTTCCGTCAGCTTAATGGGATTGCAGAACGACACCAGGGGGTCCTACAGACTATGTTTCATTGCCTTCTAGAGGATGCTGACATGGACAATCAATATTGGGGCGAGGGCACTCAGGTATGCTAATTACATTGTTAAGCATACATGGAGCAGTGTTATACAGCAAACTCCTTACTACTTGCTTCATGCAAAGAAACCTGATATTCAAAACCTCCACATTTTTGGCTCGTATGCCATGGTTAACATTCCACTAGATCAAAGAAGAAAAGGAGGTCCAGTGTCACAGAGAATGAGATTTATTGGTTTTGAGGAAAATTCTAAATACAGTGATCCCCCGCTCTTTGCGAGGGTTCCGTTCCAGGACCCCCCGCAACGAGCGGGTTTTCGCGAAGTAGCGCTGCGGAAGTAAAAACACCATCTGCGCATGTGCAGATGGTGTTTTTACTTCCGCAGCGCTAGCGAGGAGCCGAAGATTGGGGGCGGCGCGGGTGTTTTAAAACATCCCCGCCGACATGGGAGGCTCGCTAGCACACCCCCGAACCCCCAACCCGGGTTTGGGGGTGTGCTAGCGAGCCCCTCATGTCGGCGGGGATGTTTTAAAACACCCGCGCCACTTTCCAATGAGTCCCGAAGACAACGCGTTTGTCTTCGGGACTCATTGGAAAGTGGCGCGGGTGTTTTAAAACATCCCCGCCGACATGGGAGGCTCGCTAGCACACCCCCGAACCCCCAACCCGGGTTTGGGGGTGTGCTAGCGAGCCCCTCATGTCGGCGGGGATGTTTTAAAACACCCGCGCCACTTTCCAATGAGTCCCGAAGACAACGCGTTTGTCTTCGGGACTCATTGGAAAGTGGCGCGGGTGTTTTAAAACATCCCCGCCGACATGGGAGGCTCGCTAGCACACCCCCGAACCCCCAACCTGGGTTTGGGGGTGTGCTAGCGAGCCCCTCATGTCGGCGGGGATGTTTTAAAACACCCGCGCCACTTTCCAATGAGTCCCGAAGACAACGCGTTTGTCTTCGGGACTCATTGGAAAGTCGCGCGGGTGTTTTAAAACGTCCCCGCCGGCATGGGGGGCTTCCTAGCAGCCCCCCAAACCCGGGTTGGGGGTCCGGGGGGTGCTGGTAAGCCCCCCATGCCGGTGGCGACGTCCCGCCGCCCCCAATCTTCGGCTCCTCGCTAGCGGGCAGGCAGGCGGCTCCTCGCTAGCGGGCAGGCAGGCGAGAGCTAGCGCCAGCGAACAGCTTGTCCGCGCTCGCTCTGGCCGTGAGAATGAACGGTGTGGGCGGGCGAAGGGCGGGCGGCAGCGAGGAGTTTGCGTGGGCGGTGGGGAAACTCCTCGCTGACGCCAGCAAGAGGGGGAAGACCCAGGGAAGCCGCTGCCATCTATGCATGCGTGCCCGGCACGCATGCGTAGATGGTATTTTTGACTTCCGGGTTGAAAAATAGCGAAGTACCCTGTTCGCAATGGTTGGGGACGCAATAAACGGGGGATCACTGTACTACAAATATGCTGACACTTATCATAGAGGTGTTATTTCTAATTCAGCTAAATTTGAGGAAGATACAAATTGGTCCAGAATACACAGTAATGATACTTCAGTTTATTTTCCTAAAGATGATGTTCAAGGTGCAGTGCAACCTGATCCTAAGGTAGCTGTTCCAGATGTTCCAGATGTTCCAGATGATGGACAGTCTTCAACAGTCACAGATGATGTTCCTAGCGATGCAATTGGAAATGGAGATGATCAAGGTGAAGGATGGACCAAGGTTCCAAGGCGTTCACAGAGAACCACAAAAGGAACTCCTCCAAAGAAATACTAACAACAAGTATTACACAAACCTTTTCCTTTCTTATGTAACAATGTTACACTTCCTCTTGAGAACTTTTCTCAAATAAGACATTTGACTGAATATGAACAAGAAAAATGGTATGAGGCTATGGAAAATGAACTGGACAGTTTAAAGAAACTTAAAGTGTTTCAACAAGTTGAGCCTCCAACGAACAAGATTATTGGCACACGGTGGGTGTACAAAGTTAAGCAAAAACCAAAGGATGAGAAGATATACAAAGCAAGACTAGTAGCACAGAGGTACTCACAGGTGTATCCTGAAGACTACACAGATACATTTTCACCCACAGTTAAAAATGAAAGTGTCAAAATTGCCCTAACTACTGCTATTGCCTTGAACTTAGAAGTTTTTCAGTTTGATGTCGAGACTGCCTATTTGAATGCTGATCTAAATGAAGAAATCTACATGAAGAGCGCACCCGGGTTCTAGGATTGAGAAGGGGATGTCTGGTACCTGCAGAAAAGCCTTTATGGGTTAAAACAGTCTGCTCTCATGTGGCATCGATGTCTCATAGAGAAATTAAGTTCAATTGGCTTTATTAAGTCCGACTCTGATGAATGCATGTTTACAAAAGGGCAAGGTAATGTTTATGAAATTATTCTTTTTAATGTTGATGACATTGTTTACATTGGTCCTAACAAACGTATGAGTGAAACTTTTGCCAAAGGTCTAGAAAAACATTTTACTTTGAAAAGCTTAGGGCACATTCATGATTATCTAGGAGTTCAGATTGAAAAAACTGAGAAGGGGTTCTGCCTCTCACAAGAAAGCAAGGTTGACCAACTTTTGCATAATTGTAACATGTCTGATGCACATACATGTCGTTCTCCTATGCAAACTTATTTTTACAGGTTGACTCAACAAGAGTATCCTCCATTTGAAGACCAAATGCTTTATCGGTCAGTAATTGGTTCATTATTATATATCAGCAGTTAGACAAGACCCGACATTTCACTGAGTGTGAATCTTTTGTCACGGTATGTCGGCAAAGCAGCTACGTTCCATTGAATATGCATAAAGAGACTGCTGAGATACATGAAGTATACAAAGGACATGAAGTTGTTCCTAGAGCTGAAACATGATAAGTATCCTGAATTGATTTGTTATGCAGATGCTGACTGGGCAGGTGATGTAGAAACAAGAAAAAGTACTTCTGGTTATATAATGTTTTTGAATGGTTGTCCAATTTATTGGAAAGTTAGAAAACAGAAGTTTATTTCTTGTTCTTCCACTGAAGCTGAATATGCATGTGTTTCTGATTGTTGTAATGCTTTAACCAATGTTTCTGCTCTCGTTGATAGTATTTGGGGAAAACCCATGAAACCAATTGTTATTATGGAGGATAATGTTTCAGTCACGTTCATAGCTGAAACTGAATATGTTGGAGCTCGTTCACGGCACATCGACATAAGATATAAAAATACAAGAGAATACGTAAAACAAGGATTCGTGAAAATACAATATGTCCTACTACTGAACAGATTGCTGACTTGCTGAATAAACCATTGCCAGTTGATCAACACGAATACCTATCCAAGAAAATGTGCCTCATGTGAACCAATGTCCCTGATGACTGCCAAAGAAGGGGTGTCACGCTGTGTATTGCCAGCCCCAGAGACATTCAAAGACATTCAGTAATTAAATAGTTAACGGTGTGTATGTTAATTAGCTCCACCCATGATGATGTAAAATCCTGTCTAGACAGCCAGCATCACTTCCTTTCTTCTGGACAGCCAGCATCACTTCCTTTCTTCTTGGGAAGAATCTCCATCTTTTTCTAGTCTTCAACAATGTAAGACGCACAGAAAGTGCCTGGGATCAGGCATAGCTATTTTCTTTGTTTTGCTTAATAAAAGCAACTTTGTTTTAAATCCGTTTCTGTAACTTAATCCATCGCCTCCAGATTTGATTTATTATAGCTCACGCGGGCTGTAATCTATCTACAAAATCTGACATACAAATCTAATAAATTGAATTGAATTGAATTGAATTGGTGACCAGTATATTGTCTGGGTCAATATATTTTAAATACAGTATTACTACTAAACCTAATAGATAATTCTGTAGGAAAATCTATTAAGAAAATTTATAGGACTGCCCACGTCACTCAAAATATCTACAAGCAGCTTATAGAATTAAAAAAAACCCAAAGAAAAAATTTAATAAGTCCTTCCCTATCCAGCTCCATATCAAGCAATCCCCTTGATGGGATAGATTTCACTCAGCTGTTCCCCAAGGGCAAACCATCTATCCAGGGACTTTTGAAAGAGTATCAAGGTGAGGGCCAATGTTATCTTCATGGTGGTAATGTTCCAGAGGGAGGGAACCACTATGGAGAAGTATAGTGTTAGAGGAATGAAAGTATGCTGGGCAAAAATGATCTGAGGTTTTAGTGAAGCTAGTAGAGACCACAGAACAATACAATTATGGCATAACAATTGAAAGATCTTGAACTGGGCCCACACCAGAAGTCATAATCCCTCTGGCATGGCCTAGCCACTTGAAGAAAGGGGTGGGCTGCTGCCCGGACTGGGGTGGGGCACAGTGGGGTAGTGAAAATGGAGCTCCACCCCAGAGCACTCATTTTGCACAGAAAGATGTTGAAAGAAGTGCAGGGCATCCTGCATAAGCCACGCCCACAGTGTGGTAGTAAAAATTTTGGTAGCCCTTCACGGAATATTACATTCCGTTCTGGGCACTGCAGCTTTGGATGAACTGAATGTACAGAAGAAAGCAATTAAGATGTTAAGTGACTTCAGGGAAACAGATATGAAAGGACTAAACGTATGAGGAAGTATAATTCAGCCTAGAAAATAGGAAATTATGGGACAATAATTGCCCCCAAGTGTTTGAAGGGCTGAATGCAGAAAAGAGGGAAGTCTTATGGGTTTCATTCTTTAAGAGGATACAAGATGGTATCTACAACTGATTAGAAAAAGTTTTCATGAGATTATTATTTCACTGTGATATTGTTCAGCAATTTGTTCTGACAGTTAATTTTATGAAAAATCATTTCCTCAATTAGTTTCAGCAATCAGTTTGAAAAGCATATTTTGACCAATAAGCCTGAGCATTTGTTCTAGATTCACCTAAATAATCAATTTCAAAACTTAAAGACAGTAAATGTACAGTCAGTAGAATTTCTTGGTTAACTCTTCTGGGGAAATATTAGACATAGACATATTGTTTATTTATTTATTTATTATTTATTTATTGGATTTGTATGCTGCCCCTCTCCGGAGACTCGGGGCGGCTAACAACAATAATAAGACAGTGTACAATAATAATCCAATACTAAAAACGATTAAAACCCATTAATATAAAAACCAAACATACATAGAGACATACCATGCATAACATTGTAAAGGCCTAGGGGGAAAGAGTATCTCAATTCCCCCATGCCTGACGGCATACGTGGGTTTTAAGTAGCTTACGAAAGGCAAGGAGGGTGGGCGCAATTCTAATTTCTTGTGGGAGTTGGTTCCAGAGGGCTGGGGCTGCCACAGAGAAGGCTCTTCCCCTGGGTCCCACCAAGCGGCATTGTTTAGTTGACGGGAGCCGGAGAAGACCCACTCTGTGGGACCTAACTGGTCACTGGGAGTCGTGCAGCAGAAGGCGGTCCCTGAGATAATCTGGTCCGGTGCCATGAAGGGCTTTATAGGTCATAACCAACACTTTGAATTGTGACCTGAAATTGATCGGCAACCAATGCAGACTGTGGAGTGTTGGTGTAACATGGGCATATTTGGGAAAGCCCATGATTGCTCTCGCAGCTGCATTCTGCATGATCTGAAGTTTCCGAACACTTTTCAAAGGTAGCCACATGTAGAGAGCGTTACAGTAGTCGAACCTCGAGGTGATGAGGGCATGAGTGACTGGGAGCAGTGACTCCCGGTCCAAATAGGATCGCAACTGGTGCACCAGGCGAACCTGGGCGAACGCCCCATTCGCCACAGCTGAAAGATGTTTCTCTAATGTGAGCTGGGGATCGAGGAGGATGCCCAAGTTGCGAACCCTCTCTGAGGGGGTCAATGATTCTCCCCCCAGGGTAATGGACAGACAGATGGTATTGTCCTTGGGAGGCAAGACCCACAGCCACTCCATCTTGTCTGGGTTGAGTTTGAGTTTGTTGACACCCATCCAGGCCCCAACAGCCTCCAGGCACCAGCACATCACTTCCACTGCTTCGCTGACTGGGCATGGGGTGGAGATGTAAAGCTGGGTATCATCGGGATATTGATGATACCTCACCCCATGTCCTTGGATGATCTCACCCAGCGGTTTCATGCAGATATTAAATAGCAGGGGGGAGAGGACCGACCCCTGAGGACCCCACAAGGGAGAGACCTACAGGTCGACCTCTGACCCCCCACTAACACCAACTGTGACCGACCGGAGAGGTAGGAGGAGAACCACTGGAGAACAGTGCCTCCCACTCCCAACCCCTCCAGCCAGCACAGAAGGATACCATGGTCGATGGTATCGAAAGCCGCTGAGAGGTCAAGAAGCACCAGGACAGAGGACAACCCCCTTTCCCGGGTCCGCCAGAGATCATCCATCAGCGCGACCAAAGCAATTTCCGTGCTGTAGCCAGGCCTGAATCCAGACTGCTGATGATCTAGATAATCGGCTTCTTCCAAGGACCACTGGAGTTGAAGTTCCAACACCTTCTCAACAACGTTCCTCATAAAGGGAAGGTTGGAGACTGGATGGTAGTTGTTGACCACGGCTGTGTCCAGGGAAGGCTTCTTAAGGAGGGGGCGCACAAGTGCCTCCTTATAAGGAGCCAGAAAGGACCCCCTCCCCAAGGAGGCATTGACAGTCTCCTGGACCCAGCTCCGTGTCACTTCTCGACTGGCCGAAACCAACCAAGAGGGACACGGATCCAGTAGACAGGTGGCAGAACTCATAGCTCCAATGGCCTTGTCCACTTCATCAGGTGTCACCAAGTCAAACTCCTCCCAGACAGATGGACAAAGACGTTTAGCCCCAGTCACCTCGACTGACTCGTTGTAAGTCGACTCTGTTTTACAATTGGAGTCGAGGTCCGCTCGGATCCGAGTGATTTTATCAGCGAAAAAAGTGTTAAAATCCTCGGCACTACTCTGCAAGGACTCCCCAACTCCCCCCTGGTTAAGAAGAGAGCAGGTTATCCTAAACAGAGCGGCCGGGCTGGATTCCGCTGATGCAATCAAGGCGGCATGATATGCTCATCTTGCCGCCTTGAGCACCACTTTGTAAGTCTTAATATGAGCTCCTACAAGTGTTCGATCGGATTTGGACTTACTCTTCCTCCATCGCTTCTCTAGATGTCTCTTCTGGCGTTTCAACTCCTGGAGCTCCTCGTTGAACCATGGAGCTCTACGGGATCTAGTGCCGCGGAGAGGTCGCAGCGGCGCAATTTGGTCAAGGGCCTCTGCTGCAGCCTTGTTCCAGGCCTCAGTCAGAGACTTTGCCGAGCTGTGGATGAGTGCATCCCAAGAACCTTCTGAAAGCCTTCTGGATCCATCAGGCACCTCGGGCAGAACAGCTTAATCGGTTCCGCCTCCCTGCGGGGGAGGATTGGAGCCAGGAAGTCAAGCCACAGTAGAAAATGGTCTGACCATGACAAAGGCAACACTTCTAAGCCCCTTAGTCTCAGAGAGGAATACCATGTCGGGTGCATGCCCCCCCCTTGTGAGTCGGACCCTGTACTACTTGGGTCAGGTCCATGGCTGCGATGGTGGCCATGAACTCCTATGCTAGTCCAGAGGATTCGCCAAGCGACGGCAGGTTGAGGTCCCCCAGGACAATAAGTCTAGGGAACCCCACCGCCAGCCCGGCTACCTCCTCGAGTAGCACAGGCAGGGCTTGTGCCACGCAGCTGGGAGGCAGGTATGTGAGAAGCAAGCCCACCTGAACCCCTAAGTCCAACTTCACCAGGAGGGACTCGCAACCTGCAATCTCCGAAGCAACGAGTCTGCGCAGGCAAAGGCTCTCCCTGGCTATAATAGCCACTCCTCCCCTCCTTCCCTGGGGTCGAGGTTGATGATATATCTGAAACCCGGCTGGGCAAATTTCAGAGAGAGGAACTCCTCCCTCCAGGCCCAGCCAGGTTTCAGATACACATGCCAGGTCGGCCTCCTCATGCAGGATTAAATCCCGGATGAGGAGAGCTTTATTTACCACCAACCGAGATTTATTTTCAGATAGAATCCAGAATCATCTGTTTTAAAATTTTCATGGCTCCACCCAGTGAATGATACAGAAGGTCCTGCCCCTACTTTTGCCCTGCCTACAAACAGTTGTTCCATTTAAATTCTTTCCCGTTCTGGCTGTAGGGTGATTAAGTGCAGGAAGACGGTAAGTATCAGTGCAGAGAAATATGGATGGTTTTAGTGGTTTTGTTCTTGCTCTAAGTATTAGTGTGAATGTAAAAGTGAGAGATGCCTTTCGCATTTCAGAATGAGGGAGAGACTGAGAAATTAAAGCAAAGAAAAAGAGAAGGCTAATGAGTCTATAGAGTGTGACATAGAAAAGCTACAGAGTACGAAAGGATTTCAAAAATCCCCCAATCTTTTGGTACATGTGCCAATTTTGAATGTTGAAAACATTTAATGGGCACCCTTTGCAAATTGGCTGGCTTGGCAACCTTTCCTAATGTACAAAGTTATCTCAATACAGCCCATGAATCAGAAGGCAAACTGTCCTTCTAGAATTTCTAGGCATTTTCATTGTGTCCGAAAGCAGGATTTCCTCAATGCGAGGGGTTAGATTAGAATAGAATAGAATAGAATAGAATAGAATTCTTTATTGGCCGAGTGTGATTGGACACACAAGTAATTTGCCTTTGGTGCAGATGCTCTCAGTGTACATAAAAGAAAAACACACATTTGTCAAGAATCATGAGGTACAACACTTAATGATGTCATAGGGGTCAAATAAGCAATGAGGAAACAATCCATATTATGTGTGCCCCTTACAGAACTCTTAGGAATGGGGTGAGGTCAACTGTCGGCAGTCCAAGCTTAAAGTTTTTGGGGTTTGGGGAAGAAACCACAGAGTCAGGGAGTGCATTCCATGCATTGATCAATCTGTTGCTGAAGTTGTATTTTCTGCAGTCGAGTTTCGAGTGGTTTACAGGACATTGAGTTTGAATCTATTTTATGTACATGTGTTGTTGCGCTGAAGCTGAAGTATTCATTCATCAGTAGGACATTATGGTAGATGATTTTATGAACTACATTTAGGTCAGATCGAAGGCGACGTAGCTCTAGGTTTTCTAAGCCCAAAATTTCAAGTCTGGTGGAATAAGGTATTCTGTTGTGAGCAGAGGAGGGGAGGACTCTTCTTAATAGAATAGAATAGAATTCTTTATTGGCCAAGTGTGATTGCACATACAAGGAATTTGCCTTTAGTGGAGATGCTCTCAGTGTACAGAAAATAAAAAGATACATTTGTCAATAATCCTGAGGTATAACACTTAATGATTGTGATAGGGGTCGAATAAGGAATAATGAAAAAATCAATATTAGTAAAAATCTTAAGGATACAAGCAACAGGTTACAGTCGTACAGTCATAAGTGGGAAAAAATGGGTGATAGGAATGATGAGAAAAAACTAGTAGTAATAGTAGTACAGACTTAGTAAATAGTTTGACAGTGTTGAGCAAATTATTTGTTTAGCAGAGTGATGGCGTTTGGGAAAAACTGTTCTTGTGTCTATCTGTATTGATGTCCAGTGCTCTGCAGCGACATTTTGAGGGTAGGAGTTGAAATAGTTTATGTATTTATTTCTACTCCTTCCATTCAGGAGCCCATTCCTCAATCTCACCCACCTCCAACAACAGTCTCAGCAGGAATCTTGAGGTGAGAGGGTTTGTCGCAAAATCATCCACTGATTAATATATCCATTACTTTTTGGGGTTACTTCTTGTGCTGCTTAGTATTAATGCTATATTTTGTTATAAGTTACATGTGATATCTATTTATTGAATTGATTTTATGCTAACGTTATATGTAAATTCCCTCCTTCAAGACCAGCTTGCTTTTGTCTCTCATTTCAAAGTTAGACTCAGTTTGTATTTACACCTTTTTGTTACTTTTAGAGCAGATAAACAGAAAGGATGGGGTGCATTTTGGCTTGCAACAAGTTGTACAAATGATGGAAATAATACAAATTATTTCTCGGCATAGCTTTCTCAGTATCAGCTGGGTAATTCGGACTGATTTGGTAGGAATTAAAGTTTTTGCCAGATTAAGAAAATTATGTATTTGAGTTTATTGTTGATCTCACATTCTGATTTCTTGCTGTAACCCAGAAATCCTCTAAGTTGCTAATTGTGGACAGGAGGCTGGGGACTGACTGGTGCTCTAGTCATGTCTTAGGTACAAAGCCAACTGGGATGGTCCCGCTATCTCAGCTCTAGGCAGAAGGAAGAAGTGACAAACCATTTGTAAAATCTTACCAAGAGAACCGCAAGATTTATTTGTTTGTTTATTTATTTATTGATTTGATTTCTATTCTGCCCTTCTCGAGGCGACTCAGAGCGGTGTACAACGTTATAAATGCAACAATATATATAAAGAAATCTAAATTACTTTAAAAAAAGAACTATACAAAATTACTAAAAGTGTTAGAAAACTCTTCCCCTAAGTCCCTCCAGCTGACATTGTCTGGCCGACAGGACCTGGAGAAGGTCGACTCTGTGGGACCTAACCAGCCACTGGGATGCATGAGGCAGAAGATGGCCCCAAAGATAGTCTGGTCCTAAGCCATGTAGGTCTTTAGATTAAATCCAGGCACCTCCCTGGAATTAAGGGTGATGGAAAGCCACAAAAGAAAAGATTTGAAAAGCATGATTTCATGATGGTGGTATGGCAGATAGTTTATAACTGATTTCTGGTTTCTAGGATACTACAATTTCTGAAGAGTTTTCTGTTTCAAGAATCAGAATGGTTTCTGTGGGTCTCTCTGCCAGAGCTGCCCTTCTCTTGACTATCTTCTGCTGCCCGTGGATTACTGACTCTCGAAAATATTCTTCCGAGCTCAAAGTGCCAAATGGGGGAGTCTGGGGTGAATGGGGTCCAGCTTCATTTTGTACTTCTGGCTGTGCTGTTGGCTTCGCCCAGAAGGTAAATGTTTACTTTTCTGATGCGCCTTCAATTGTAAATATTCTCTTAAAATTCGTTCTTCAGCTTATTTTTCGAGAAGGGCAATCAAGAATTTTAATTTTTTTTTTAAGTTGATTGCCTATCAGTGTTTTTTTTTAATTATTTTAAAAAATATTTTTATTTACAAATATACAAAACATAAAAAGAATAATCAAAACAGATAACAGTTAAATCTTAGTATAGTATAATATATAACAGTTTATAAACATATAGATTTATAGAGAGGGGGGTAGAAGAGGGATAAGGAATAAATAGGGAAAGAGTGAGAAAGGAGGAGGGGAAAGATAGGAAGACAAAGGAAAGAAAAGAGATAGAGAAAGTAAAGGGGTGGGTGAGTGTACGGTGAAGCTGTGTTGAAAACGAGAACTAATTTCTAATTTGTTAGCTCATTACCTTGGTTTGGATTGGTCATATAGATAGGTAAATGCTTATTTTTCGAGAAAGGCAATCAAGAAGTAATTGCATTGAAGCATTACATTTGATTCGATAATGTATTGAGTCTAGAGTGGAATATTGGGTGGCAGATCTAATCTTGATCCAATTCATTGTCTAATATTTATGGGTTAATGTTGGAATTTCTGAGGATTGAAATCTGAAGGACAGCAAGTGGACAAAGGCTGATCAAGGATCACTTTATCAAGGTCACATTTTCTTAGGTGGATAAACATCAACCTCTAGCTGACAATACAGCTGTGAATGGAATCCGCTTGTACTGCAAAGATGACATAGAAATTGAGTCTAAAGTTGGACCGTGAGTTACTGATTTTCTCATCATATTTAATTTCCTTGTCATGAAGACTGGGAGAGGAGATGACCTCTCTGAATGAGCTGCTGATGCTGAGATATGGATGAGATATGGATTTTTGCATTCCTGAATTAATTAATTTATTAATTCATTGGATTTATGAGGACTCGAGGTGGCTTACAACATATAAAGAACAATGGACATCGAAATCCAATTAATTAAACTAAAAAAATCTAAAAACCTGAAAACCAATTAAAATGCACTCATATCCATTCAGTCAACAAACTTGCCATACACTCGTTGTCTAATGACCCCAAGCCTGGTGGCATAGATGAGTCTTTAGAGTCTTATGAAAGGCAAGGAGGATGGGGGCATTACGAATCTCCGGGGGGAACTGATTCCAGAGGGCTGAACCTCTGGAATCATGTGCAATGCTGTAACTAATAGTTTGTGGGTTATAGTGAGTGTATCTAGGTGGTTCTACCCTAGCATGCATTTGCTCCAACAAGACCTCTTGTGGACTTTAGTCTCACACATATTTCTTCCATTGTGCAGTTCAGGATCCTATTTGCCTTCCTTATAACTAGAAGACCTCCAAGGTTCCTCCCAACTCTGATATTCTATATTGAGTGTCCAGAGGTATAACGTAAAATAGAAAAAAACCCTCTGCATTTGTTTGCTTTTATGTCCTCCTCCTTATGGATGTTTGAGTTACGGACCAGGTTATATCCGGAATCGCCTTCTGCTGCACGAATCCCAGCGACCAATTAGGTCCCACAGAGTTGGCCTTCTCCGGTTCCCATCAACTAAACAATGTCGTTTGGCGGGACCCAGGGGAAGAGCCTTCTCAGTGGCGGCCCCAGCCCTCTGGAACCAACTCCCCCCAGAGATTAGAATAGCTCCCACCCTTCTTGCCTTTCGCAAGCTTCTTAAAACCCAACTGTGTCGTCAGGCATGGCTGAATTAAGATATTCTTTCCCCCTCGGCTTCCACAATTTATGTATGGTACGTTTGTATGTATGATTGGTTTTTAAAATAAGGGGTTTTAGCTTTTTAGTATTGGATTGTCGCACGTTGTTTTTATTACTGTTGTTAGCCGTCCCGAGTCTACGGAGAGGGGCGGCATACAAATCCAATAAAATGAAATGAAATGAAATGAAATACTAATAACAAGCAATTAAAAGTTAGTGAAGAGCCATTATACTACTTAAAATGGATTAACTCCCACTGAAAAATCTTGATTAAATGGAAATAAATAAATAAATAAATAAATAAGTACGTACGTACGTACGTATGTACGTACGTACATACCATCCATCCATCCGTCCGTCCGTCCGTCACATACATACATGCATGCATACATATATACATACATACATACATACATACATACAATACATACATACTGGATTATGAACCTGACATGGATTAGGAGAAGTCTTGGCAATGAGGTCAGGGAAAGAATTCTTTACCCCATATTTCCTAGGGGTTTGTGCCAGATGCCCAAAGACCCTTTCCCTTAATTTTTACTTTACAACAGCATCAAAGAATTAGGTTGATTATCAACTTTTGACCCAGAGTAATAGGAAAAAGTAGACTTTCACTTGATTCCTAGCCCAAGATTTTAGCCATTGTGTGTCTGAATCTCTTGGATTGATGACAAGTATTTAAAGATTAGATTTATTGGATTTATATGCCGCCCCTCTCCGCAAACTCGGGGCGGCATATAAATTTAATTTAAACACTAAAAGATGCTTTTCTACCTTTGTCTTTTTTTTGGCAGGTGGGGGGAGTGGAACGGAAATGAAATGTGCCATAAAGGCTGCCTGGTTTCTTTTTCTCTGAAAGTGGACAGTCATCAAGGAATTTATGATGATACATCAGTTAACAACATCCAGTTCAAGTGCAGTGATGGTATTGGCCTGAGAGGCATTGCCAATAAAAATGGTAAATTTGGCCCATGGAGTAAGAAATGCCGTTCAGGAGGTATATGTGGAATGAGAACAAGGGTGGAAGATTCACAGGGCCCTTTTGGTGATGACACAGCACTCAATGATGTGGTTTTTTACTGCTGTCAATAATTGATACATGTTTCCTCACCTATTAATATACTTTTGCTATGCGTTCTCAAAACTGTTAATTATAATTAAATATTGACTTGAGAATAATGTGTATCTTTGTGCATAATGCACCAGTATAAAGTAACCACTCCCCCAGGTGTTCAAAACAGTCCAGATTTGGAAGGCATAAAGGAGGTAGCAGAAACCTCAAGTATTGCAAGTGACTGACCATCTTTCCTCTCATCATTTTGATCTAAGTCACAGCATCAAAGTACAATGCCATACTATTCTTGCTTGCATGCAAATAAAATTCTGTTGCACCTTCTGTATTTGGTGGGACTATGAATAAAATTTCTTCTGCATATCTGTTGGTTTTCAAGGACTTTGTCAACCTGATGTTCCCAATGATTTTTGCTGCTGAACGCTTAACCCAAATAGACTTTGGAAAGGCACTATGCGACCTTAAACCTTCTCTATCAATTGGGTCTGATGGTCTATGTGCATACTTCCTAAAGAAGCTCTCCACAGCCATAGCTGAATCACTAATCTCACTACCAAAGCGATGGTCAATTACCCCCCACCTAGAAACTAACAACCTACTCACTAACACACAATTTGGTTTCAGAAAAAAATTATCTTGCAATCTGCAACTCCTTCACTGCAAAAACATATGCATTACACATCTTGATCATGGCAAATTAATAGATGCAATTTACATTGACTTCTGTAAAGCCTTTGACTCAGTGGTTCATGACAAACTACTTCTAAAACTCAAATCCTATGTCATTTAGGATCCCTCCATAGCTGGATAACTGTGTTCCTATCAAACAGACAAGTTGTCAAAATAGGGAGTGCCATATCTAATCCTGTTCTGCTTAAGAGCGGCATACCCCAAGGCAGCGTACTACGACCAACACTCTTCATACTCTATTTAAATGACCTTTGCGATCACATCACAAGCAACTGCATTCCCTTTGCTGACAATGTAAAACTTTTCAAGACTCCAAAAAGACCTTGCCTTTGTGCATGAATGGCCAAACATCTGGCAACTCCAAATTTCAACCAAAAATGCTCTGTACTACACATTGGCAAAAAGAATCAAAACACCAAATACAAGCTGAATAAACAAGACCTTACAGACAACCCTCACTCCATAAAAAACCTTGGAATAGTCATATCAAATGACCTAAATGCCAAAGCCCACTGCAACAATATCGCAAAAAAAAAAAAAGGCTTCAATTATTGTTAACCTAATACTACATAGCTTCAGCTCCGGTAATCTCACACTATTAACTTTTGCCAGACCAATCCTTGAATACAGCTCATCCGTCTGGAACCCACACAGCATTTCTGACATAAACACTCTAGAAAATGTCCAGAAATACTTTACTAGAAGAGCCTTCCACTCCTCCACTTACAACTGAATACCCTACACAACTAGTCTTACAATCCTAGGTTTAGAAAGTTTAGAACTATATCACCTTAAATATGACCAAAGCATAGCCCATAAAATCATATGCTACAACATCCTTCCTGTCAACGGCTACTTCATCTTCAACACAACAACACACGAGCACACCACAGATACAAACTTAAAGTAAACAGCTCTAAACTCGACTGCAGGAAATACGACTAGCTAACCGACACATGGAACTCACTGCCAGACTTTCTAATATCCTCACTTAACCCCAAAAACTTTACTCTTAGACTATCCACTTTTGACCTCTCCCGATTCCTAAGGGAGTTAGTAAGGGACATGCAAAAGTATAGTAGAGTGCCTTCCGTTCCTTGTCCTAATGTTTTTATTTTCCTACTATCATGTATATAAATATTATTATATCTTTGTATACTATCAATATGTACTTGACAAAACAAAGAAACTAATAAGTATACATGTCCCAGGATGAAGTTGAAGGACCCAATCTGGATTGGTCATTGGGACCGAGGATTTGTCTTCCAAGCTTTTGGACTCATGTTGAATCCCATCATCAGGGAACCTCTCTCTAGCAGAGGGGGAGGTAGTCAGTGTGTGGTATTTATAGTATGTATTGTAAGTTAGAAGTTCAGCATTCAAAAATGTCTAAGCATTTCTGAATTGAACTATGTGGAACAGAGTTAAATGCTTTCTTATAATCAATCCAGGCCATTATTATTTTATTAAATTTTAAAATAGTTCTTAAATTGTTTTTTTCTTTAACACCCATAAATGTTTGGCATTGGACCAGAGTACTTCCGGAACTGCCTGCTACCGCACGAATCCCAGCGACCGATAAGGTCCCACAGAGTTGGCCTTCTCCGAGTCCCGTCGACTAAACAATGTCGTATGGCGGGCCCCAGGGGAAGAGCCTTCTCTGTGGTGGCCCTGGACCTCTGGAATCAACTCCCCCCGGAGATTAGAACTCCTCCCACCCTCCTTGTCTTCCGTAAACTACTCAAGACCCACCTATACCACCAGGCATGGGGGATTTGATACATCATTTCCCCAGGTTCCTTATAATTTATGTTTGGTATGAATGTACTGTTTGGTTTTTTAATTATGATAGGGTTTTTAGTTATTTTTAATATTAGATCTGTGTCATTATAATATTGTTTTTATCATTGTTGTGAGCTGCCCCGAGTCCTCAGAGAGTGGCAGCATACAAATCTAATAAATTGAATTGAATTGAATTGGTGATCAGTATATTGTCTGGGTCAATATATTTTAAATACAGTATTACTACTAATATTATTTAGATATGCATAATCATATTCTTTCAACTTCTAGCGTTTGTGCACACATGGTAATTATGTGTTCTATTATATCAATATACAAAATACAATTTTCCATAATAGCATTTATAAATTTATTGGCTGCCCATCTTACTACACATGCAAGTGAGATCCTGGATCCAGTACTGCTCAACATGTTTGTAAATAGCATGGGCAAGACCATACACAATCGGATTATCAAACAGCAAACTTCTCTGAGGATTAAATCAAGGTTCAAGGAAGATCAGGAGAAAGAGCAGCAATGTGTAGAAAGGCGCAAGATGAATTTGAACAGGGAAACCTGATAAATAATTCTGTAGGAAAATCTATTAAGAAAATTTATCGGACTGCCCATGTCACTCAAAATATCTCCAGGCAGCTTATAGAATAAAAAACCCCCAATGACAAAATTGAATAAGTCCTTCCCTATCCAGCTCCATATCAAGCAATCCCCTTGATGGGATAGATTTCACTCAGCTGTTCCCCAAGGGCTCTAGCAAACCATCTATCCAGGGCCTTTTGAAAGAGTATCAAGGTGAGGGCCAATCTTTTCTTCATGGTGGTAATGTTGCAGAGGGAGGGAACCACTATGGAGAAGTACAGTGTTAGAGGAATGAAAGTATGCTGGGCAAAAATGACCTGAGGTTTTAGTGAAGCTAGTAGAGACCACAGAACAATACAATTATTGCATAACAATTGAAAGATCTTGAACTGGGCCCACACCAGAAGACATAATCCCTTTGGCATGGTCTGGCCACTTCAAGAATGGGGTGGGCTGCTACCCGGATTGGGGGGGCACAGTGGGGTAGCGAAAATGGAGCTCTAACCCAGAGCACTCATTTTGCACAGAAAGATGTTGAAAGAAGTGCAGGGCATCCTGCATAAGCCACGCCCACAGTGTGGTAGTAAAAGTTTTGGTAGCCCTTCACTGAATATTACATTCCGTTCTGGGCACTACAGCTTTGGAAGAACATGGATGAACTGAATGTACAGAAGAAAGCAATTAAGATGTTCAGTGACTTCCGGGAAACAGATATGAAAGGACTAAACCTATGAGGAAATATAATTCAGCTTAGAAAATAGGAAATTATGGGACAATAATTGCCCCCAAGTGTTTGAAGGGCTGAATGCAGAAAAGAGGGAAGTCGTGTGGGTTTCATTCTTTAAGAGGATACAAGATGGTATCTACAACTGATTAGAAAAAGTTTTCATGAGATTATTATTTCACTGTGATATAGTTCAGCAATTTGTTAATTTTATGAGAAATCATTTCCACAATTAATTTCAGCAATCAGTTTGAAAAGCATATTTTGAGCAGTTAGCCTGAGCATTTGTTCTAGATTCACCTAAATAATCAATTTCAAAACTTAAAGACAGTAAATGTACAGTCAGCAGAATTTCTTGGTTAACTCTTCTGGAGAAATATTAGACATAGACATATTGTTATGCACATTGTTGAATCTTCCCCTTTGCCAAGCTGACAGGTGGTGTTCTAAGCTCAGATAGGGATCGAGGGGGATGCCCAAGTTGCGAACCCTCTCTGAGGGGGTCAAAAGCTCCCCCCACAGGGTAATGGATTGACAGATGGGGTTGTCTTTTGGAGGCAAAACCCACAGCCACTCCATCTTCTTGGGGTTGAGCTTGAGTCTGTTAACACCCATCCAAACCCTAACAGCCTCTAGACACTGGCACATCACTTCCACTGCTTTACTGAGTTGACACAGGGTGGAGATGTACAGCTGAATGTCATCAGCATACTGATGGTAACTCATCTGTGTTATTGGATGAACTGACCCAGCACTTTCATGAAGATATTAAACAGCAGGGGGTAGAGGACTGACCTCTGAGGAACCTCACAAAGGAGGGACCACTGGGCCAACCTTTGATCTCCTGCCAACACTGACTGTGACTGACGAAAGAGATAGGAGGAGAATCACATAATACGCTACCTCCCACTCCCAATCGCTCCAGTTAGTGCAGAAGGATACAATGGTGGAGGAACTCAGGTTGGGAAAGTTGCCCGGGAATCGAATGGCAGGCAAAAGTCACACTGGGTCAATTTCCATGTAGGAAAAGCTCCATGAAGGAATTTTGCTCCACTACCTTTCCCAGGGCAACACTGATCGAAGGCAGGCACAATGTGGGTGGATGGTTAATTTGAATGTCTGATGAGAGGCAGGCAAGGGAGATGATGCCACCGCTGCCACTTCTTCCAGCAACAAGTATCACGGATTTTGCCACCTTGGCTGCTGCCAACAACAGGAGTAGGAAGAATGGGAAGGGGATCTGAAACTTTCTAGTGGGATGCTGAGCAGAGCTGAGCTTCCCCCACCTTCTTAAACTGCTCGCTTCTCTTTAAGAAGGTGGGGGTAGAACCCACTCCCCACCAGAGCATTCCAGTAGGGCACCAAATGGCTGCCCTTGGCTGGGTCCTAGTCTACCTGAACGATATTCTCATCTACACTGAAACCCCTAGTCTGCCAGGTACTAGAAAAACTTTTGATAACCAATCTGCGTGTCAAACTAGCAAAATGTGAATTCTGTTGTGTTCGTTAAAAATATTGCAAGAAATTCACTGATTGGTCAAGACGCGGCTATTTGGAAAAGAGCCACGAAAGTTAAATAACTGTTTGTTGGGAAAAGCCCGCCGTTTTTAAGAATATAAATAGGGCAACGGATTAGCCGTTGCCCTCATTCGGAAGATACTCGCTTAGTGATTGTTTGCTGTTCTGATGACCCAATAAATATTATTGTTTAACCAACCACCGGAGTCGTGATTTAACAGTGGCGACGAGGAGGTCGAACTCCCGCGAACGCAACTATGAACTCGGCCATGGCGCCACCGCCGCCTCTCTTCAATTCCGAGTCAGAATCGTGGACTTCATATATGTCCAAATTCAGACTCTTTCTCAAAGCGAGCAACCTGCACGATGCAGAGGACGAAAGGAAAAAAGCCATATTTTTGAGCTATTGTGGTCAGGATATCTACAGCTTGGCTTCAACTCTCATTGACCCAGACAAATTGGAAACCGTCGCATGGTCAACCCTCCAAACCAAGCTCGCTGCACATTATCAACCCACGACTCCCGTCCGTGTTCACCGTCACCAATTCGCTGAGATGTGGCAATCGGAAGGGGAATCCACCAACGATTTCATCACCCGCCTCCGTGCCGTTCTTCTGAAATGCAGATTTAATGATCCTGAAGAACAACTGGTTGACCGCCTCATCTTTGGGTTAACCAACATTACGCTTGAGAAGAAATACCTAGTGGACGAAGAGGCTTCCCTCCAAGACATTCTTAAAGCCACGAAAGCGTCCGAGATATCCGAAACTTCTGTAGCTGAAATCAAGCGCACAACGCCTACCGTCCACCACATTCCAGATGACTCCGATTGGCACAGCTGCCCAAATGATGACAAACATCTGGAATCCACCACAGCAGAGGATACCTGCCTCCAAATCCGCAGGCCATCTGACCGCGACACCAAAGAGCCACCTCACCAGGACAAGTGTGCCAGCTGCAATGGCAATCATTCACGCTACCGCTGCCACTTCAAGGATGCCTACTGTCGCCAGCGTCGTGGACACATCGCAGAGGTTTTCCGCGCCGTGTGTCCCATCTCAACAAACCCACAAAACTCAAGATCTTTCTCTACACCGAGAAATAGACAACCTCCATTTTCTCGCAACGTTTCCCGACCAGCCGACAATTCGCACTCTTTCAACCAAAGAGGTAACTGCCCCTCTTCTGTCAACTTCAATTCTCCCGCCACGGAGAACAAATTAATTGTTTCCCTTTTCCTAAACGACCTTCCCTGTGAAATGGAGTTGGACACGGGCTCGAGACATTCAATTATGCCGTGGCAAAAACTTAATCTTTACTTGCCCCGTGTAACAAAAGCCGATTTAAAACCTTGGGATGCGGGTTTGAGTGATTTTCAAGGTCGGAGAATTCCTGTGTTAGGAACTTTAAATGTACCAATTACGTTTAAGAAATTTTGAGGTCTTTTACCTCTTATTGTGGTGGATGGTCCTAGACACACATTGTTGGGACTTAAATGGTTACAACCTTTGGGCATTTCAATTTCAGGAGTCAATAATGTATGTGAATCATTTGACCCAAACGACTTACTTAGGGAATTCCCTGAAGTTTTTTCTAGTGAATTAGGTAAATATACAGGCAGCCCTATTTCTTTTAATCTAGACCCAAACGTTTCTCCTATCCGATTAAAGCCCCGCAGAATTCCCATTCCACTCTTGCCTAAAGTAGATGAACAATTGGATAAACTGATAGCTCAGGGCATATTGATCCCAACGGATCACGCCAAATGGGAAACACCTATAGTCACCCCTATCAAACCAGATGGCTCAATTAGAATTTGTGCAGATTATAAAGCCACAATCAACAAAGCATTGCAACACAATGCTTATCCAATACCGGTCGTGCAACAACTCCTGCACACCTTGGGAAATGGGTCAATCTTTGCAAAATTGGACCTTGCACAGGCATACCAGCAACTCCCCGTCGATCAAAACACCGCAGAAGCCCAAATGATTGTTACTCACGGGGGCGCCTTTAAATGCTCTAGACTTCAATTTGGAGTTTCTACTGCCCCTGGAATCTTCCAAGGCCTCATGGAACGCATATTAAATAACATTCCCGGGGTCGTTCCATATTTCGATGACGTATTAATCTCGGCCACATCAAAATCAGAACTCTGGGAACGAATCAGAACTGTTTTAACGAAATTTAAAGAGACAGGACTCCATTTAAAGGCAGACAAATGTTCCTGGGCAGTTCCCAATGTTGAATTTTTAGGATTTAACATAGACAAATTTGGCATCCATCCCACTAATGATAAAGTTGAGGCCATAAAGAACATCCCAACCCCCACCAATAAAACGGACTTACAGGCTTTCCTTGGACTCCTTAACTTTTATTCCGTCTTTCTTAAACAGAAAGCGACGGTAGCAGAGCCGCTCCATAATCTCCTAAAGAAAGACACTGCCTGGACGTGGGGACCGAAAGAACATGCCGCTTTTATTGCAGTAAAAAATTTACTTTCATCCAACAGTGTTTTGGTTCAATACAATATTGCCATGCCCCTAACATTGACATGCGATGCTTCGCCCTTCGGCATAGGCGCCGTTCTTAGTCATAATTTCCCAGACGGCACAGAAGCCCCAATTGCCTACTATTCTAAAACCCTTTCTTCAGCAGAGAGAAACTATTCACAACTTGATAAGGAGGCACTGGCAGCTGTAGCTGGTGTCAAAAGATTCCATTATTATCTCTGTGGTCGTTCTTTTATTTTAATTACGGACCACAAGCCTCTCCTTGGCATTTTGGTGGGAAATAAACAGACTCCCGCCTTTCTTTCCCCTCGCATGACTACATGGGCTATTTTTTTAGCTGGTTACAATTATACCTTAATCCACAGGGGGGGGGGGGAAAGACATAGGAAACGCCGATGCACTGAGTAGGTGCCCGCAAAAAGAACTAGTTATTGACCCTGCTCCAGCCGCTAGTATTCTCTTAATTGAGACCAACAAACAGTCCTTATTGACACCATCAGACATAGCTGAACAAACACAGGTAGATCCAATTTTAAAAAACATTAAACAATGGGTATTAAAAGGTTGGCCAAATGAAAAACAAACAGAACAATTTCAGCCTTTTAAAAATAGACAACTGGAACTTAATGTATTAAAGGATTGCATTTTAGGGGGGGGACAGAGTTGTAATTCCAAAAGCATTACAGAATCAAGCCTTACAACTGTTGCATATAGGTCACCCAGGAATAGTCAAAATGAAAACAATAGCCAGAAGTAATCTCTGGTGGCCTGGATTGGACAAGGACATAGAGTTGTGGGTGGGTGGTTGTGTACCCTGCCAGAAATCAAGGCCCAATCCACCAAAGACCACACCATCAGAGTGGCCAACACCAAGAGGGCCCTGGTCCAGGATACATATTGACTTTGCAGGACCAATCAGGGGCCAATCCTTTCTCTTAGTAGTAGATGCATACTCTAAATGGTTGGAAATTGAACTTATGGCATCTACTACTACCAGTGCAACCATAAAAGCCTGAAGGAAAATGTTTGCCACACATGGCATCCCGGATATTGTGGTTTCTGATAACGGGCCTCAATTGACAGCCTGACAAATGGAGTTATTTTTTGCAGACCAAGGCATAAAACATGTACTTACTCCCCCTCACTTTCCTCAAGCTAATGGACAAGCAGAACGAATGGTTAGATCAACAAAGGAAGCATTGAACAAGGCACCACTAGCAGATTGGCAGCAACAAATTGATGAATTTCTAACCATTCAACACATAACACCATCAGCTTCAACGCACAAAAGCCCAGCACAATTGTTAATGGGCAGGAATCTTCGTTCCAAACTAGACCGTATTCACCCAAATTACCAAAACGAACAAAAAGAAATCAAAATACAGAATGAAAGACAATTTAGCAATGGGGACTTAATCTATGCAAAAGACTATGACTCAAATGATAAGTGGAAAGAAGGAATAGTAGTGAAAAAAACGGGTTCAAAAACATATTTAATTTTATTAACAGATGGGCGTAGTTGGCACCGTCATATTGACCAACTGCGCAAGCGAATTAAAACTAACATAAACATTTTACCCACTATAGAAAAATCAACAGAGGACTTACCCGAACCAGTCCCATAGACACTTTAATCATTTTATGCTGTCTATCATTTGTCCTTTTTATGGCTATTCAAATAATGTGACTTAATCTATTGAAAAAGAGTACAAGCACCTATTTGAAAACTTATCTTGGTCAACAAGCCACCCAGGCATATGACCTTTAAGCCACCCTGGTCACATGATTCTACTCAAGACCCACCTATATCGCCGGGCATGGGGGATTTGAGACTCCTTATAATTTATGTTTGGTATGTATGTGTTGTCTGGTATTAATATGATTGGGTTTTAGTTATTTCTTTTAATATTAAATTTATGCCACTATAATATTGTTTTTATCATTGTTGTGAGCCGCCCCGAGTCTTCGGAGAGGGGCAGCATACAAATCTATTAAATCATTATTATTATTATTATTATTATGATTGTCAAGCCACTGGCACCTGGTCACATGGCTGTCAAGCCACTCCAACCCGGTCACATGACCGTCAAGCCACACCCATAAAATAAGTCACGCCCAATGTGGCAGCAAAACATTTGGCAGCCCATCACTGCACCTGGGTGTCATACATTCTAGTACAAATAATGCTACTAGAATTAATCATCGTTATTACATTCAATCAACTTATAGATTTCTAATAATCACACATAATCTGTATCATTAATATGTATCCTTCCTGATGTTCACTGTGGCTTTTACAGTTTTTATAGTTCAGCATCTTTAATAAACATCATGAAACTAAACATCATGAAACATTAAGCTAATAATCACCTAAGCATTCAGTGGACTAAAATAAAATGCAAACAAATTAGATTTATTTTCAGATAGCATCCAGAATCATCTGTTTTAAAATTTTCATGGCTCCACCCAGTGAATGATACAGAAGGTCCTGCCCCTACTTTTTCCCTGCCTACAAACAGTTGTTCCATTTAAATTCTTGCCCATTCTGGCTGTAGGAACATTAAGTGCAGGAAGACGGTAAGTATCAGTGCAGAGAAATATGGGTGGTTTTAGTGGTTTTGTGCTTGCTCTAAGTATTAGTGTGAATGTAAAAGTGAGAGATGCCTTTCACATTTCAGAATGAGGGAGAGACTGAGAAATTAAAGCAAAGACAAAGAGAAGGCTAACGAGTCTATAGAGTGTGACATAGAAAAGCTACAGAGTAAGAAAGGATTTTTAAAAAACCCAATCTTATGGTGCATGTGCCAATTTTGAATGTTGAAAACATCTAATGGGCACCCTTTGCAAATTGGCTGGCTTGGCAACCTTTCCTAATGTACAAAGTTATCTCAATACAGCCCATGAATCAGAAGGCAAACTGTCCTTTTAGAATTTCTAGGCATTTTCATAGTGTCCGAAAGCAGGATTTCCTCAATGCAAGGGGCTAGAATAGAATAGAATAGAATTCTTTATTGGCCGAGTGTGATTGGACACACAAGTAATTTGCCTTTGGTGCAGATGCTCTCAGTGTACATAAAAGAAAAAGACACATTTGTCAAGAATCATGAGGTACAACACTTAATGATGTCATAGGAGTCAAATAAGCAATGAGGAAACAATCCATATTATGTGTGCCCCTTACAGACCTCTTAGGAGTGGAGTGAGGTCGACTGTAGACAGTCCAAGGTTAAAGTTTTTGGGGTTTGGGGAAGAAACCACAGAGTCAGGGAGTGCATTCCATGCATTGATCAATCTGTTGCTGAAGTTGTATTTTCTGCAGTCGAGTTTCAAGTGGTTTACAGTACATTGAGTTTGAATCTATTTTATGTACATGTGTTGTTGCGCTGAAGCTGAAGTATTCATTCATCAGTAGGACATTATGGTAGATGATTTTATGAACTACATTTAGATCAGATTGAAGGCGACGTAGCTCTAAGTTTTCTAAGCCCAAAAGTTCAAGTCTGGTGGAATAAGGTATTCTGTTGTGAGCAGAGGAGTGGAGAACTCTTCTTAATAGAATAGAATAGAATAGAATTCTTTATTGGCCAAGTGTGATTGCACATACAAGGAATTTGCCTTTAGTGGAGATGCTCTCAGTGTACATCAAAGAAAAAGATACATTTGTCAAGAATCCTGAGGTACAACACTTAATGATTGTCATAGGGGTCAAATAAGGAATAAGGAAACAATCAATATTAGTAAAAATCTTAAGGATACAAGCAACAGGTTACAGTCGTACAGTCATAAGTGGGTGGAAATGGTTGATAGGAATGATGAGAAAAAACTAGGAGTAATAGTAGTACAGACTTAGTAAATAGTTTGACAGTGTTGAGCGAATTATTTGTTTGGCAGAGTGATGGCGTTTGGGAAAAACTGTTCTTGTGTCTATCTGTATTGGTGTACAGTGCTCTGCAGCGACATTTTGAGGGTAGGAGTTGAAACAGTTTATGTATTTATTTCTACTCCTTCCATTCAGGAGCCCATTCCTCAATCCCGTCTGCCTCCAACAACAGTCTTGGTAGGAATCTTGAGGTGAGGGGGACTGTCGCAAAATCATCCACTGATTAATATATCCATTACTTTTTGGGGTTACTTCTTGTGCTGCTAAGAATTAATGCTATATTTTGTTATATGTTACATGTCATATCTATTTATTGATTTGATTTTTATGCTAATGTTATATGTAAATTCCCTCCTTCAAGACCAGCCTGCTTTTGTCTCTCATTTCAAAGTTAGACTCAGTTTGTATTTACACCTTTTTGTTACTTTTAGAGCAGATAAACAGAAGGGATGGGGTGCATTTTGGGTTGCAACAAGTTGTACAAATGATGGAAATAATACAAATTGTTTCTCGGCATAGCTTTCTCAGTATCAACTCGGAAATTCGGACTGATTTGGTAGGAATTAAAGTTTTTGCCAGATTAAGAAAATTATGTATTTGAGTTTATTGTTGATCTCACATTCTGATTTCTTGCTATAACACAGAAATCCTCTAAGTTGCTCATTGTGGGCTGGGGACTGATTGGTACTCTAGTCATGTCTTAGGTACAAAGCCAACTGGGATGGTCCCACTATCTCAGCTCTAGGCAGAAAGAAGAAGTGACAAACCATTTGTAAAATCTTACCAAAAGAAGAACTATAAAAAATTGTTAAAAGTGTTAGAAAATTCCATTTACAGTCATATACATTCATCCAATTCAATCATTCATAATATCAATCGGAGACAATCTCATCACTTAGGGTCCCCATGCCTGCCGGAAGAGGTGGGTCTTCAGAGTTTTATGAAAGACCTGGAGGGAGTGGGTGGTACGCATCTCCAGAGATAATTTCTTCCAGAGGGTCAGGGCCACCACAGAGAAGGCTCTTCCCCTAGGTCCCGCCAGCTGACATTATCTGGCCGACGGGACCTGGAGAAGGTTGACTCTGTGGGACCTAACCAGTCACTGGGATGCATGAGGCAGAAGATGGCCCCAAAGATAGTCTGGTCCCAAGCCATGTAGGTCTTTAGATTAAATCCAGGCACTTCCCTGGAATTAAGGGTGATGGAAAGCCACAAAAGAAAAGATTTGAAAAGCATGATTTCATGATGGTGGTATGGCAGATAGTTTATAACTGATTTCTGGTTTCTAGGATACTACAATTTCTGAAGAGTTTTCTGTTTCAAGAATCAGAATGGTTTCTGTGGGTCTCTCTGCCAGAGCTGCCCTTCTCTTGACTATCTTCTGCTGCCCGTGGATTACTGACTCTCGAAAATATTCTTCCGAGCTCAAAGTGCTAAATGGGGGAATCCGGGGTGAATGGGGTCCAGCTTCATTTTGTACTTCTGGCTGTGCTGTTGGCTTCGCCCAGAAGGTAAAGGTTTACTTTTCTGATGCGCCTTCAATTGTAAATATTCTCTTAAAATTCGTTCTTCAGCTTATTTTTCAAGAAAGGCAATCAAGAAGTAATTGCATTGAAGCATTACACTTGATTCGATAATGTATTGAGTCTAGAGTGGAATATTGGGTGGCAGATCTAATCTTGATCCAATTCATTGTCTAATATCTATGGGTTAATGTTGGAATTTCTGAGGATTGAAATCTGAAGGACAGCAAGTAGAGAAAGGCTGATCAAGGATCACTTTATCAAGGTCACATTTTCTTAGGTGGAGAAACATCAATATGTACGTGACAATACAGCTGTGAATGGAATCCGCTTGTACTGCAATGATGGAATAGAAATTGAGTCTAAAGTTGGACCGTGAGTTACTGATTTTCTCATCATATTTAATTTCCTTGTCATGAAGACTGGGAGAGGAGATGACCTCTGTGAATGAGCTGCTGATGCTGAGATATAGATGAGAGGTTTTTGCATTCCTGAATTAATTAATTAATTAATTAATTGGATTTATGTGCCGTCCCTCTCCGAGAACTTGGGGTGGCTTACAACATATAAAGAACAATGTACATCGAAATCCAATTAATTAAACTAAAAAAAAATCTAAAACCCTGAAAACCAATTAAAATGCACTCATATCTATTCAGTCAACAAACTTGCCATACATTCGTTGTCTAATGACCCCAAGCCTGATGGCATAGATGAGTCTTCAGACTCTTATGAAAGGCAAGGAGGATGGGGGCATTACGAATCTCCGGGGGGAGCTGATTCCAGAGGGCTGATCCTCTGGAATCATGTGCAATGCTGTAACTAATAGTTTGTGGGCCATAGTAAGTGTATCTACGTGGTTCTACCCTAGCATGCATTTGCTCCAACAAGACCTCTTGTGGGCTTTAGTCTCCCACATACTTCTTCCATTGTGCAGTTCAGGATCCTGTTTGCTTTCCTTATAACTAGAAGACCTCCAAGGTTCCTCCCAACTCTGATATTCTATATTGAGTGTCCAGATGTAAAACGTAAAATAGAAAAAACCCCTCTGCATTTGTTTGCTTTTATGTCCTCCTCCTTATGGATGTTTGAGTTACTAATAACAAGCAATTAAAAGTTAGTGAAGAGCCATTATACTACTTAAAATGGATTAACTCCCACTGAAAAGTCTAGATTGAATGGAAATAAATAAATAAATAAGTATATATGTAGATTCCATCCATCCATCAATCCATCCCATACATACATACAATACATACATAATGGATTATGAACCTGACATGGATTAGGAGAAGTCTTGGCAAAGAGGTCAGGGAAAGAATTCTTTACCCCATTTTTCCTAGGGGTTTGTGCCAGATGCCCAAAGACACTTTCCCTTAATTTTTACTTTACAACAGCATCAAAGAATTAGGTTGATTATCAACTTTTGACCAAGAGTGATAGCAAAAAGTAGACATTCACTTGATTCCTAGCCCAAGATTTTAGCCATTGTGTCTGAATCTCTTGAATTGATGACAAGTATTTAATTTAAACACTAAAAGATGCTTTTCTACCTTTGTCCTTTTTTGGCAGGTGGGGGGAGTGGATCGGAAATCAAATGTGCCGTAAAGGCTGCCTGGGTTCTTTTTCTCTGAAAGTGCAGAGCTATCAAGGAATTTTTGATGATACAGCAGTTAACAACATCCAGTTCAAGTGCAGTGATGATGCTGACCTGAGAGGCATTGGCAATAAAAAAGGTAAATTTGGCCCATGGAGTCAGAAATGCCCCTCAGAAGGTATATGTGGAATGAGAACAAGGGTGGAAGATGCGCAGGGCCCTTTTGCTGATGACACAGCACTCAATGATGTGGTTTTTTACTGCTGTGAATAATTGATACACGTTTCCTCACCGATTAATATACTTTTGCTATGCGTTCTCAAAACTGTTAATTATAATTAAATATTAACTTGAGAATAACCTGTATATTTGTGCATAATGCAGTAGTATAAAGTAACCATTCCCCCAGGTGTTCAAAACAGTCCAGATTGGGAGGGCATAAGGGAGGTAGCAGAAACCTCAAGTATTGCAAGTGACTGACCATCTTCCCTCTCATCATTTTGATATAAGTCACAGCATCAAAGTGCAATGCCATACTATTCTTGCTTGCATGCAAATAAAATTCTGTTGCACCTTCTGTATTTGGTGGGAGTATGAATAAAATTTCTTCTGCATGATATCTGTTGGTTTTCAAGGACTTTGTCAACCTGATGTCCCCAATTATTTTTGCTGCTGAACGCTTAACCCAAATAGACTTCACAGAAGACAACATTGGAAAGGCACTATGCAACCTTAAGCCTTCTCTCTCTATTGGGTCTGATGGTCTATGTGCATACTTCCTAAAGAAGCTCTCCACAGCCATAGCTGAACCATTAATATCACTACCAAAGTGATGGTCACAAGCTATGATCATCCCCTTCTTCTAAGAGGAGAGCCCAGTCTAGTTGAAAACTACAGACCAATCTCACTATGCTGCATCACATGCAAAGTCATGGAATCAATCATAAACCAATCAATTACCCTCCATCTAGAAACTAACAACCTACTCACTAACACACAATTTGGTTTCAGAAAAAAATTATCTTGCAATCTGCAACTCCTTCACTGCAAAAACATATGCATTACACAGCTTGATCATGGCAAATTAATAGATGCAATTTACATTGACTTCTGTAAAGCCTTTGACTCAGTGGTTCATGACAAACTTCTTCTAAAACTCAAATCCTATGTCATCTTATGATCCCTC
The DNA here is from genome assembly GCF_031021105.1 of Erythrolamprus reginae. Classification (NCBI taxonomy): domain Eukaryota; kingdom Metazoa; phylum Chordata; class Lepidosauria; order Squamata; family Dipsadidae; genus Erythrolamprus; species Erythrolamprus reginae. The sequence goes on along the minus strand of NC_091953.1, from coordinate 19,218,317 downwards.
CATAGCTGGATAACTGTGTTCCTATGAAACAGACACGTTGTCAAAATAGGGAGTGCCATATCTAATCCTGTTCTGCTTAAGAGCGGCATACCCCAAGGCAGCGTACTAGGACCAACACTCTTCATACTCTATTTAAATGACCTTTGCGATCAGATCACAAGCACCTGCATTCTCTTCACTGACAATATAAAACTTTTCAAGACCACTGAAAACACAGCTACTCTCAAAAAAGACCTTGACTTTGTGCATGAATGGCCAAACATCTGGCAACTCCAAATCTCAACCAAAAATGCTCTGTACTACACATTGGCAAAAAGAATCTAAACACCAAATACAAGGTGAATAAACAAGACCTTACAGACAACCCTCACTCCATAAAAAACCTTGGAATACTCATAGCAAATGACCTAAATGCCAAAGCCCACTGCAACAATATCGCCAAAAAAGGCTTCAATTATTGTTAACCTAATACTACATAGCTTCTGCTCTGGTAATCTCACACTACTAACTTTTGCCAGACCAATCCTTGAATATAGCTCATCTGTCTGGAGCCCACACTGCATTTCTGACATAAACACTCTAGAAGATACTTTTGTAGAAGAGCCTTCCACTCCTCCACTCACAACTGAATACCCTACACAACTAGACTTACAATCCTAGGCTTAGAACGTTTAGAACTATATCGCCTTAAATATGACCAAAGCATAGCCCATAAAATCATATGCTACAACACATCCTTGCTGTCAATGGCTCCTTCATCTTCAACAGAACAACACACGAGCACACCACAGATACAAACTTAAAGTAAACAGCTCTAAACTCGACTGCACGAAATACGACTTGGTAACTGATACATGGGACTCACTGCCAGACTTTCTGGTATCATCAATTAACCCCTAAAACTTTACTCTTAGACTATTCACTTTTGACCTCTCCCGATTCCTAAAGGAGTTAGTAAGGGAAATGCAAAAATATAGTAGAGTGCCTTCCGTTCCTTGTCCTAATGTTTGTCTTTTCCTAGTATCATGTATATAAATATTATTATATCTTTGTATACCATCAATACATACTTGACAAAACAAACAAACAAATATACATGTTCCAGGATGAAGTTGAAGGACCCAATCTGGGTTGGTCATTGGGACCGAGGATTTGTCTTCCAAGCTTTTGGACTCATGTTGAATCCCATCATCAGGGAACCTCTCTCTAGCAGAGGGGAAGGTAGTCTGTGTGTGGTATTTATAGTATCTATTGTAAGTTAGAAGTTCAGCATTCAAAAATGTCTAAGCATTTCTGAATTGAACTATGTGGAACAGTGTAAAATACTTTCTTATAATGAATCCAGGCCATTATTATTTTATTAAATTTTAAAATAGTTTTTAAATTGTTTTTTTCTTTAACACCCATAAATGTTTGGCATTGGACCAGATTACCTCTGGGACCGCCTGCTACCACACGAATCCCAGTGACTGATAAGGTCCCACAGAGTTGGCCTTCCCCTAGTCCCATTGACTATAGAATGTTGTCTGGTGGGCCCCAGGGGAGGAGCCTTCTCTGTGGCGGCCCCGGCTCTCTGGAATCAACTCCCCCTGGAGATTAGAACTGCTCCCACCCTCCTTGTCTTCCATAAACTACTCAAGACCCACCTATACCACCAGGCATGGGGAATTTGAGACATCTTTCCCCCAGGCTCCTTATAATTTATGTTTGGTATGTATGTGCTGTTTGGTTTTTTAATTATGATAGGGTTTTTAGTTATTTTTAATATTAGATTTGTGCCATTATAATATTGTTTTTATCATTGTTGTGAGCCGTCCTGAGTCTTCGGAGAGGGGCGGCATACAATGTCACATTCAAGTCATTCAGTAATTAAATAGTTAACTGTGTGTATGTTAATTAGCTCCACCCATGATGATGTAAAATCCTGTCTGGACAGCCAGCATCACTTCCTTTCTTCTTGGGAAGAATCTCCATCTTTTTCTAGTCTTCAACAATGTAAGATGCACAGAAAGTGCCTGGGATCAGGCATAGCTATTTTCTTTGTTTTGCTTAATAAAAGTAACTTCGTTTTAAAGCTGTTTCTGTAAATTAATCCATCGCCTCCAGATTTGATTTATTATAGCTCACACGGGTTGTAATCTATCTACAAAATCTGACATGGTAGGCAGAGTTTGGCTTACTTTTAATAATAGCTACCGTGCTCATTGTAATGCTGGCCAAGCGAAAGAAGAAACTTTTTTCGCAGTCTTTTATAGACCAGATTTCAAACAACAGTTTACAGACCTGATGGATCTTATCCACACTTCTAAAGAGAAAAGAAATATCTCTTCAAACAATGGAGCAGACAGGCCCTCAAGAAAATGTAAGTTCTCAAGCTTACTTATTGCAAGAGGGAGAAGAAGTTTTATTTGGTCAAACGGCCGAAAAGACTTTAGAGCCTGCTAGCCATAAATTTAGTGAAGACAGTAACTTAGAAGAAGACACACTAGTTCATTCTGAATCTCCTAGTACCGGCTTTTCTCAAAGCGGTCAGTCTTCTCAGCTCCCCTTAAAGGAAAAGGCCAAAACTAAGCACTGTGATGAGAGAAAATCTCGAAGCTCCACCGGGAGCCGTGAATCACTTTCTGATTCAGACAGAGTCAGTGTTACTATTGCTCATTGTGAACAGGTGATCCAAGACATCCAATCGTATTGTTCCCATTTAGATGACCTTGGCGATTCAATAACATTAAAACAGAAACGGATACATGATAAATGCATGGATGATTTATATGCCTATAGACAACAATTAAGAGAACTCCAAAAACTTGAAATGAATATTTTAATTAGTGAGTTCGCAGCCTTTTCTGTTCAGAGCCAGTGTGCGCATGTGCAAGAAGTTTATTTCTTGCTCTTCAACTGAAGCTGAATATGCATGTGTTTCTGATTGTTGTAATGCTTTAACCTTTGTTTCTGCTCTCATTAATAGTATTTGGGAAAATCCCATGAAACCAATTGTTATTATGGAAGATAATGTTTCAGTTAAATTCATAGCTGAAGTTGAATATGTTGGAGCTCGTTCACGGCAGATTGACATAAGGTATAGAAATACCAGAGAAAGCGTGAAACAAGGATTCGTGAAAATACAATATGTGCCTACTACTGAACAGATTGCTGACCTGCTGAATAAGCCATTGCCAGCTGATCAACATGAATACCTATCCAAGAAAATGTGCCTTATGTGAACCAATGTCCTTGATGACTGCCAAAGAAGGAGTGTCACACTGAGTATTGACAGCCCCAGAGACATTCAGAGACATTCAGTAATTAAATAGTTAACTCCATGTATGTTAATTTAGCTCCGCCCATTATGATGTAAATCCTGTCTAGTCACCTCCTCTTAGTTTGGGGAAGAAGGAGGAAAATCTCCATCTTGTTTTAACTTTCTAGCCATGTAGACATGCGTGAAAGCCTGTGATCAGGCAAAACTCATTTATTGTTTTCCTATTAATAAAAGTAACTTCGTTTTGAAGCTTTTCTGTTATTTCATCCATCAACCTCCGGATTACATCTGTTGCAGCTCACGCGGGCTGTGATTGATGATTTATAATCTTGACACAATCACCATTGCCAGTCCAGGTGCCTCAGCAGGTCCAAGTGGCACCAGTTCCGGTACCACAAGTACAGCCGTCAGCAGCCGTACTAGCTGCATCTACAAGGCAAGCAATCACCTTAGCAAAGTTGAAAGGTGAGTCAAGATTAAAAAGTAATGGACAAAATGATAAAACCTGGCTACATGAGATAAGATTGATTTTAATTGCTCAACAGGTGGATCATATTGTTTTTGATCCCCCAATTAGACAATGGACTGAGGAAGAAAGGGAATCAATTTTTCGTGCAACTCTCCTTATTCTTATGTCTTTGGACTCAGATTTATCAGTCAGATTCCCACATGATATTACTGCATGTGAGTTAATAGAGTCCCGTGATGAACTGTACAGGCCAGTTTCAGACAAGGGAACATACCTGTTGTTCTCTGAACTTTTTGGTGCAAAATTAAAGAGAGAAAATTGCTCCACATTTATCCAAGATGTTAGCAACGCAGAAAGACTTAACAGAGATAGGTTACAACATCGATCCAATGCAAGTCAATACTGCTATCATAAATTCTCTCAATCATGAATGGAAAGAAGCTATTTTTAAATACAATAGCATAGCATATCGGTTTTGATGAAAGTTCTAAATACTACAAATGATGGACAGTCTTCAACAGTCGCAGATGATGTTCCTAGCGATGCAATTGGAGACGGAGATGATCAAGGTGAAGGATGGACCAAGGTTCCAAGGCGTTGGCAGAGAACCACGAAAGGAACTCCTCCAAAGAGATACCAACAGCAAGTATTACACAAACCTTTTCCTTTCTTATATAACAATGTTACACTTCCTCTTGAGAACTTTTATCAAATAAGACATTTGCCTGAACAAGAAAAATGGTATGAGGCTATGGAAAATGAACTGGACAGTTTAAAGAAACTTAAAGTGTTTCAACAAGTTGAGCCTCCAACAAACAAGAATATTATTGGCACATGGTGGGTGTACAAAGTTAAGCAAAAACCAAAGGATGAGAAGATATACAAAGCAAGACTAGTAGCACAGGGGTACTCACAGGTGTATCCTGAAGACTACACAGATACATTTTCACCCACAGTTAAAAATGAAAGTGTCAAAATTGCCCTAACTACTGCTATTGCCTTGAACTTAGAAGTTTTTCAGTTTTATGTCGAGATTACCTATTTGAATGCTGATCTAAATGAAGAAATCTACGTGAAGAGCGCACCCGGGTTCTAGGATTGAGAAGGGGATGTCTGGTACCTGCAGAAAAGCCTTTATGGGTTAAAACAGTCTTCCCTAATGTGGCATCGATGACTCATAGAGAAATTAAGTTCAATGGGCTTTATTAAGTCCGACTCTGATGAATGCATGTTTACAAAAGGGCAAGGTAATGTTTATGAAATTATTCTTTTTTATGTTGATGACATTGTTTACATTGGTCCTAACAAACGTATGAGTGAAACTTTTGCCAAAGGTCTAGAAAGACATTTTACTTTGAAAAGCTTAGGGCACATTCATGATTATGTAGGAGTTCAGATTGAAAAAACTGAGAAGGGATTCTGCCTATCACAAGAAAGCAAGGTTGACCAACTTTTGCATAATTGTAACATGTCTGATGCACATACATGTCGTTCTCCTATGCAAACTGATTTTTACAGGTTGACTCAACAAGAGTATCCTCCATTTGAAGACCAAATGCTTTATCGGTCAGTAATTGGGTCATTATTATATATCAGCAGTTAGACAAGACCCGACATTTCACTGAGTGTGAATCTTTTGTCACGGTATGTTGGCAAAGCAGCTACGTTCCATTGGACAGGCATAAAGAGACTGCTGAGATACATGAAGTATACAAAGGACATGAAGTTGTTCCTAGAGCTGAAACATGATAAGTATCCTGAATTGATTTGTTATGCAGATGCTGACTGGGCAGGTGATGTAGAAACACGAAAAAGTACTTCTGGTTATATAATGTTTTTGAATGGTTGTCCAATTTATTGGAAAGTTAGAAAACAGAAGTTTATTTCTTGTTCTTCCACTGAAGCTGAATATGCATGTGTTTCTGATTGTTGTAATGCTTTAACCAATGTTTCTGCTCTCGTTGATAGTATTTGGGGAAAACCCATGAAACCAATTGTTATTATGGAGGATAATGTTTCAGTCACGTTCATAGCTGAAACTGAATATGTTGGAGCTTGTTCACGGCACATCGACATAAGATATAAAAATACAAGAGAATACGTAAAACAAGGATTCGTGAAAATACAATATGTCCTACTACTGAACAGATTGCTGACTTGCTGAATAAACCATTGCCAGTTGATCAACACGAATACCTATCCAAGAAAATGTGCCTCATGTGAACCAATGTCCCTGATGACTGCCAAAGAAGGGGTGTCACGCTGTGTATTGCCAGCCGCAGAGACATTCAAAGATATTCAGTAATTAAATAGTTAACGGTGTGTATGTTAATTAGCTCCACCCATGATTATGTAAAATCCTGTCTAGACAGCCAGCATCACTTCCTTTCTTCTGGACAGCCAGCATCACTTCCTTTCTTCTTGGGAAGAATCTCCATCTTTTTCTAGTCTTCAAGATGCACAGAAAGTGCCTGGGATCAGGCATAGCTATTTTCTTTGTTTTGCTTAATAAAAGCAACTTTGTTTTAAATCCGTTTCTGTAACTTAATCCATCGCCTCCAGATTTGATTTATTATAGCTCACGCGGGCTGTAATCTATCTACAAAATCTGACATACATATCTAATAAATTGAATTGAATTGAATTGAATTGAATTGGTGACCAGTATATTGTCTGGGTCAATATATTTTAAATACAGTATTACTACTAAACCTAATAGATAATTCTGTAGGAAAATCTATTAAGAAAATTTATAGGACTGCCCACGTCACTCAAAATATCTCCAAGCAGCTTATAGAATTAAAAAAAACCCAAAGAAAAAATTTAATAAGTCCTTCCCTATCCAGCTCCATATCAAGCAATCCCCTTGATGGGCTAGATTTCACTCAGCTGTTCCCCAACGGCTCTAGCAAACCATCTATCCAGGGCCTTTTGAAAGAGTATCAAGCTGAGGGCCAATCTTATCTTCATGGTGGTAATGTTCCAGAGGGAGGGAACCACTATGGAGAAGTATAGTGTTAGAGGAATGAAAGTATGCTGGGCAAAAATGATCTGAGGTTTTAGTGAAGCTAGTAGAGACCACAGAACAATACAATTATGGCATAACAATTGAAAGATCTTGAACTGGGCCCACACCAGAAGTCATAATCCCTCTGGCATGGTCTGGCCACTTCAAGAAAGGGGTGGGTTGCTGCCCAGACAGGGGGGGCACAGTGGGGTAGCGAAAAGGGAGTTCACCCTAGAGCACTCATTTTGCACAGAAAGATGTTGAAAGAAGTGCAGGGCATCCTGCATAAGCCACGCCCACAGTGTGGTAGTAAAAATTTTGGTAGCCCTTCACTGAATATTACATTCCGTTCTGGGCACTGCAGCTTTGGAAGAACATGGATGAACTGAATGTACAGAAGAAAGCAATTAAGATGTTAAGTGACTTCAGGGAAACAGATATGAAAGGACTAAACCTATGAGGAAGTATAATTCAGCCTAGAAAATAGGAAATTATGGGACAATAATTGCCCCCAAGTGTTTGAAGGGCTGAATGCAGAAAAGAGGGAAGTCTTTAAGAGGATACAAGATGGTATCTACAACTGATTAGAAAAAGTTTTCATGAGATTATTATTTCACTGTGATATAGTTCAGCAATTTGTTCTGACAGTTAATTTTATGAAAAATCATTTCCGCAATTAGTTTCAGCAATCAGTTTGAAAAGCATATTTTGACCAATTAGCCTGAGCATTTGTTCTAGATTCACCTAAATAATCAATTTCAAAACTTAAAGACAGTAAATGTACAGTCAGTAGAATTTCTTGGTTAACTCTTCTGGAGAAATATTAGACATAGACATATTGTTTATTTATTTATTTATTATTTATTTATTGGATTTGTATGCCGCCCCTCTCCGGAGACTCGGGGCGGCTAACAACAATAATAAGACAGTGTAGAATAATAATCCAATACTAAAAACGATTAAAACCCATTAATATAAAAACCAAACATACATAGAGACATACCATGCATAACATTGTAAAGGCCTAGGGGGAAAGAGTATCTCAATTCCCCCATGCCTGACGGCATACGTGGGTTTTAAGTAGCTTACGAAAGGCAAGGAGGGTGGGCGCAATTCTAATTTTTTGGGGGAGTCGGTTCCAGAGGGCTGGGGCTGCCACAGAGAAGGCTCTTCCCCTGGGTCCCACCAAGCGGCATTGTTTAGTTAACGGGAGCCGGAGAAGACCCACTCTGTGGGACCTAACTGGTTACTGGGAGTCGTGCAGCAGAAGGCGGTCCCTGAGATAATCTGGTCCGGTGCCATGAAGGGCTTTATAGGTCATAACCAACACTTTGAATTGTGACCGGAAATTGATCGGCAACCAATGCAGACTGCGGAGTGTTGGTGTAACATGGGCATATTTGGGAAAGCCCATGATTGCTCTCGCAGCTGCATTCTGCATGATCTGAAGTTTCCAAACACTTTTCAAAGGTAGCCCCATGTAGAGAGCGTTACAGTAGTCGAACCTCGAGGTGATGAGGGCATGAGTGACTGGGAGCAGTGACTCCCGGTCCAAATAGGATCGCAACTGGTGCACCAGGCGAACCTGGGCGAACGCCCCATTCGCCACAGCTGAAAGATGTTTCTATAATGTGAGCTGGGGATCGAGGAGGATGCCCAAGTTGCGAACCCTCTCTGAGGGGGTCAATGATTCTTCCCCCAGGGTAATGGACAGACAGATGGTATTGTCCTTGGGAGGCAAGACCCACAGCCACTCCATCTTGTCTGGGTTGAGTTTGAGTTTGTTGACACCCATCCAGGCCCCAACAGCCTCCAGGCACCAGCACATCACTTCCACTGCTTCGCTGACTGGGCATGGGGTGGAGATGTAAAGCTGGGCATCATCGACATATTGATGATACCTCACCCCATGTCCTTGGATGATCTCACCCAGCGGTTTCATGCAGATATTAAATAGCAGGGGGGAGAGGACCGACCCCTGAGGACCCCACAAGGGAGAGGCCTACAGGTCGACCTCTGACCCCCCACCAACACCAACTGTGACCGACTGGAGAGGTAGGAGGAGAACCACTGGAGAACAGTGCCTCCCACTCCCAACCCCTCCAGCCAGCACAGAAGGATACCATGGTCGATGGTATCAAAAGCCGCTGAGAGGTCAAGAAGCACCAGGACAGAGGAAAACCCCCTTTCTTGGGTCCGCCAGAGATCATCCATCAGCGCGACCAAAGCAATTTCCGTGCTGTAGCCAGGCCTGAATCCAGACTGCTGACGATCTAGATAATCGGCTTCTTCCAAGGACCACTGGAGTTGAAGTTCCAACACCTTCTCAACAACGTTCCTCATAAAGGGAAGGTTGGAGACTGGATGGTAGTTGTTGACCACGGCTGTGTCCAGGGAAGGCTTCTTAAGGAGGGGGCGCACAAGTGCCTCCTTATAAGGAGCCAGAAAGGACCCCCTCCCCAAGGAGGCATTGACAATCTCCTGGACCCAGCTCCGTGTCACCTCTCGACTGGCCGAAACCAACCAAGAGGGACACGGATCCAGTAGACAGGTGGCAGAACTCACAGCTCCAATGGCCTTGTCCACTTCATCAGGTGTCACCAAGTCAAACTCCTCCCAGACAGATGGACAAAGACGTTTAGCCCCAGTCACCTCGACTGACTCGTTGTCAGTCGACTCTGTTTTACAATTGGAGTCGAGGTCCGCTCGGATCCGAGCGATTTTATCAGCGAAAAAAGTGTTAAAATCCTCGGCACTACTCTGCAAGGACTCCCCAACTCCCCCCTGGTTAAGAAGAGAGCAGGTTATCCTAAACAGAGCGGCCGGGCTGGATTCCGCTGATGCAATCAAGGCGGCATGATATGCGCATCTTGCTGCCTTGAGCACCACTTTGTAAGTCTTAATATGAGCTCGATCGGATTTGGATTTGGACTTACTCTTCCTCCATCGCTTCTCTAGACGTCTCTTCTGGCGTTTCAACTCCTGGAGCTCCTCGTTGAACCATGGAGCTCTACGGGATCTAGTGCCACGGAGAGGTCGCAGCGGCGCAATTTGGTCAAGGGCCTCTGCTGCAGCCTTGTTCCAGGCCTCAGTCAGAGACTTTGCCGAGCTGTGGACGAGTGCATCCCAAGAACCTTCTGAAAGCCTTCTGGATCCATCAGGCACCTCGGGCAGAACAGCTTAATCGGTTCCGCCTCCCTGCGGGGGAGGATTGGAGCCAGGAAGTCAAGCCACAGTAGAAAATGGTCTGACCATGACAAAGGCAACACTTCTAAGCCCCTTAGTCTCAGAGAGGAATACCATGTCGGGTGCATGCCCCCCCCCTTGTGAGTCGGACCCTGTATTACTTGGGTCAGGTCCATGGCTGCGATGGTGGCCATGAACTCCTATGCTAGTCCAGAGGATTCGCCAAGCGACGGCAGGTTGAGGTCCCCCAGGACAATAAGTCTAGGGAACCCCACCGCCAGCCCGGCTACCTCCTCAAGTAGCACAGGCAGGGCTTGTGCCACGCAGCTGGGAGGCAGGTATGTGAGAAGCAAGCCCACCTGAACCCCTAAGTCCAACTTCACCAGGAGGGACTCGCAACCTGCAATCTCCGAAGCAACGAGTCTGCACAGGCAAAGGCTCTCCCTGGCTATAATAGCCACTCCTCCCCTCCTTCCCTGGGGTCGAGGTTGATGATATATCTGAAACCCGGCTGGGCAAATTTCAGAGAGAGGAACTCCTCCCTCCAGGCCCAGCCAGGTTTCAGATACACATGCCAGGTCGGCCTCCTCATGCAGGATTAAATCCCAGATGAGGAGAGCTTTATTTACCACCAACCGAGATTTATTTTCAGATAGAATCCAGAATCTTCTGTTTTAAAATTTTCATGGCTCCACCCAGTGAATGATACAGAAGGTCCTGCCCCTACTTTTGCCCTGCCTACAAACAGTTGTTCCATTTAAATTCTTTCCCGTTCTGGCTGTAGGATGATTAAGTGCAGGAAGACGGTAAGTATCAGTGCAGAGAAATATGGGTGGTTTTAGTGGTTTTGTTCTTGCTCTAAGTATTAGTGTGAATGTAAAAGTGAGAGATGCCTTTCGCATTTCAGAATGAGGGAGAGACTGAGAAATTAAAGCAAAGAAAAAGAGAAGGCTAACGAGTCTATAGAGTGTGACATAGAAAAGCTACGGAGTGCGGAAGGATTTCAAAAAAAACCAATCTTTTGGTACATGTGCCAATTTTGAATGTTGAAAACATTTAATGGGCACCCTTTGCAAATTGGCTGGCTTGGCAACCTTTCCTAATGTACAAAGTTATCCCAATACAGCCCATGAATCAGAAGGCAAACTGTCCTTTTAGAATTTCTAGGCATTTTCATTGTGTCCGAAAGCAGGATTTCCTCAATGCGAGGGGCTAGATTAGAATAGAATAGAATAGAATAGAATTCTTTATTGGCCGAGTGTGATTGGACACACAAGTAATTTGCCTTTGGTGCAGATGCTCTCAGTGTACATAAAAGAAAAAGACACATTTGTCAAGAATCATGAGGTACAACACTTAATGATGTCATAGGAGTCAAATAAGCAATGAGGAAACAATCCATATTATGTGTGCCCCTTACAGAACTCTTAGGAATGGGGTGAGGTCGACTGTAGACAGTCCAAGCTTAAAGTTTTTGGGGTTTGGGGAAGAAACCACAGAGTCAGGGAGTGCATTCCATGTATTGATCAATCTTTTGCTGAAGTCGTATTTTCTGCAGTCAAGTTTCGAGCGGTTTACAGTACATTGAGTTTGAATCTATTTTATGTACATGTGTTGTTGCGGCTGAAGCTGAAATATTCATTCATCAGTAGGACATTATGGTAGATGATTTTATGAACTACATTTAGGTCAGATCGAAGGCGACGTAGCTCTAGGTTTTCTAAGCCCAAAATTTCAAGTCTGGTGGAATAAGGTATTCTGTTGTGAGCAGAGGAGTGGAGAACTCTTCTGAATAGAATAGAATAGAATTCTTTATTGGCCAAGTGTGATTGCACATACAAGGAATTTGCCTTTAGTGGAGATGCTCTCAGTGTACAGAAAATAAAAAGATACATTTGTCAATAATCCTGAGGTATAACACTTAATGATTGTCATAGGGGTGGAATAAGGAATAAGGAAAAAAATCAATATTAGTAAAAATCTTAAGGATACAAGCAACAGGTTACAGTCGTACAGTCATAAGTGGGAGGAAATGGGTGATAGGAATGATGAGAAAAAACTAGTAGTAATAGTAGTACAGACTTAGTAAATAGTTTGACAGTGTTGAGCGAATTATTTGTTTAGCAGAGTAATGGCGTTTGGGAAAAACTGTTCTTGTGTCTATCTGTATTGATGTCCAGTGCTCTGCAGCGACATTTTGAGGGTAGGAGTTGAAATAGTTTATGTATTTATTTCTACTCCTTCCATTCAGGAGCCCATTCCTCAATCTCACCCACCTCCAACAACAGTCTCAGCAGGAATCTTGAGGTGAGACGGTTTGTCGCAAAATCATCCACTGATTAATATATCCATTACTTTTTGGGGTTACTTCTTGTGCTGCTTAGTATTAATGCTATATTTTGTTATATGTTACATGTCATACCTATTTAATGAATTGATTTTATGCTAACGTTATATGTAAATTCCCTCCTTCAAGACCAGCTTGCTTTTGTCTCTCATTTCAAAGTTAGACTCAGTTTGTATTTACACCTTTTTGTTACTTTTAGAGCAGATAAACAGAAAGGATGGGGTGCATTTTGGCTTGCAACAAGTTGTACAAATGATGGAAATAATACAAATTATTTCTCGGCATAGCTTTCTCAGTATCAGCTAGGTAATTCGGACTGATTTGGTAGGAATTAAAGTTTTTCGCCAGATTAAGAAAATTATGTATTTGAGTTTATTGTTGATCTCACATTCTGATTTCTTGCTGTAACCCAGAAATCCTCTAAGTTGCTAATTGTGGACAGGAGGCTGGGGACTGACTGGTGCTCTAGTCATGTCTTAGGTACAAAGCCAACTGGGATGGTCCCGCTATCTCAGCTCTAGGCAGAAGGAAGAAGTGACAAACCATTTGTAAAATCTTACCAAGAGAACCGCAATATTTATTTGTTTGTTTATTTATTTGTTCATTTGATTTCTATTCTGCCCTTCTCGAGGCGACTCAGAGCGGTGTACAACGTTATAAATGCAACAATATATATAAAGAAATCTAAATTACTTTAAAAAAAGAACTATACAAAATTACTAAAAGTGTTAGAAAACTCTTCCCCTAAGTCCCTCCAGCTGACATTGTCTGGTCGACAGGACCTGGAGAAGGTTGACTCTGTGGGACCTAACCAGCCACTGGGATGCATGAGGCAGAAGATGGCCCCAAAGGTAGTCTGGTCCTAAGCCATGTAGGTCTTTAGATTAAATCCAGGCACTTCCCTGGAATTAAGGGTGATGGAAAGCCACAAAAGAAAAGATTTGAAAAGCATGATTTCATGATGGTGGTATTGCGGATAGTTTATAACTGATTTCTGGTTCTAGGATACTACAATTTCTGAAGAGTTTTCTGTTTCAAGAATCAGAATGGTTTCTGTGGGTCTCTCTGCCAGAGCTGCCCTTCTCTTGACTATCTTCTGCTGCCCGTGGATTACTGACTCTCGAACATATTCTTCCGAGCTCAAAGTGCCAAACGGGGGAATCCAGGGTGAATGGGGTCCAGCTTCATTTTGTACTTCTGGCTGTGCTGTTGGCTTCGCCCAGAAGGTAAAGGTTTACTTTTCTGATGCGCCTTCAATTGTAAATATTCTCTTAAAATTCGTTCTTCAGCTTATTTTTCGAGAAAGGCAATCAAGAAGTTATTGCATTGCAGCATTACACTTGATTCGATAATGTATTGAGTCTAGAGTGGAATATTGGGTGGCAGATTTAATCTTGATCCAATTCATTGTCTAATATTTATGGGTTAATGTTGGAATTTCTGAGGATTGAAATCTGAAGGACAGCAAGTGGAGAAAGGCTGATCAAGGATCACTTTATCAAGGTCACATTTTCTTAGGTGGAGAAACATCAACCTTCAGGTGACAATACAGCTGTGAATGGAATCCGCTTGTACTGCAAAGATGTCATAGAAATTGAATCTAAAGTTGGACCGTGAGTTACTGATTTTCTCATAGTATTTAATTTCCTTGTCATGAAGACTGGGAGAGGAGATGACCTCTCTGAATGAGCTGCTGATGCTGAGATATGGATGAGAGATTTTTGCATTCCTGAATTAATTAATTAATTAATTAATTAATTAATTAATTGGATTTATGTGCCGTCCCTCTCCGAGGACTCGGGGTGGTTTACAACATATAAAGAACAATGTACATCGAAATCCAATTAATTAAACTAAAAAAATCTAAAAACCTGAAAACCAATTAAAATGCAACAAACTTGCCATACATTCGTTGTCTAATGACCCCAAGCCTGATGGCATAGATGAGTCTTCAGAGTCTTATGAAAGTCAAGGAGGATGGGGGCATTACGAATCTCCGGGGGGAGCTGATTCCAGAGGGCCGAAGAATTAGGTTGATTATCAACTTTTGACCCAGAGTGATAGCAAAAAGTAGACATTCACTTGATTCCTAGTCCAAGATTTTAGCCATTGTGTCTGAATCTCTTGGATTGATGACAAGTATTTAATTTAAACACTAAAAGATGCTTTTCTACCTTTGTCTTTTTTTGGCAGGTGGGGGAAGTGGACCGCAAAGCAAATGTGCCATAAAGGCTGCCTGGTTTCTTTTTCTCTGAAAGTGCAGAGTCATCAAGGAATTTTTGATGATACATCAGTTAACAACATCCAGTTCAAGTGCAGTGATGATGCTGACCTGAGAGGCATTGCCAATGAAAATGGTAAATTTGGCCCATGGAGTCGGAGCTGCCTCCCAGAAGGTATATGTGGAATGAGAACAAGGGTGGAAGATGCGCAGGGCCCTTTTGCTGATGACACAGCACTCAATGATGTGGTTTTTTACTGCTGTCTATAATTGATACATGTTTCCTCACCTATTAATATACTTTTGCTATGCGTTCTCAAAACTGTTAATTATAATTAAATATTAACTTGAGAATAATGTGTATATTTGTGCATAATGCAGTAGTATAAAGTAACCATTCCCCCAGGTGTTCAAAACAGTCCAGATTGGGAAGGCATAAAGGAGGTAGCAGAAACCTCAAGTATTGCAAGTGACTGACCATCTTCCCTCTCATAATTTTGATCTAAGTCACAGCATCAAAGTGCAATGCCATACTATTCTTGTTTGCATGCAAATAAAATTCTGTTGCACCTTCTGTATTTGGTGGGACTATGAATAAAATTTCTTCTGCATGATATTTGTTGGTTTTCAAGGACTTTGTCAAACTGATGGTCCCAATTGTTTTTGCTGCTGAACGCTTAACCCAAATAGACTTCACAGAAGACAACATTGGAAAGGCACTATGCGACCTTAAACCTTCTCTATCAATTGGGTCTGATGGTCTCTGTGCATACTTCCTAAAGAAGCTCTCCACAACCATAGTTGAACCACTAATCTCACTACCAAAGTGATGGTCACAAGCTATGATCATCCCCATCTTTTAAGAGGAGAGCCCATCTAGTTGAAAACTACAGACCAATCTCACTATGCTGCATCACATGCAAAGTCATGGAATCAATCATAAACCAACCAATTACCCTCCATCTAGAAACTAACAACCTACTCATTAACACACAGTTTGGTTTCAGAAAAAAATTATCTTGCAATCTGCAACTCCTTCACTGCAAAAACGTATGCATTACACATGTTGATCATGGCAAATTAATAGATGCAATTTACATTGACTTCTGTAAAGCCTTTGACTCAGTGGTTCATGACAAACTACTTCTAAAACTCAAATCCTATGTCATCTTAGGATCCCTCCATAGCTGGATAACTGTGTTCCTATCAAACAGACACGTTGTCAAAATAGGGAGTGCCATATCTAATCCTGCTCTGCTTAAGAGCGGCATACCCCAAGGCAGCGTACTAGGATCAACACTCTTCATACTCTATTTAAATGACCTTTGTGATCACATCACAAGCAACTGCATTCTCTTCACTGACAATGTAAAACTTTTCAAGACCACTGAAAACACAGCTACTCTCCAAAAATCTCAACCCAAAAATGCTCTGTACTACACATTGGCAAAAAGAATCAAAGCACCAAATACAAGCTGAATAAACAAGACCTTACAGACAACATTCACTCCATAAAAAACCTTGGATTACTCATATCAAATGACCTAAATGCCAAAGCCCACTGCAACAATATTTCCAAAAAAGGCTTCAATTATTGTTAACCTAATACTACATAGCTTCTGCTCCGGTAATCTCACACTATTAACTTTTGCCAGACCAATCCTTGAATACAGCTCATCTGTCTGGAACCCACACCGCATTTCTGACATAAACACTCTAGAAAATGTCCAGAGATACTTTACTAGAAGAGTCTTCAACTCTTCCACTCAACCGACTACCCTACACAACTAGACTTACAATCCTAGGTTTAGAAAGTTTAGAACTATATCTCCTTAAATATGAGCTAAGCATAGCCCATAAAATCATAGGCTACAACATCCTTCCTGTCAATGGCTACTTCATCTTCAACACAACAACACACGAGCACACCACAGATACAAACTTAAAGTAAACAGCTCTAAACTCGACTGCAGGAAATACGACTTGGTAATCGATACATGGAACTCACTGCCACACTGTCTAGTATCATCATTTAACCCCCAAAACTTTACTCTTAGATTATCCACTTTTGACCTCTCCCGATTCCTAAGGGAGTTAGTAAGGGACATGCAAAAGTATAGTAGAGCGCCTTCTGTCCCATCATCAGGGAACTTCTCTCTAGCAGAGGGGGAGGTAGTCTGTGTATTTATAGTATCTTTTGTAAGTTAGAAGTTCAGCATTCAAAAATTTCTAAGCATTTCTGAATCGAACTGTGTGGAACAGAGTCAAATGCTTTCTTATAATCAATCCATGCCATTACTATTTTATTAAATTTTAAAATAGTTTTTAAATTGTTTTTTTCTTTAACACCCATAAATACTTGGTGAACAGTATATTGTCTGGGTCAATATATTTTAAATACAGTATTACTACTAATATTATTTAGATATGCATAATCATATTCTTTCAACTTCTAGCGTTTGTGCACACATGGTAATTGTGTGTTCTATTATATATATATATATATATACAAAATACAATTTTCCATAATAGCATTTATAAATTTATTGACTGCCATCTTACTACACATGCAAGTGAGATCCTGGATCCAGTACTGCTCAACATGTTTGTGAACAGCAAGGGCAAGACCATATACAATCGGATTATCAAACAGCAAACTTCTCTGAGGATTAAATCCAGGTTCAAGGAAGATTAGGACAAACAGCAGCAATGTGTAGAAAGGCGCAAGATGAATTTGAACAGGGAAACCTGATAAATAATTCTGTAGGAAAATCTATTAAGAAAATTTATAGGACTGCCCAAGTCACTCAAAATATCTCCAGGCAGCTTATAGAATAAAAAAACCCCAATGACAAAATTGAATAAGTCCTTCCCTATCCAGCTCCATATCAAGCAATCCCCTTGACGGGATAGATTTCACTCAGTTGTTCCACAAGGGCTCTAGCAAACCATCTATCCAGGGCCTTTTGAAAGAGTATCAAGGTGAGGGCCAATCTTTTCTCCATGGTGGTAATGTTCCAGAGGGAGGGAACCACTATGGAGAAGTATAGTGTTAGAGGAATGAAAGTATGCTGGGCAAAAATGATCTGAGGTTTTAGTGAAGCTAGTAGAGACCATAGATCAATACAATTATTGCATAACAATTGAAAGACCTTGAACTGGGCCCACACCAGAAGTCATAATCCCTCTGGCATGGTCTGGCCACTTCAAGAAAGGGGTGGGTTGCTGCCCAGACAGGGGGGGGCACAGTGGGGTAGCGAAAAGGGAGTTCACCCTAGAGCACTCATTTTGCACAGAAAGATGTTGAAAGAAGTGCAGGGCATCCTGCATAAGCCATGCCCACAGTGTGGTAATAAACATTTTGGTAGCCCTTCACTGAATATTACATTCCGTTCTGGGCACTGCAGCTTTGGAAGAACATGGATGAACTGAATGTACAGAAGAAAGCAATTAAGATGTTAAGTGACTTCAGGGAAACAGATATGAAAGGACTAAACCTATGAGGAAGTATAATTCAGCCTAGAAAATAGGAAATTATGGGACAATAATTGCCCCCAAGTGTTTGAAGGGCTGAATGCAGAAAAGAGGGAAGTCTTGTGGGTTTCATTCTTTAAGAGGATACAAGATGGTATCTACAACTGATTAGAAAAAGTTTTCATGAGATTATTATTTCACCGTGATATAGTTCAGCAATTTGTTCTGACAGTTAATTTTATGAGAAATCATTTCCGCAATTAGTTTCAGCAATCAGTTTGAAAAGCATATTTTGAGCAATTAGCCTGAGCATTTGTTCTAGATTCACTTAAATAATCAATTTCAAAACTTAAAGACAGTAAATGTACAGTCAGTAGAATTTCTTGGTTAACACTTCTGGAGAAATATTAGACATAGACATATTGTGATGCACATTGTTGAATCTTCCCCTTTGCCAAGCTGACAGGTGGTGTTCTAAGCTCAGCTAGGGATCGAGGAGGATGCCCAAGTTGCGACCCCTCTCTGAGGGGGTCAAAAGCTCCCCCCACAGGGTAATGGATGGATAGATGGGGTTGTCTTTTGGAGGCAAAACCCACAGCCACTCCATCTTCTTGGGGTTGAGCTTGAGTCTGTTAACACCCATCCAAACCCTAACAGCCTCTAGACACTGGCACATCTCTTCCACTGCTTTACTGAGTTGACACAGGGTGGAGATGTACAGCTGAATGTCATCAGCATACTGATGGTAACTCATCTGTGTTATTGGATGATCTGACCCAGCAGTTTCATGAAGATATTAAACAGCAGGGGGTAGAGGACTGACTTCTGAGGAACCTCACAAAGGAGGGACCTATGGGCCAACCTTTGATCTCCTGCCAACACCGACTGTGACCGACCAAAGAGATAGGAGGAGAATCACCATAATACGCTACCTCCCACTCCCAATCACTCCAGTTGGTGCCGAAGGATACAATGGTGGAGGAACTCAGGTTGGGAAAGTTGCCCGGGAATCGAATGGCATGCAAAAGTCACACTGGGTCAATTTCCATGTAGGAAAAGCTCCATGAAGGAATTTTGCTCCACTACCCTTCCCAGGGCAACACTGATCGAAGGTGGGCACAATGTGGGTGGATGGTTAATTTGAACACCTGATGCGAGGCAGGCGGGGAGATGATGCCACCGCTGCCACTTCTTCCAGCAACAAGGATCATGGATTTTGCCACCTTGGCTGCCGCCAACAACAGGAGTAGGAAGAATGGGAAGGGGATCTGAAACCTTCTAGTGGGATGCTGAGCAGAGCTGAGCTGCCCCCACCTTCTTAAACTGCTCGCTTCTCTTTAAGAAGGTTGGGGCAGAACCCACTCCCCACCAGAGCATTCCAGTAGGGCACCAAATGGCTGCCCTTGGCTGGGTCCTAGTCTACCTGAACGATATTCTCATCTACACTGAGACCCCTAGTCTGCCAGGTACTAGAAAAACTTTTGATAACCAATCTGTATGTCAAACTAGCAAAATGTGAATTCCATCACACACGACTAGACCACAGGATGCAGAAGGCAGCCACACGAGCTGTCATGGGTGTACACCCACATAACAGCAACAGTCCATGCACTGCACTGGCTACAAATTGGTCTCTTATCATAATTCAAGGTGTTGGGTATCACCTATAAAGCCCTACATGGCTTAGGACCAGACTATCTATGGGAAATAATTAAATAGTTTCCCATAGACACTTTAATCATTTTATGCTGTCTATCATTTGTCCTTTTTATGGCTATTCAAATAATGTGACTTAATCCATTGAAATAGAGTACAAGCACCTATTTGAAAACTTATCTTGGTCAGTAAGCCAACCAGTCATATGACCTTTAAGCCACCCTGGTCACATGATTCTTCCGTAAACTACTCAAGACCCACCTATATCGCCGGGCATGGGGGATTTGAGACTCCTTATAATTTATGTTTGGTATGTATGTGTTGTCTGGTTTTAATATGATAGGGTTTTAGTTATTTCTTTTATTATTAGATTTGTGCCACTATAATATTGTTTTTATCATTGTTGTGAGCCGCCCCGAGTCTTCGGAGAGGGGTGGCATATAAATCTAATAAATTATTATTATTATTATTATGACTGTCAAGCCACTCCAACCCGGTCACATGACCGTCAAGCCACACCCAGAAAATAAGCCACGCCCAATGTGGCAGTAAAACATTTGGCAGCCCATCAATGCACCTGGGTGTCATACATTCTAGTACAAATAATGCTACTAGAATTAATCATCGTTATTACATTCAATCAACTTATAGATTTCTAATAATCACACATAATCTGTATCATTAATGTGTATCCTTCCTGATGTTCACTGTGGCTTTTACAGTTTTTATAGTTCAGCATCTTTAATAAACATCATGAAACATTAGGCTAATAATCACCTAAACATTCAGTGGACTAAAATAAAATGCAAACAAATTAGATTTATTTTCAGATAGCATCCAGAATCACCTGTTTTAAAATTTTCATGGCTCCACCCAGTGAATGATACAGAAGGTTCTGCCCCTACTTTTGCCCTGCCTACAAACAGTTGTTCCATTTAAATTCTTGCCCATTCTGGCTGTAGGAAGATTAAGTGCAGGAAGACGGTAAGTATCACTGCAGAGAAATATGGGTGGTTTTAGTGGTTTTGTTCTTGCTCTAAGTATTAGTGTGAATGTAAAAGTGAGAGATGCCTTTCGCATTTCAGAATGAGGGAGAGACTGAGAAATTAAAGCAAAGACAAAAAGAGAAGGCTAACGAGTCTATAGAGTGTGACATAGAAAAGCTACAGAGTAAGAAAGGATTTTTAAAAAACCCAATCTTATGGTGCATGTGCCAATTTTGAATGTTGAAAATATCTAATGGACACCCTTTGCAAATTGGCTGGCTTGGCAACCTTTCCTAATGTACAAAGTTATCTCAATACAGCCCATGAATCAGAAGGCAAACTGTCCTAGAATTTCTAGGCATTTTCATTGTGTCCGAAAGCAGGATTTCCTCAATACAAGAGGCTGGGCAAATTAGAATAGAGTAGAGTAGAGTAGAGTAGAGTAGAGTAGAGTAGAGTAGAGTAGAGTAGAATAGAATTCTTTATTGGCCGAGGGTGATTTGGCACACAAGTAATTTGCCTTTGGTGCAGATTCTCTCAGTGTACATAAAAGAAAAAGACACATTTGTCAAGAATCATGAGGTACAACACTTAATGATTGTCATAGGGGTCAAATAAGCAATGAGGAAACAATCCATATTATGTGTGCCCCTTACAGACCTCTTAGGAATGGGGTGAGGTTGACTGTCGACAGTCCAAGGTTAAAGTTTTTGGGGTTTGGGGAAGAAACCACAGAGTCAGGGAGTGCGTTCCATGCATTGATCAATCTGTTGCTGAAGTCGTATTTTCTGCAGTCGAGTTTCGAGTGGTTTACAGTACATTGAGTTTGAATCTGTTTTATGTACATGTGTTGTTGCAGCTGAAGCTGAAGTATTCATTCATCAGTAGGACATTATGGTAGATGATTTTATGAACTACATTTAGATCAGATCGAAGCCGACGTAGCTCTAGGTTTTCTAAGCCCAAAATTTCAAGTCTGATGGAATAAGGTATGCTGTTGTGAGCAGAGGAGTGGAGGACTCTTCTTAATAGAATAGAATAGAATAGAATAGAATAGAATTCTTTATTGGCCAAGTGGGATTGCACATACAAGGAATTTGTCAAGAATCCTGAGGTACAACACTTAATGATTGTCATAGGGGTCAAATAAGGAATAAGGAAACAATCAATATTAGTAAAAATCTTAAGGATACGAGCAACAGGTTACACTCTTACAGTCATAAGTGGGTGGAAATAGGTGATAGGAATGATGAGAAAAAACTAGTAGTAGTAGTACAGACTTAGTAAATAGTTTGACAGTGTTGAGCGAATTATTTGTTTAGCAGAGTAATGGCGTTTGGGAAAAACTGTTCTTGTGTCTATCTGTATTGGTGTCCAGTGCTCTGCAGCGACATTTTGAGGGTAGTAGTTGAAACATTTTATGTATTTATTTCTACTCCTTCCATTCAGGAGCCCATTCCTCAATCCCGCCCGCCTCCAACAACAGTCTCGGCAGGAATCTTGAGGTGAGAGGGACTGTCGCAAAATCATCCACTGATTAATATATCCATTACTTTTTGGGGTTACTTCTTGTGCTGCTTAGTATTAATGCTATATTTTGTTATATGTTACATGTCATATTTATTTATTGATTTGATATTTATGCTAACGTTATATGTAAATTCCCTCCTTCAAGACCAGCTTTCTTTTGTCTCTCATTTCAAAGTTAGACTTAGTTTGTATTTACACCATTTTGTTACTTTTAGAGCAGATAAACAGAAAGGATGGGGTGCATTTTGGCTTGCAACAAGTTGTACAAATGATGGAAATAATACAAATTGTTTCTTGGCATAGCTTTCTCAGTATCAGCTCGGCAATTCGGACTGATTTGGTAGGAATTAAAGTTTCTGCCAGATTAAGAAAATTATGTATTTGAGTTTATAGTTGATCTCACATTCTGATTTCTTGCTGTAACCCACAAATCCTCTAAGTTGCTCATTGTGGACAGGAGGCTGGGGACTGACTGGTGCTCTAGTCATGTCTTAGGTACAAAGCCAACTAGGATTGTCCCGCTATCTCAGCTCTAGGCAGAAGGAAGAAGTGACAAACCATTTGTAAAATCTTACCATGAAAACAGCAAGATTTTATTTATTTATTTATTTATTTATTTATTTATTTATTTATTTATTTATTTATTTATTTATTTATTTATTTGATTTCTATGCTGGCCTTGTCGAGGCGACTCAGGGCGGTGTACAACATTATAAATGCAACAATATATATAAAGAAATCTAAATTACTTTAAAAAAAGAACTATACAAAATTACTAAAAGTGTTAGAAAACTCCATTTACAGGCATATACATTCATCCAATTCAATCATTCATAATATCAATGAAGAAAATCTCATCAAGGCAGACGTGGGTCTTCAGACCTTTGTGAAAGACCAGGAGGGAGTTGTTGGTACGTATCTCCAGAGAGAATTTGTTCCATAGGGCCAGGGCCACCACAGCGAAGGCTCTTCCCCTAGGTCCCACCACCTGACATTGTCTGGCCGACGGGACGTGGAGAAGGTCAACTCTGTGGGACCTAACCAGCCACTGGGATGCATGAGGCAAAAGATGGCCCCAAAGATAGTCTGGTCCTAAGCCATGTATGTCTTTAGATTAATTCCAGGCACTTCCCTGGAATTAAGGGTGATGGAAAGCCACAAAAGAAAAGATTTGAAAAGCATGATTTCATGATGATGGTTTTGCGGATAGTTTATAACTGATTTCTGGTTTCTAGGACACTACAATTTCTGAAGAGTTTTCTGTTTCAAGAATCAGAATGGTTTCTGTGGGTCTCTCTGCCAGAGCTGCCCTTCTCTTGACTATCTTCTGCTACCCGTGGATTACTGACTCTCGAAAATATTCTTCCGAGCTCAAAGTGCCAAATGGGGGAGACTGGGGTGAATGGGGTCCAGCTTCATTTTGTATGTCTGGCTGTGCTGTTGGCTTCGCCCTGAAGGTAAAGGTTTACTTTTCTGATGCGCCTTCAATTGTAAATATTCTCTTAAAATTCGTTCTTCAGCTTATTTTTCGAGAAAGGCAATCAAGAAGTTATTGCATCAAAGCTTTACAATTGATTCGATAATGTATTGAGTCTAGAGTGAAATATTGGGTGGCAGATTTAATCTTGATCCAATTCATTGTCTAATATTTATGGGTTAATGTTTGAATTTCTGAGGATTGAAATCTGAAGGACAGCAAGTGGAGAAAGGCTGATCTAGCACTTTATCAAGATCACAATTTCTTAGGTGGAGAAACATTATGTTCTACATGACAATACGGCTGTGAATGGAATCCGCTTGTACTGCAAAGATGGCAGAGAAATTGAGTCTAAAGTTGGACCGTGAGTTACTGATTTTCTCATTATATTTAATTTCCTTGTCATGAAGACTGGGAGAGGAGATGACCTCTCTGAATGAGCTGCTGATGTTGAGATAT
Organism: Erythrolamprus reginae; assembly: GCF_031021105.1. Lineage (NCBI taxonomy): Eukaryota > Metazoa > Chordata > Lepidosauria > Squamata > Dipsadidae > Erythrolamprus > Erythrolamprus reginae. The sequence continues at coordinate 19,194,243 of NC_091953.1, read as the reverse complement.
GGATTTTGCATTCCTGAATTAATTAATTAATTAGATTTATGTGCTGTCCCTCTCTGAGGACTTGGGGTGGCTTACAACATATAAAGAACAATGTACATTGAAATCCAATTAATTAAACTAAAAAAATCTAAAACCCTGAAAACCACTTAAAATGCACTCATATCCATTCAGTCAACAAACTTGCCATACATTCGTTGTCTAATGACCCCAAGCCTGATGACATAGATGAGTCTTCAGAGTCTTATGAAAGGCAAGGAGGATGGGGGCATTACGAATCTCTGGGGGGAGCTGATTCCAGAGGGCCGAACCTCTGGAATCATGTGCAATGGTGTAACTAATAGTTTGTGGGCCATAGTAAGTGTATCTAGGTAATTCTACCCTAGCATGCATTTGCTCCAACAAGACGTCTTGTGGAGTTTATTCTACCACATACTTCTTCCATTGTGCAGTTCAGGATCCTATTTACCTTCCTTATAACTAGAAGACCTCCCAACAATGATATTCTATATTGAGTGTCCAGATGTAAAACGTAAAATAGAAAAAAACCCTCTGCATTTGTTTGTTTTTATGTCCTCCTCCTTATGGATGTTTGAGTTACTAATAACAAGCAATTAAAAGTTAGCGAAGAGCCTTTATACTACTTAAAATGGATTAACTCCCTCTGAAAAGTCTTGATTGAATGGGTATCAACCAATCAATCAATCAACAAATAAATAAGTATGTACGTACGTACATATCATCCATCCACCCATCCATCAATCCATCACATACATACATACATACATACATACATACATACATACATACAATACATACATACTGGATTATGAAACTGACATGGATTAGGAGAAGTCTTGGCAATGAGGTCAGGGAAAGGATTCTTTACCCCATTTTTCCTAGGGGTTTGTGCCAGATGACCAAGGACCCTTTCCCTTAATTTTTACTTTACAACAGCATCAAAGAATTAGGTTGATTATCAACTTTTGACCCAGAGTGATAGGAAAAAGTAGACTTTCACTTGATTCCTAGCCCAAGATTTTAGCCATTGTGTCTGAATCTCTTGGATTGATGACAAGTATTTAATTTGAACACTAAAAGATGCTTTTCTACCTTTGTCTTTTTTTGGCAGGTGGGGGGAGTGGACCGGAAATAAAATGTGCCGTAAAGGCTGCCTGGTTTCTTTTTCTATGAGAGTGCAGAGCTATCAAGGAATTTTTGATGATACAGCAGCTAACAACATCCAGTTCAAGTGCAGTGATGGTGTTGTCCTGAGAAACATTGCCAATAAAAATGGTAGATTTGGCCCATGGAGTCAGAGCTGCCCCTCAGCTGGTATATGTGGAATGAAAACAAGGGTGGAAAATGCACAGGGCCCTTTTCGTGATGACACAGCACTCAATGATATGGTTTTTTACTGCTGTCAATAATTGATACATGTTTCCTAACCTGTTAATATACTTTTGCTATGTGTTCTCAAAACTGTTAATTATAATTAAATATTAACTTGAGAATAACGTGTTTATTTGTGCACAATGCAGTAGTATAAAGCAACCATTCCCCCAGGTGTTCAAAACAGTCCATATTGGGAAGGCATAAGGGAGGTAGCAGAAACCTCAAGTATTGCAAGTGACTGACCATCTTCCCTCTCATCATTTTGATCTAAGTCACAGCATCAAAGTACAATGCCATACTATTCTTGCTTGCATGCAAATAAAATTCTGTTGCACTTTCTGTATTTGGTGGGACTATGAATAAAATTTCTTCTGCACGATATCTGTCGGTTTTCAAGGACTTTGTCAACCTGATCTTCCCAATTATTTTTGCTGCTGAATGCTTAACCCAAATAGACTTCACAGAAGACAACATTGGAAAGGTACTATGCGACCTTAAGCCTTCTCTCTCTATTGGGTCTGATGGTCTATGTGCATACTTCCAAAAGAAGCTCTCCACAGCCATAGCTGAATCACTAATCTCACTACCAAAGTGATGGTCACAAGCTATGATAATCCCCATCTTTTAGAGGAGAGCCCAGTCTAGTTGAAAACTACAGACCAATCTCACTATGCTGCATCACATGCAAAGTCATGGAATCAATCATAAACCAACCAATTACCCTCCATCTAGAATCTAACAACCTACTCACTAACACACAGTTTGGTTTCAGAAAAAAATTATCTTGCAATCTGCAACTCCTTCACTGCAAAAACATATGCATTACACATCTTGATCATGGCAAATTAATAGATGCAATTTACATTGACTTCTGAAAAGCCTTTGACTCAGTGGTTCATGACAAACTACTTCTAAAACTCAAATCCTATGTCATCTTAGGATCCCTCCATATCTGGATAACTGTGTTCCTATCAAACAGACACGTTGTCAAAATAGGGAGTGCCATATCTAATCCTGTTCTGCTTAAGAGCAGCATACCCCAAGACAGCGTACTAGGACCAACACTCTTCTTACTCTATTTAAATGACCTTTGCGATCACATCACAAGCAACTGCATTCCCTTCACTGACAATGTAAAACTTTTCAAGACCACTAAAAACACAGCTATTCTCCAAAAAGACCTTGACTTTGTGCATGAATGGCCAAACATCTGGCAACTCCTAATCTCAACCAAAAAATGCTCTGTAATACACATTGGCAAAAAGAACCAAAACACCAAATACAAGCTGAATAAACAAGACCTTACAGACAACCCTCACTCCATAAAAAACCTTGGAATACTCATATCAAATGACCTGAATGCCAAAGCCCACTGCAACAATATCGCCAAAGAAGGCTTCAATTATTGTTAACCTAATACTACATAGCTTCTGCTCCGCTAATATCACACTAATAACTTTTGCCAGACCAATCCTTGAATACAGCTCATCTGTCTGGAACCCACACCGCATTTCTGACATAAACACTCTAGAAAATGTCCAGAGACACTTTACTAGAAGAGCCTGCCACTCCTCCACTCACAACCAAATACCCTACACAACTAGCCTTACAATCCTAGGTTTATATAGTTTAGAACTATATCACCTTAAATATGACCAAAGCATAGCCCATAAAATCATATGCTACAACATCCTTCCTGTCAACAGCTACTTCATCTTCAGCACAACAACACACGAACACACCACAGATACAAACTTAAAGTAAACAGCTCTAAACTCGACTGCAGGAAATACGACTTGGTAACCGATACATGGAACTCACTGCCAGACTTTGTAGTATCATCACTTAACCCTCAAAACTTTACTCTTAGACTATCCACTTTTGACCTCTCCCGATTCCTAAGGGAGTTAGTAAGGGACATACAAAAGTATAGTAGAGTGCCTTCTTCCTTGTCCTAATGTTTTTCTTTTCCTAGTATTATGTATATAAATATTATTATATCTTTGTATACCATCAATACATACTTGTCAAAACAAACAAACAAATAAATATACATGTTCCAGGATGAAGTTGAAGGACCCAATCTGGGTTGGTCATTGGGACAGAGGATTTGTCTTCCATGCTTTTGGACTCATGTTGAATCCCATCACCAGGGAATCTCTCTCTAGGAGAGTGGGAGGTAGTCTGTGTGTGGTATTTATAGTATCTATTGTAAGTTAGAATTTCAGCATTCAAAAATGTCTAAGCATTTCTGAATCGAACTGTGTGGAACAGAGTCAAATACTTTCTTATAATCAATCCAGGCCATTATTATTTTATTACATTTTAGAATAATTTTTAAATTGTTTTTTTCTTTAACACCCATAAATGCTTGGTGAACAGTATATTGTCTGGGTCAATATATTTTAAATACAGTATTACTACTGATATTATTTAGATATTGTTGTGGTTAGCTCTGGCCCAGCTCCTGCCCCAAGGACTGTGAATGTGGGGGAGACATCCACATGCTGCAGGCCTGTTTTGCCCCTGGTGGAATCTGCTGATGAAGGCTCCTCTGACCAAAAGACATGAGTGACAGGGAGGAGGAGAGTGTGGCAGACAGCTCAGAAGGAGATCAATTATCTAGCTCCTCCTTGGATTCAGAACAAGAGTTAATGATACAGCCACGCATGCGGAGAGCGATGCATAGGCAACAACAACTGAGAGATTATTATCAAAGAAAATGATGCCACCTGTGGTTGGGTGGGGCTGTGGTAATTAGTGAGGCTGCTATAAATAGCAGCCTGAAGGTTTGGCCATTGTGGAGGATTATCTGATCTTTGTGTTTCATGACTGCTTTACTGACTTTGACCTTTTGTGTGCTGATTTTTCCCTGTTTTGAAACTACACCAGAGCAAAGTGTGTTTCACTTTGTGAAAGAAGAAGGACTGTGAATTGCCTCACAGCTGCAAGATAAATATCACAGAACTGATAAGGGACTTGTAAAAATTAGCAGTTTGTTTGGAGACGAGTGCTCTTTGCTATACCAAACGAAGGCTTAGTTTAAGTGAATTTTCATTATAAAGAACATTGTTTTGAATTTTCAACCGTGTGTGTGTCTGAAATTTGTACCTGTGAATTTTTGGGAGGAGTCTACCAGAGAGCCAGACAGAACAGTCAAGGTCTTTTTGGAGAGTAGCTGTGTTTTCAGTGGTCTTGAAAAGTTTTACATTGTCAGTGAAGGGAATGCAGTTGCTTGTGATGTGATCGCAAAGGTCATTTAAATAGAGTATGAAGAGTGACGGTCCTAGTACGCTGCCTTGGGGTATGCCGCTCTTAAGCAGAGCAGGATTAGATATGGCACTCCCTATTTTGACAACTTGTCTGTTTGATAGGAACACAGTTATCCAGGTTTGGAGGGTTCCTAAGATGACATAGGATTTGAGTTTTAGATGTAGTTTGTCATGAACCACTGAGTCAAAGGCTTTTCAGAAGTCAATGTAAATTGCATCTATTAATTTGCCATGATCAAGATGTATAATGCATATGTTTTTGCAGTGAAGGAGTTGCAGATTGCAAGATAATTTTTTTCTGAAACCAAACTGTGTTAGTGAGTAGGTTGTTAGTTTCTAGATGGAGGGTAATTGATTGGTTTATGATTGATTCCATGACTTTGCATGTGATGCAGCATAGTGAGATTGGGCTGTAGTTTTCAAATGGACTGGGCCCTCCTCTTAGAAGATGGGGATGATCATAGCTTGTGACTATCGCTTTGGTAGTGAGATTAGTGGTTCAGCTATGGTTGTGGAGAGCTTCTTTAGGAAGTATGCACATAGAACATCAAACCCAATTGATAGAGAAGGTTTAAGGTCGCATAGTGCCTTTCCAATGTTGTCTTCTGTGAAGTCTATTTGGGTTAAGCGTTCAGCAGCAAAAACAATTGGGACCATCAGTTTGACAAAGTCCTTGAAAACCAACAAATATCATGCAGAAGAAATTTTATTCATAGTCCCACCAAATACAGAAGGTGCAACAGAATTTTATTTGCATGCAAGCAAGAATAGTATGGCATTGTACTTTGATGCTGTGACATAGGTCAAAATGATGAGAGGAAAGATGGTCAGTCACTTGCAATACTTGAGGTTTCTACCCTCTCCCTTATGCCTTCCCAATCTGGACTGTTTTGAACACCTGGGGGAATGGCTACTTTATACTACTGCATTATGCACAAAGATACACATTATTCTCAAGTTAATATTTAATTATAATTAACAGTTTTGAGAACGCATAGCAAAAGTATATTAATAGGTGAGGAAACATGTATCAATTATTGACAGCAGTAAAAAACCACATCATTGAGTGCTGTGTCATCAGCAAAAGGGCCCTGCGCATCTTCCACCCTGGTTGTCATTCCACATATACCTTCTGAGGGGCATTTCCGACTCCATGGGCCAAATTTACCTTTTTTATTGCCAATGCCTCTCAGGTCAGCATCATCACTGCACTTGAACTGGATGTTGTTAACTGCTGTATCATCAAAAATTCCTTGATGACTCTGCACTTTCAGAGAAAAAGAAACCAGGCAGCCTTTACGGCACATTTGATTTCCGGTCCACTTCCCCCACCTGCCAAAAAAAGACAAAGGTAGAAAAGCATCTTTTAGTGTTTAAATTAAATACTTGTCATCAATCCAAGAGATTCAGACACAATGGCTAAAATCTTGGACTAGGAATCAAGTGAAAGTCTACTTTTTGCTATCACTCTGGGTCAAAAGTTGATAATCAACCTAATTCTTCGGCCCTCTGGAATCAGCTCCCCCCGGAGATTCGTAATGCCCCCATCCTCCTTGCCTTTCATAAGACTCTGAAGACTCATCTATGCCATCAGGCTTGGGGTCATTAGACAACGAATGTATGGCAAGTTTGTTGACTGAATGGATATCAGTGCATTTTAATTGGTTTTCAGGTTTTTAGATTTTTTTAGTTTAATTAATTGGATTTCGATGTACATTGTTCTTTATATGTTGTAAACCACCCCGAGTCCTCGGAGAGGGACAGCACATAAATCCAATTAATTAATAAATTAATTCAGGAATGCAAAAATCTCTCATCCATATCTCAGCTTCAGCAGCTCATTCAGAGAGGTCATCTCCTCTCCCAGTCTTCATGACAAGTAAATTAAATACTATGAGAAAATCAGTAACTCACGGTCCAACTTTAGACTCAATTTCTCTTCCATCATTGCAGTACAAGCGGATTCCATTCACAGCTGTATTGTCACCTAAAGATTGATGTTCCTCCACCTAAGAAAATGTGACCTTGATAAAGTGATCCTTGATCAGCCTTTCTCCACTTGCTGTCCTTCAGATTTCAATCCTCAGAAATTCAAACATTAACCCATAAATATTAGACAATGAATTGGATCAAGATTAGATCTGCCACCCAATATTCCACTCTAGACTCAATACATTATCGAATCAAGTGTAATGCTTCAATGCAATTACTTCTTGATTGCCTTTCTCTAAAAATAAGCTGAAGAACGAATTTCAGGAGAATATTTACAATTGAAGGCGCATCAGAAAAGTAAACCTTTACCTTCAGGGCGAAGCCAACAGCACAGCCAGACATACAAAATGAAGCTGGACCCCATTCACCCCCAGACTCCCCCATTTAGCACTTTGAGCTCGGAAGAAAATTTTCGAGAGTCAGTAATCCACGGGCAGCAGAAGATAGTCAAGAGAAGGGCAGCTCTGGCAGAGAGACCCACAGAAACCATTCTGATTCTTGAAACAGAAAACTCTTCAGAAATTGTAGTATCCTAGAAACCAGAAATCAGTTATAAACTATCCGCAATACCACCATCATGAAATCATGCTTTTCAAATCTTTTCTTTTGTGGCTTTCGATCACCTTAATTCCAGGGAAGTGCCTGGATTTAATCTAAAGACCTACGTGGCTTAGGACCAGACTACCTTTGGGGCCATCTTCTGCCTCATGCATCCCAGTGGCTGGTTAGGTCCCACAGATTCGACCTTCTCCAGGTCCCATCGGCCAGAAAATGTCAGCTGGCGGGACCTAGGGGAAGAGCCTTCTCTGTGGTGGCCCTGGCCTTCTGGAACAAATTCTCTCCGGAGATGCGTACCACCCACTCCCTCCTGGTCTTTCATAAAACTCTGAAGACCCACCACTGCTGGCGGGCATGGGGACCCTAAGTGATGAGATTGTCTCTGATTGGTATTATGAATGATTGAATTGGATGAATGTATATGACTGTAAATGGAGTTTTCTAACACTTTTAGTAATTTTGCATAGTTCTTTTTAAAAGTAATTTAGATTTCTTTATATATATTGTTGCATTTATAACGTTGTACACCGCCCTAAGTCGCCTCAAGAAGGGCAACATAGAAATCAAATAAATAAATAAATAAATAAATAAATAAACAAACAAATAAATCTTGTGGTTCTCTTTGTAAGATTTTACAAATGGTTTGTCACTTCTTCCTTCTGCCTAGAGCTCAGATAGCGGGACCATCCCAGTTGGCATTGTACCTAAGACATGACTAGAGCACCAGTCAGTCCCCAGCCTCCTGTCCACAATTAGCAACTTAGAGGATTTCTGGGTTACAGCAAGAAATCAGAATGTGAGATCAACTATAAACTCAAATACATAATTTTCTTAATCTGGCAAAAACTTTAATTCCTACCAAATCAGTCCGAATTGCTGAGCTGATACTGAGAAAGCTATTCCAAGAAATAATTTCTATTACTTCCATCATTTGTACAACTTGTTGCAAGCCAAAATGCACCCCCATCCTGTCTGTTTATCTGCTCTAAAAGTAACGAAAAAGGTGTAAATACAAACTGAGTCTAACTTTGAAATGAGAGACAAAAGCAAGCTGGTCTTGAAGGAGGGAATTTACATATAATGTTAGCATAAAAATCAAATCAATAAATAAATATGACACGTAACATATAACAAAATATAGCATTAATACTAAGCAGCACAAGAAGTAACCCCAAAAAGTAATAAATATATTAATCAGTGGATGATTTTTTTTGTGACAGTCCCTCTCACCTCAAGATTCCTGCCGAGACTGTTGTTGGAGGCGGGCGGGATTGAGGAATGGGCTCCTGAATGGAAGAAGTAGAAATAAATACTTAAACTGTTTCAACTCCTACCTTCAAAATGTCGCTGCAGAGCACTGCACACCAATACAGATAGACACAAGAACAGTTTTTCCAAACGCCATTACTCTGCTAAACAAAT